>NC_090922.1:1417810295-1418119649 GCF_040938575.1 Ambystoma mexicanum | reverse complement strand
CTTATTACACGGATGGCGGTAAGGATTTACCGGTACCGGTAAAATACCGGTACCGGTAAATCCTTACCGCCTTACTACGAGGTCCCTTTGCGGGTTGGGGATTTAACGCCTGTTTTTGCAGGCGTTAAAAACCAACCCGCAAAGGGACCCAGGGAGCTAATTACGGTACCGCAATTTGCGGTACCGTAATTAGAGCCTTCCCCATTCCCATCGAGCCCTATGAGCCAAAAATGGGAATGGGGAAGGGCAATGGTGGAAGGGGGAATTACCACCCCGCCAACCTTGGAATGGGGCGGTAATTCCCCTTTCCGCCAAGGCGGTGCCGGTATTTTACCGGCATGAACCATGGCGCTAATAGCGCCATGGTTCTCCGCCATCCGTGTAATGAGGCCCAATGACTAGGACTAGTTGGACTAGGACTATGACAATGAATGGAGTGAGGAATAGGGCAGGACTGTGACTGGTAAGAGGATTATGCCTCGTATGATGATGACGACTAGGACTGTGACTAGGACTCAGTCTGTAAAGAGAGCCTGGCCTGTGAAGAGGACCAGAACTAGGACTGTGACGATAAGTTCAACAAGAACTAGAGCTCAGGACACTAGACCTAGGATGTATCTGAGCACTGGTATTGTGATGAGTTTGAATACTGTGCCCAGGATTGTGACGAGGAGCAAGACTTGACTGATGAAGACAAGGACCGAGACTAGCACTAGGAGTTAGGAGTAGGACTGTGATAAGAACTAGGAATGTGAAAAGTAATAGAAATGTGAGCATAAAGACAAGGGCCCTCATTACGACCCTGGCGGAATACGAAAAACGATGGCGGAAATGTAATACCGCCATCGAATACCGCCCGTTGCGATCATGACCCGTCACCGTAAAGTACGATGCCATTAGCGACACCGTAGCGAACGCCAACGCTAACTGCACCAAGTACGCGCACGCGCGCCCTGCAAAACCGCAATATCCGCCATGGCGCAACGGTACGCGAATGCTGACCCCAGCGGACATTCACCTAACGCCATCAAGCATGGCGGAAAGTACCATTCCGCCATGGCGAGAACTACGGCATCGCGAACCAAACGTAATGGCCCTACTGAGTGCCTGTACTCCACTCCCTGGCCACATTGCACAACTCCTCGTAGGCGCAATGCAGTCACACCATGCAACCAGCGAAATGTACAAGTCACCCATGCATGCCAACGAACAAATGCATGTAGGGGCCCCAAGTGCCCTGTGAGTGGCCATCCACAATTGCCAACACACCATTGCCGTACTGATGCAGCACAGGCATCTGAAGGTGCAAGTACACCAAAACGAACAGAAAATTCCATGACACAAAACAACTACAGTCCCCCATCGCTTGCCACCAGTGCAAATCAACATCCAAAGCAGTAACCTGAGGGAGACTGCACCAGCCCTGTACACATGCCAGTAGTCAAACCAACCATCAGCATAAGGACGTACCACACAACTGTACCCAGAAGCCGGAACCCAATGCAGAACACCTCACAATACATCGCGCCACAAATCGGAATATGCCACATTACTAGCAAAGAATAACGCTACACGGTAAATATCTGAATATAAATTTAATGCACATCAAAATCACCAAGCCCATACAGCCATTAGAACATAAAATCACAAATGATCAGCATTACTGTGGGCTGCATCCGCAATAAATGACCAGCTTCCCCATGTGTGACGCCCTGTACCTTCATGGCACACAGGGGCTACATCAACGTCCAAAAAGGCAACATGGAAGTGCCTATGACCGCAGGGCCGTCCCATGAAGTAGGCACTAGTCCAGCTGGAAGCTAGGTATGCTGCACCTAGCCACTAGTACTGCGTAAGGGCATGTGGGCCATTGGCGATCGTCCCATAAGATCGTAATGGTGCTCCACTGATTAACTCGAAGCTGCAGGTGTCGACTGTAGAAGCCATCTGCAGGAGTGGCCTACAGATGGCAGCGGCAGAAGGGGAGGAGATACCTGTCACCCAAATGAAAAAAATGATAGTATGGGCATCCGAACTCCATATGCATTAACCACTTCATTCAACACACCAAACCTACAACCATATGCATGCTAGCCCACTCATAAGGAACAATTGCACCCAAAAATCACTTGCGAATCATTACGACACAAATCGAGGTGAATACACTATTACTAACGAGTGTCTGTGTGCATGCGCCTGTCAGAACAGGATCCATCAGATGGGATCATCAACGTGCATAGACACAAGTGATTGAAGGCGCGTCGAGACAGGGAGGGTTCAACAAGGGCAGACAGACGATGTTCCCACTATGGCAGCCTTGCATCACATAGCGCAGGGGAAGGGGACAGATTCCAAATAGGCATGTACATGGCAGACTCCAAATTAAATCATCTTTCCATGCATCCATTCATCATTCCCTCATCCCGTAATGAAAACGCCTGAATATTCACTCACATAACATTCGAAATGTCCATAGAGTCTGTGCGTAATGCAGCCTTCAAAATCCACTGTGCTCCTGCCCGGATTCCTTGTGTAGTGAAGTCACATGTATTTGGGAACGTCCTGCCTTATCGTCCACTACGCCATGGCGCATCCCATTCAGACCATATCAATCATTGCATTCCCGTCATGGGCCCTGTCCCAAGGACATTCAACAATAGAACGTTACATTTCCAGTCAGACCTGTGGGCGTCTCGACGCCGCTAGTTGAAAACCGAAAGCGCCGTCCTTCGAATTCCTCATTTGCAACATCACGTTGAAAAGGCATCTGTGAACGCTTGTATTCACAAATACATGTATGCAGTGCGGCTGTGTGTGAAAATGGTAACTGGCCTCAATCACTGATGGGACTCCCCGCCGTCGGAGGACGTCGGTACAGTGCTGCATGAGGGTCCACCGTTGATCGAGCACTACATTCCACTGACCCTTCACAAGTCTGCTCGCGAATGCAAATATAGTATGTGCAACAATGGGACCATAGCAGAATTAACATATAAACCAATATTCCACAGCCATCGGGATTAAGAACATGATTGCAAATGCAAGATGCCATGCGTCGAATTGCAGCGTCGTGTGCGGGACGTGCTCGCACGAAAGGCATTGCAGCTGACACAGGTGGAATGAATCACCACAGGTGAAGGCTATACAGCCTGAAAACACATAAATTGCATACCCAAACCCCTCCCACAACCACACCCACTCCAGAATGCTACCGGCAGGACTAGCGATGTTGGGCCTGGGGGACCTGATTGCACTGCAAGTACTCCAACTTCAAGAGGAAGACGAACGCCAACGACTGCAACAACCGGCCGCACAGAGGAGACGCAGGAGGAGGAGGAGGAGGGCAAGGCATGGCCAGCAAGCCCCACCAGCACAGCCACTACCACCACGCAGGCAGCCCGCAATCCCACGCCTCCGAGCTAATCCGTTCAACCTCACAGCTGAGCAGATCCACACCCTCTACCGTTTGGACCGGGACACCATAACCGCCATTGTCGACATGACACACGCTGACCTTGTCAGCATGATAGATAGCCCAACCGCCATCCCACCCCTACTGAAGGTGGTGTCTGTACTCCACTTCCTGGCCACAGGCACCTACCAGCACACAGTCGGACAGTTGCATGGCATTTCACAGCCACTATTCTCACGGACACTATTCCAAGTGCTTGATGCCCTCCTGAAGCACTCAGACGACTACATCACTTTACCACGCTCGGAGCAGGAGCTAACAAACACAAAAGTGGGATTCCATGCACTTGGCGGAATACCGGGTTGCATTGGTGCCATCGACTGCACCCATGTGGAATTGGTTGTCCCACATGCCATGGAGGCCCAGTACCGCAACCGGAAACAATATCATTCTATCAATGTGCAAATGGTGTGTGACTCCAACAGGATCTTTACACATTGTTCTGCCCGATTTCCGGGATCAACACATGATTCTATGGTCTTGCGAACTCTAGAATACCACGCTACATGGAGCGACACGCAGGGCGCCGATCCTGGCTACTCGGTGAGTCTCATTTAATGCATGAGTATGTGGGGTAGGTGATGCGTGAATGACCTGGAAGGAGGGGGGGGGGGTGCGTACGTAGCAATGTCATTCCACAAACATCCTTTCTTGTCCACATACAGGTGATTGCGGGTATCCACTGAAGAAATGGCTCCTTACACCAATCCGGAACCCACAGGACCAGCATGAGGAGGACTACAACCATGCCCACTCACGTACCCGTGTGGTCATAGAACAGGCATTCGGCCTACTGAAGGCTCGTTTCCGCTGCCTCAGCAGGTCTGGCGGGGCACTCCTGTACCGCCATGAGAGGGTGGCAAAGATGGTCATGGCATGTGTCATGCTACACAACATGTGCGTACGTAGGAATGTGGCCATGCCCCCCGACGCAGAACTGCTAGCACCTGAAGATGGGCATGATGAGGGTGGCGATGTGGCAGCACCTCAAGGGGTCCGCGAGGCACAGGAGGCCCGTGAATTACGGCAGAATCTCATAGATGCATGCTTCTAGCACTCACGCCTGGTGGCTGTTACATGGACACGGGACTTGTGGCACTGTGTGTGTCTGGGACATGCACAATATGGACTGTACGCCAGGATAGGCCTCGTACACAGAGATCAATGTCCACACATCTCATAGGATGAATATGAAGATTTGTATTGCAGATGTGAGAAGACATTACACACCCAATCGACCCGCCACCCAAAGAAGCCCAACACACCCCCTCCACCCTCCTACCTCCCCCCCGAACACCAGTGTCAAATGACGCTCATTGTCAGTGGGCAGACGCTATTGCAAGCCCCCTCTCCGGGTATCAGGGGCACCCCTGCCTGTGGAGCGCCGGGTCGTCCCAGATCTACGTTGGGGGCTGCCCTGGACGGAACTTGCAACGGATGATGTCTCTGCCTGCTCACGTCCATGCATGTCCCTAAGGGTTTGTGAGAGCTCAGTGAGCACACGGCGCACAGCGGCAAGTTCACCACACACGTCTTTGAACGTCGCATGCAGTTCACCCCTCAGGCTCTCGGTGCTTCTCTCCATTTGTCCCCTCAGGCTCTCGGTGCTTCTCTCCATTTGTGCCCTTAGTGTCTCTGTACTACGCTCCATTTCTGCCCTAAGTGTCTCAGTAGATGTTTCAATGGCTGCCTTAGAACCCCCACATTCAGCAGCATGCTCCTTGAGGGACTGTTGCCTCTGCTGGGCCATGCCCATTTGCGGTGGTGTCACAGAGGGGCTGGACGCCTCATGTTGCCTTGCAACAGGCCTTGTGGGGGTTGGCCAGTCGTCGTCTTGTGGGTGCCCCTGCGTGGTGTCCTCATGGTGTACGGGATGAAACATACAGGGGGATTGGGACAGGTCATGGATGGATCCTACATCTACAGCACCGTTTTCTGTGTCGGAGCATGCTGGCATGAAAGCAGTGTCACCTATGGTGCTGCTGCCACCAGATGCAGTGCCTTCTGTGGCATCCATTGGGGGACCTGTGGTGCTGCTGTTGTGGACATGCTGGCTGCTGGGGTGCCTGTTGATATCCCCTCCAGTGTGCTGCCACTTGATTTGTGCTGCTGACGTGCCTTGATCCGTGCAGCTGAGGTGGAGGGTCTTTGGCCGTTGGTCTTGGCCCTCTTTGCAGGTGTGCTGGTAGGGGTGTCCTGAAGCTCGTCGTTGGAATCGGACCCTGTGGTGGAGTAAAGGAGGGCGAGCGTTATTCATGGGTCTGTGGTGATTGTAATGGCAATTGTATCACATGCATTGGGGTGGTACCTGGGGGTGATTTGGGTCAGGGCCTTGGAGGTGGTCTCATTTTTGTGTGCATTGGGGATGCTGTTATTTTGCAGTCTGCAGTTAGGGTGTGCATGCTGCACATGTAGGGTGTGTTTTTTGGTTTTTTGAATATTTAGTTGTTTGATCTGACTTTTAAGGGGCGCTGTCATGGCATTGTATGTGGTCGTTCTCCTGAACATGTGTTTCTATTGCACTATGGGGACACATGGTACTTCACATGGTTGGTAATTGTGGATTTGGCATAGTTTTATTTGGGCCACCTACCTGATTCTTCTGATGTCTGCACTCCTTTCTCCATCCCTCCGACTCCCTCTATGCTCTCCATTCCGATGGTGGAGGCACAGATTTCATCCCAGGGGGTCAACTTGATGGGTGATTCCGATCCTCCCCCGGTAGCTGTGGCAATGTTCCGGTTGGCAGAGAGTATGCTCCGGACGCGTATCCGTAGGTCGTCCCATCGCTTTCTGCATTGCTGTGGGTTGCGGGGTGCGGTCCCCACCGCACTTACCCGCTGTGCCACCAGCGCCCATATAGCCTTCTTGTTCGCAAGTGCCGTCCTGGTCATTTGCGTGGAGAAGACGACGGCAGCGTTCTCCTGGAGGGTCTCTGTGAGCACGGTGAGTTCCTCGTGGGAGAAGTGGACCTGCCGCTTGCGGTCGCACGCTTTTTTAGCAACTTTTCCCATATTTATTTTTTTAAACTGGGGTGGCTAACGGGTTGGGATGTGTCTCAGGGTCGGATTTTAATGGTTGTGTTGGGATTCTGGTTTTATAGGTATACGGCGTGCTGTTTCCCGTTCCGGCCCCATGTTTTTACTTCCGTTTCCGTATATTTACAGTGGCCGTATTTTGCGCTGACCGCTCATTACGGTGACCGGTAAGATGGGGGGCGGAATTGCACCTAGGGCGACGTACGACGGCGGTAAGGGGCGTTTTGGGGTCATTTCCGCCATCGCGGACTTTGCACTTCCGCCATGGCGTAATGCTCGTGCCCGATGGGTCAGAATTAGCCGCACTTTCCTCCATCGTGCAGTGGCGGAAACGCTATTTACGCTATGGCGGTCTTGTCAGTTGATTTCCGCCAGGGTCGTAATGAGGGCCAAGGACTAGGACCATAAATAAGGCTTGGAATATGACTAGGAGGACGTCCAAGATTACGTGGACCGACATGAAGTCTAAGACTGTGATTATGAATTGGGCTGTGACTAGAACTGTGGGTCTACCTAGGATTAGGACTGCTGCAAAAAATGTGAACTGTGATGAGGATAAGTATGAGGGTAGGATTTGGCACATGACAAGAATAGGACATTGATGAGGACTGGAACAAGGATTAGAGCTGTGATGATGACTAGAACTACAACTGTGACGATGATGAGAACTATACATAGAACTGTAGTGATGTATAGGGCTGTGAGTAGGACTAGGACTGTGAAAAGGATTACAACTAGGGCTATGAACATGGTTAGAACTAGGCCTCTGACAATAAATTCGACTAGGACTGTGACAAGGATTGGAATACGGACTAGGGCAGTGACAGGGACTAGGATTCTGACAAAAATTAACACTGTTCCTAAGCATTTAGTAAGGACTAGGACTGTGATTAGGATAAAGAATAGGACCAATGAGTACTAGGGCTGTTGCTAGGACTATGCATATGACCAGTACTGTGATGAGGACTCGGACTAGGACTGTAACAAGAACTAGGGATGTGACGAGTAGTGGGATGGACCAGAAATGTAATGCTGACTAGTACAGTGACAAGACTTGGACTTGGACTGTGACGTGGACTAGTTCTCAGACCGTGATGAGGACTAGAACTTTGATGCGGCCTCAGACTGTCACAAGGACTTGGGCTGTAACAAGAGTAAGGGCTGCGGCTGGTTCTAAGACCTCGATGAGGAATACGACTGTGACTAGGAGTAGGACAGTCATGAGGATTGGAATAGGGCTGTGACAAGGTCTTGGACCAGGACTATGACATTGGCATATACTAGGGCTGTGATGAAGGCTAGAACTGTGACTATGACTGTGACTATGATTGACACTATTGTGTGACAAAAACGAAGACTGTCCCGGGGTATGGTCTAAGACTGTGCTGAGGGATAAGAATGTGACAAGGACTAGCACTAGAATTGTCCCTTCAACTAGGAATGTGACAAGGATTATGTCTGTGATGAGGACTAGATTTGGGATGAGGACCTTGACTAGGTCTGTTAAGATGTAGACTGAAGACTGAGATGAGAACGAGGATAGGGACGAGTACTAAGGCAGGATTGTGACGAGGCCTATAACAGGACTTGTGCCTATGCAGAGACATGCTGGCAGATGAAAGCATGCAGAGTTACAGGATATAAACAATAATAATCTATTATGCAGCAATACATATCAATAGCAGTACACATTGCCTTGTCGACCGGGGCTTCTCAACACCCCTTCCATTGACTCTCTTCTCTGTAGGATAGTTTTAGCCAAAAGATGATGCTAACATGCCCCCATATGTTCCAAAAAGAAAACATGCAAAGGTGTAATGCCAGCATATGTCATCAGAGGAAAATACTCTCAAAGACATTAAATGTCAGGAGGGAAAAAAGGAAAACAAATGTTTACAAATAAGGTAGTGGGGTTCAGGATGGATTTAAACAGATGGGAAGAAAATTGGGAGAGGGAGAGAGAGAGATAGAGAGAGAGAGAAAGAGAGAGAGAGAGGAGAGAGAGAGAGAGAGAGAGAGAGAGAGAGAGAGATTGAAAGAAACAATTTAGAAAAACTGTGCATACCTCTAAACTAACCAACATTTTTTACCTTGTTACCTGTTCTGGTGTAAAATCCTACTAATGGCACGAGCCATAACCCCCCACAGCTATCCATGGGCTCTCACCTGAAAAAAACTAAATATTTGGGTTTCACCTCCTTAAAGTCCCAAAAGGATCATCAGCATGCTGGTGAGAAATAGTAAAAGAAGCATTCAAAAATATGAAAGCAATTGCATATAATTCCAGCAGCAATAATTCTTGTCCAACACAACATGGCAATTGACAACACAAAATAATATTACTATTTTTCTGCAAATCACATCCTTTGTCATGACATGGGGCCTCATTCCCAGTTCCCTGACCACCATACTACGAGCTGTGCTCGCAGGTGCCTTTCTGCCAGCCAAGTCTGGCCTGGCAGGCACAGTGGCACCCGCGAGCACAGCATGTCGGATACACCGGCACCATTCTGAATGGTGGTGGTGCATCCGAGCTCCCCATTCAGCCCTATGGGGCCGAATGGGGATGGGGAGTCCATTATTGGCGGCACCCGCAAATGGGCAATTACTGGGTCCGCTGAACTCGGCATGACCTGGTTCTTGCCCATTCGCGGGTGCCGGTAAAAATTGAACTCCGGGAGCAGCTGTGTCGGTTTTGCCAGCACAGCTACCGTCGGATTTGTAATGAGGCCCATAGACTCTTCCACTCGTGTCAAGACCAGGGCCCTCAATACAAACTCCCTTACTGTTTCCACTATCCTACATCCGGGTATTACCGGGTTATTAGGAGTGCTCGGAAATGCCGGTAAGTTCCCATTCCATTGAGTGCTATAGGACTCCATGTGATGGGATTCCCAGAATTACCGGCACCAGTAGTATTATTATCTGCCAGGTCAGGCCTGCCGGTAGTTCACTGCCCCCACCGGCAAACTTGTTTTTCCCCGGTCTGGATACAATGCCAGTGCCGAAATTAGCAGCACTTTTACCAGCATTTTTTCAGGACCAGGGAACTCCTAATGAGTCCCTATGTCTTCTTACCTCATGCCCTTACTGGGGCATACGGCATATTTGGAGACTGGCATCTTAAATTGTGACTATCTGTTTTAATCTTTTGTAGCCCTGCAATGTACCGTTGACCACACCTACTGACAGATTTATACATGCTTCAAATACGGTCCTTGTACTAGTCTCTGCTAACAAAACCTGAAAACAAATTAATTAAAAAAATGTATATGCAACTCACTTAATGAATAATACAACAATATACTTGAACATGATGACCTTACCCCATACATGATTCGTCTGTCTGTTTCATCGCCCACTAACTCAGCCCATTCTCTGCACAGGTGTAATAAGTCATTAATAATTATAATGAATTGTCTTCTTGCGTTCGTGCCACTTTTTATTAGTGAATAAATCTCCTGTGACGGTGCCAAAACTTGCAGTAAAGAATCTCGGACATGTGATGCAGATATTCTGGCGAAAGATCGAGTTATGGATCTTCTATCCGGAAGAATTTCAGGTTTGCCTAATTCATTAATATCCTCTTTGATTTTTATGGGGTAGTGGTGGAATAGCTGTGTTAATCAATTGTGTATATTATCACTGTGCTTATATTTATGTGGCAGGAGAACCACCAAGTAGTAAAACTACTTGTCTTTGACAGATTACTGCATTCTATCATATTCTATATTCGCCTCAGCCCTATTTTAGCCGCGTTTGACGTTCCTGCTGCTCACGTGATCAGGTGCAGAGCCATACATGTCAACATGTACCTACTTAAGGAACCCTTCAGCCTTTTTTCCTTTGCAATTGGTGCAAGTGCATCTAGGTCACCTGATCTAAGCTCCACCCACCGTTCAATTACTTTAAACTGGTGGTGCCCCCCTGGTTTGCTGCTCTTTTTCCCTACTTGAGCAGCCCTTCAACCTATTTTCCTTTGCAGTTTGTGAGCAGGTACAAGTGGATCTAGGTCATCTGGCCTAAGCCCAGCCCACCTGTTAATCAATTTAAACTGGTGGTGTTTCCTGGTTTGCAACTGTTTTTCCCTACTTAAGCAGCCCTCCAGCCTATTTTCCTTTGCAATTGGTGAGCAGGTGCAAGTTGGTCTAGGTCACGTGGCCTAAACCCCATCAACATTCTTAGCCCTGCCGCTTACTTTTTGCTCGTAACTCATAGATAAAGGGCGTCTCTCGCCCGGGTGTTCGACGTGAAGGGCATATGAAGAAAGTGGCAATTCCTGATTGGAACTGTTTGGACCGGGAGGACCCAGGGCCGAATCCCTGAATTCCTGCTTAGACAACAGGACAGCATGCACCGACATGTGTTATCTCCTTCCGTCCCCAAAGGCCTTCCCCAACATCATCAGGCAATATCAACAACATCGTCCCACCTCTAAGGCATGGACTGCGAATGCCCTATGTCAAACACTCCCAGCAGAAACCCATCAGACAAACCTTCAGTTCCTTCAAGAACTTCCTGGTGGAAGCCCTCACTGAAGACCTCGCAACCTCCACCTTGAATGGACCAAACACCCTCAACCGAACTGCGACTCTGTAGTGGAAGCACTCAACACCACCCTTTCACCCTCCATCGACCGACAAGTGCCTCTGAAACAACTTACCTGCAAACCAAACCCATCAGCACCTTGGTACACGCAAGAACTCAAGCTCAGCAAAAGAGTCATCAGGAAACAAGAGAAAACCTGGCACCACTCCAGGACTTCATCTGTCCTGACGCTCCTCAAGGAACTCTGAGCAACTCATCAACACAGCCAAGGCCTCCTATTGTCAGGACACCATAGCAGAAGCCAACAACTAAAGCAGAGCCTTTTTCAAAGCAGTCAAGTACTGTATCAACCTGCTACACGTCCCTGCCATACCACACTCCATCGAAAAATCCATCGCCATCAACACATTCTTCAGCAACAAAATCAGCAAAATTCGGCAGCACATAGACATCAGTTCTGCATCCACAGACCAACCTGACATCCATCCTCGTGAAATCTCCACACACTGGATACCATTCAAGACACTGTCGCCAGAGAACCTGGTAGAAAACCTGGCCACCCTCAAAGCCATATCGCATACAGACGACATCCTCCCAGCATCCATATTCAAGACCCTCCCTACAGGAGCGCTCCTTCCCTATCCGGAGATCATCAACAGCTCCCTAACTCAAGGCCCCTTCCCATCGACCCTAAAACAGGACAAATACTCCCTCTACTAAAGTAACCCACTCTGGATCCTGACAACCTAGGTAATTATCGCCCAATACTCATCTTTCCTTCCTAGGTAAGGTCATTGAGAAAGCAGTTGCCGCACAACTGCAGCAACAAATAGACACCAACAATCTCCTCCAAACCTACCAATATGGGTTCAGGCCAAATCCAGCACATAGACAGCAACCATACAGCCGGTCGACAACACCCTCAACATCCTTGACGACGCCCACGCCTGCCTCCTGGTTCTACTCGACCTATCAGCCGCTTTCAACACAGTAGACCACCAGTCGCTTACGGACACCCTACATCTGCGCATGGGTATCAGCAACCTTGTCCTATGCTGGTCCAACTCACTCATCACCCACAGCAAACAGTTTGTTCAGATGGACTCCTCTAGATCGCCAATGCTGGCTGTCACCTGTGGAGTCCTGCTGGTTTCCATCCTCTCACAAGTGATCTTCAATCTATACATGGCCCACTGGTAGCCCTCCTATCCTCACACAACATCCACATCCACCAATACACCGATGACACATAACTATACTTCAAGATCGACTCCATCAAGGACATCCATAGGCTCAAAACATGTCTCTCGCTGATTCAGTTTTGGATGTTCAGTGCACACTTCAAGTTCAACCCCTCCAAGACCAAATTCCTACTCCTCACCAACAACACCAAACACACAGACTTACAGACCTGCCTATCAACCATGAACTCTGAGGGCTTCACACCAGAGCTCACCTCCTGCACCAAGGCCCTCAGGTTCCACATCGACAAACACCTCTCCTTCAAGACACACGTAGCTAAGAAAACTCAGAAAGCTTGGGATCAGCTCCCCGTCCTGTGAAAAGTCAAGCTATTCTTTCCTCCGGACAGCTTTAGATCCACCAATCACTGGTTCTATCCCACCTGGATGGTGGCAATAAACGCCTCGAAGGCCTCCCGCTGTCCTCCCTTGTGCCCCTGAGAAGTCTCCTACAAGCGGCTGAACGCCTCATTAAGGGTCTATGCAGATATGACCACATCACCTCAGCCCTCATCGACATTCATTGGCTTCCACTGCATGCAAAAATCACCTTCAAGTCTTGCTGCATCATCTATAAGGCAGTCACCCTTAAGTCATCCAGTTACCTTGCAGAGAAACTCAGCATCTCCGGGAGACAGTGCACCACCAGAAGCCAGGACATGCAGACTTGACATCTGCCATTGCAAAAAGGAAAGGACCAGAATACAAGCCTTCTCTGCCGACGCCCCAAGACTATGGAACCTCCTCCTCATTAGCATCAGACTCACCCCCACGCTCCTACAGTTCAGAAAAGAACTCTAGACCCACTTCTTCAAGGAATCTCTCTGCCTCAGTCCCATTCCGTAGGGGAGATTTTTTTCCAAGCCTGATTTTTCTGTGGGTTCTGGTTCCTAGTTCCCTAGAATGGCATAGGAGTTAGAGCACTCTGCTAGCGTTGTACTTGTTGGCGTGAGTTAAAAATGTTTGGCTTCCATCTGTCACCCTCCATTGTTTAGATTTCCCCACTTCCTTGCAGTCTCTGCTGCTCTTGTTGCTTCTCTTTGTCCCTCCCCCTGCTTCCTGTACTGGCTGCCCTACCACCCTGATTGGGCACTAGGCCCTATTTGAATTTGGCACTCAGGGCAGCCCCACTGCCCGTGACAGCCGGTTCCGGCGAAGGCCCCTAAAGCAAAGGACAGCTCTCACAGAAGCAGCTCCAGATGGAGTCTGCCAGTGTCAGCCGACGAAGCAAGAAGCCTGCAACCTGCTATGTCAACCTGCTGCGCCTGCTAAAGGAAGTGCGTGCGTCAGGGTGGCAACAATCTCTGCACCCCACTAAACTGACCCACCCCTCTAAATTACTCTATTTCTTTTTCGTTCCACTCATAAGTATCTCTTTTTCTTTCTTTCTTTTTCTCTCTTTTTAGGAAAGTCGAAACTAGGTGTTTTTGCATTACTGTTTGTGTTGAAACTAGGCCGTTTTCACTCTTTTAGGAAAGTCAAAACTAGGTGTTCTGTAGTGTGCTGTCCCCGCCCTCCCCTGTCTCCCATTCAGACTGATGCCTGCTAATTGCCTCCTGTGTGCCTCCTTCTGTGTGATGTATGAAACAAAGACTTTTTTCTGTCGGGAAAGACATTTCTCCAAAAAAATGAATTCCTACAATTTTACCTAATGTCGGTTATCCAAGGAGCTCTCAGATAAGTATCACTTCCTAGTCAATTAATTCAAAATCTAGGGTGATAACACATGTAACAGCAAATGTGTGTGTGTGTTGGTATAGATCACCTTGCACTTGGCAGGAGATTTGTTATTTAATCTGCATTTTTTCTTGCAAGGTTTAGTACAAATAATCATAGAACTTAAAAATACATATACGTATTTCTTTACATGTAAACAAGAAAATGTTGGGACAATATACAACAGTGTTAAGACAATAAACAGGAAGAATGATCTTGAACATATTAACAAAACAATGTCTCAGGTTCCAAAAATATCTCTTTGTCTAACTTAGACATAGTATATATATGCAGGTGCTTCCATGTGGGCCAATTCATGAGTTCAGGGGTCAACGTAGCGATCAGTGCTACTAACTAGAACTGTTGTGTGTTTTAAATCAATGCATTGGGGCTGTAGGTTTTGGCTGTGTTGACACAGTAGTTCCGCCTTTCTCAGGTCCAAAGCTGAATCATTTCGGTGACACCTGAGGATTAAAGAGAAGAAATATAAAATCAGAGTGAGCCCTCACTATGATAGTCATCACTATTCGATTGGCATGAGTCCCATTACCTTTGCACTGTGAATTAAAATCAATTAAAAAGGAGAAATGTTCCATCGTGAAACCTTCACCGACAGAAAGAAAAAACAGAAGGACTCCTTGACCAAGTTGGGTGTTTGGTTCTCTGGAGATACGGTGAGACACCGCCCTGAGTGGTGATCTTACCCTTACAGGGAGGAAAATGTGGACTCCACCATGGGGTACACAAAGCGAGGGCTGGTCCCCTCTCATTGGGGTGTGCTTAGTGTGACTTGGGCATCCGCTGTGCATGGCTGCCACAAGTAAAAGTTAAAAGTTGGAACGAAAGGTGGAATTGCCATCTGTTGTTGTCTGGTACTGTGGAGTGGGTGCCTGGTTGGGCGACTCGGGATACCCTTATGTGTACTCTCCTCCAGTGATGTCTGCGTGCTGCCTCTGTGTGAACCCCCGCCCTATGGTGCTTCATGTGTTTTTCGGCTGTTGGCTGTGCTTCTTTCCTCCCTCACGCTCCCTTATTGCCGCCTTGCACCCTCTATGGAGCTCTCAATCTCTTGCATCGTTTCAAACTGCTACTCTCCTATCCTATCCCTCTCACTAAGTCTGGAAGGAAAAAGTTCAAGAGGGATATCCTGGTCTCCAACCCAGGCCTCCCTATCGCTTATACCCACATCAGCACTTCCTCTCACTAACATCATCATTGTCATTCTCTATCCAGACCAATGGACCCCTCATGTGGTATATGTTCTCTCTCCTTTTTCCTCCTCTCCCATTAATTGAGGCACCCTGTGGGAGGTCCTTGTGGCCCCTTTCTATTCCTCCAAGACCATCATCAATGTCTATCTAAATGGTACTGTCATGGTCAGGGCTCTCAAGCCAAATCTCCTCCTTCTTGATAAGCATCTCCCACGTCTCATCAATTTCCTCCCTTCTCCTTCCACTCTTTCTAACACCTCTCTGGCCCCTCTGCCGCCTCCTTCCTCCTCCACCCCTTCTCTGCACCCTCTGGCTCCTCCGCTCTGGCCATTAGGCCACCTCTGTCTACTGCCTCTACCCACTCTCAGGGCCTTCGACCGCCTCCACTGGGAGTACCCCACATCTGCACCCAACCCTGGAAGTCTTTCAAATGTGGCAACTTGCTCTACATAACTCAACTCTTGCTCTCCTGTCAAACGCTTCTCTTACATCTGCCACATCCTTGAAGACCTTGACCTGGATGTTCTCACTCTCACTGAGACATGGTTCATGGCCGGCTCTGTCAGTTTTGACACTCTCCTTCCTGAGGGCTACAGGATGCATTCCAAGCCCAGAACCAACCAGCCCGGAGGTGTAGTGGCCCTGATCTTTCCTGAATGGGTCACTGTCATTCCTATGCAGGCCTACTCCTCCTTTGAATGCCTAGTTTGCAGGCTTGCTATCTCTCTTAACCCCTCCCTGATTGTGGTCACCATCTGCAGGCGAGGTCTCCCTCTTCCTCTCAGAACGGGCTGATTATCCTCTTCCCTCTGTGCCTTGACCTCTCAACTTCTACCCCTCAAAATCCACCTGGATGCTTCAAATCCATCCTCTTGGCACTTCGACAGTTTATGCGACTCTCTCGTCCTTGCCATTCTACCCTCTGGTCTGACACACTCTGCAGAACACACCTTGAATGTTCTCATCTCTGCAGAAATCACCCTCTCTAACCCTCTGACCACTCCTCTCTCTTGGACTGACCACTTTCTGCTCTCCTCTCACCTGAAACATCTTGACCCCCAAGCAAAGCCTTTCCCAGGACTACCACCTTCCTTCTCAGTCATTCTACCCTTGAAGCGAGCGTCAGTGGACGCCTTTGCCTCTACTTTCTCTGCTCCCCCTACTCCTGGGGCTGACTTGCACTCTGACACAGCCTTCTCTAACCTGCAACTCAAACACTCTGGAAATCCTTGCCCCTGTCATGAGAATACATCAGAAGTCTACCTCCAAGTGCAACTCTTGGTATGACTCTGACCTTGCTTCCCTGAAACGCAAGTGCAGGGTGCCTGAGTAGCAGTGGAGGGCTTCGGGTGCATCCTCTGACAAACTGGCCTGCCACCTGCTCCAAAGACAATACAGACTCTCTGCCCTCTCCAAGAAGAGGTTCAATTTGTAAGCTTGCGTCTCTGCAGTCTCTGAGGCCTCTAACAACACGGACAAACTCTTTAAAATCTGCCTGTAGCTTGCCAATCCTACTGCAGTTTCCACCTCTCCTGAACACTCCCAGGCCTTCTGCATGGCTCTGTCCTCTCATTTCAACACCACATCTTTTCTCTTCCTCTCCCTCTCCCTCTACCTCTCCAGCCATGCCAATTTTGGCAATCATTCTTTCGCCACTAGGTCCTTCCCATCTCCCCTCAAGCACTCCCTTGTGCCCCGCCTCCTAAAAAGAGCCTTCTGCTGATCCTACATGCCTGTTAAACTATCGCCTGATTTCTATCACTCCTTTCCTGGGCAAACTCCTGGAGAAGCTGGCCATCTCCCTGCTTACACTCCACATTGCCTCCATGACCACCAGTCTGGCTTCAGAGCAGCCACAGGCATCGAAACTGCTCTATTGAACACCCGTGAAGATGTGCTCTCTCACCTTGACTCCAGCTCTCCCTCTGTCCTCATCCACCTGGACCTTTCCTCTGCTTTCGGCGTGGTCAATCATACCACCCTGATCAACATACTCTGTATGAACCTGGGCATCACGGATCAGGCCCTGGCGTGCTGACCTCCTTCCTCCTGGACCATCCCTCCCAGGTCCAACTTGGGTGCTTTTTCTCCACAACCTCTCTCTCCACATGTGGTGTCCCCCAGGACTCTACCCTCTCACCATGGCTCTTCAATATCTATCTGGCCCCCTTTAAAGCCACCTGATCTCCACCTTCTCTTCTAACTTTCAGTGTTATGCAGATTACGTTGACCTTTATTTTAGGCTTCCCTCAGCCTCCTCTCTTCACCTGCTCATTACTGACAGTCTATCTGCGATTCGAGATTGGTGCGCCACCAATGATATTTGCCTTAATGTCAGTAAAACGGACATCCTTCTCATTGGGATCCCTGCTCCTGCTTACCCTCTCTCACTCTTGCTGCCCTCCTTGGGCTCTCTACCCTCGCCTTCCTGTGAGGCAAAAAACCTTGGTGTCATCTTCAACTCCACCCTCTCCTTCTCTCCTCACATCACGGACCTTGCCAAAAAGGCCCACTTCCAGCTTTACCTCCTCAGAGGTATTCTACCTTTCCTCGCCTTCCCCCAGAAGCTCATTGTCTCCAAAGCCTTGGTTCTATTTAAGGCTGGACTACTGCAACAGCCTCTTTCTCAATCTGCCTACTTCTACTCTTTGCCCCCTGCAATTAATCCAGTACAGGACTGAGAGACGTATCCTTGGCCTCAATCCCAGAGACTGTTTCTCTGCACTGGCTCCCTGTGGCTGCAAGGATCAGGTTCAAGAAGCTCTGCATCATCCACAAGGCTTTTGTGGCTGGGAACTGCACTACATCTAACTCCCTCTTCCGAAATAATTTCCTTCTAGAGCCCTTTGCTCAGCTACCTCCAACTCTCTGAGGTTCAGACGCTTCTCCAGGCAGAGAGTGGGGGGTAGATCTCTCTCCTCCACAGGTGCCTCCCTCGGGAACAGCCTACCTGCCCCTAGCAGAATTGAGCCAGACCACCTGAAGTTCCGGAAGCAGATCAAGACCCTCCTTTTGTCTTCTGCCTTCTCTCGCTCTCTCCCTTGCTAACTTACCTGTGTGCTGCGACAACTGGTTGCTTAGTTCCCTCATTCTCACTGGGTACCAGGCCCCTCCACGACCAGTCTGCCTTGCACTGCCTCTTGGCCTACCACGCACTTAGGGGCTGTAACTGTAGACTATCAGAGCCGCGCTGCCCTGGCTGCGCTTATTCAGAGTCTTGCTGCCCTGTTCGCACTTCCTCCTTTCCTCTCCCTTGCACTTCCCCCTCTCAATGCCATTGCACTTCTATTGTCGCACTTGCACGTACCGAATGACACAAGGCCTTGCAGGATCGTTTGTCTTGTCCTCCCTATGTTTCCCTGCCTTGTCTTGTGGCGCCTACAACCACTTGTGTACAGGCGCGTTATGAATGCCATATCATATCATGATGCCAATGGCAATGGGGCAAGTAGGAATCAGTGAGGGTAAGAGGGCCTTGGCCCACATTTGCTTGCTGGATGTCCAGAAACATGTCAAAGATTTTGTAGAACTGCAAATGTTGTGTATGCTATGCATAAAACTAATCTGCATGCGTGTCAGAAAACAGACTATAAAGATGTGACTTTCACACAGGTTCTTCTGGAGTTTGTCTACGTCTTCACAGATGCCAGGCGTGACATCATCAATCAGTAGTGGATTTTAGGGTCACTTCATGTTTCATTCTGGTACATGTAGATATGTATTTATAAAATGCACAATAAGGCAAAATGACAGGCGCTCATAACACCAAAACGTACAGAACATGATGTGAGAGCTCTGCTTTAGCACATATTTTTCAAATCAATAATGTGGTTGAAGTAGTGTTTTACTTCCTATTTTTTAAAATGATTTTTTTAGGGAGTCAAAAATTGAGGCCCATTCCCTATGGGAGAATTTTATAAGCAAGTAAAAGTATGTTTTGTAAACTGTAAACGCTAAATGTTGTTGTAATAAATACTTTTTTTCGCCTAGTTTATTTGTGCAGATTTAGAGACGCATTCTTCGTATTAGGCAGTAATAATGGTATTTTCTTCCTTAATAGGTGCACTTCTGGTCCAAAAATATCCATTGAGTTGGGTGGAAGAGCGCACAAGCTTCTATGGGTGTGTGTTTCCTATTATATGTTGGGAGTACTTGTACTCCCTGTTTTTATTATTTGAGGAGTATTTGCTTATTTTTAGGGAGTAAAAGTGGCCGATACACCCCTTATCTGTAGGGCTGGTGAGAACAGTGTGAATAGTTTGACTGCAATACAAGCTTTAGAATTGTCTCACTCTGCATCTGTTCTGCATCCTCATTACTGTTCACTGTTCATTGGCAGTCTGTATTAATGAGAGTTATATAGCATGTATCTAAATAGCCCTAGAGCAGAGTAAATAAAAAAGGAGGGGAATGCAGAGACCACCAGGCAGAGAGAGGCCAGGGAGAGGGGGCTGCTTATGGGGTTTTATCCTATGGGCCTATGGGCCAAGGTTCACATATATGTCAATCTCCAGCTTGCATATACCTGAATGAATTATGGCAGTGATTTTTCAGCCTCTCCTCCTTACATAGTCAAAACTCATGAGTTAGCAGAAACATGCAAAATCAAATACTTCAATTAATAAGTACATCTCCTTTAGGTGTGGGTGCCCTCCTGGCCTATGACCAGGTGTACAGGCAGCATGGCCACCCTATCTTCATAGTTTGGTTAAACAAATGTAAGAGTCAAAGCTCTCACATGTGTTGAACTGTTGATATTTTGGACTGCTAATGCACAGGATAAGAAAGCATTTGTTTCTGTTATCGACACAGAACGAGCTGTAATAAACACAAGAATGGTGATTTTACTGACACTCAATAGTACACAATAGTAGTACATGTGTTATCACATCTGTCGCTGTGTGTATTGCTTGTATTTATTTTTCTTTTGTGTCGTAAGGTACTTGTAGGTTTTCCTACTGATCCTGCAGCCCTTTGCTTTTTCTAATGATCTAGAACCCGTTAGCTGATCAATTTCAGTGGTAGTCAATTTCTCGGTAGAGGTTTGAATTGTGCAAAGTGAATCTCTATTGCAGCCAGTATCAATTCCTACATAGCCTACAAATGTACTTATAATTCAAAGACTCATGATGGGCATTATTGCATCTGTAGTAAATATATCTTTAAGAATCCACAGCATGATTTGAGATGGCATCAATGATTATCTCAGAGCCACAACTTCGGCTCCATGTCATCCTGGTATGGGAAAATGGCATTGAGGAGGGCAAAAGCTCATCTTCTTCAAGGTGCCCTGGAAGTCAATCCTCGAAAGGCTGCCGACCAGAGATGGTGTCCTCCAAGAACCTGAAGTGAAGCATCCGAACATCGAAGTCCATCATCATCAACCATGGTTTGGAGGACCGACCTTACCGCTGAAAGCCCATTTAGTCGTGTGGCCCAGAAGAGGGGACAGCTTGACGCTGTGCTGATGACGACCAGAGTCTCATCCCTTCACATTTTTCTAAAACATTTTGAAACAGCGGACTCCCTTGTCATCACCATCAACCAATTTGTCCATCCAGAGAAAGTCGAGGTCGTCGATGGCCGAGGAGAATCCGCCAGTGGGTTTCCTGCCACCCGAAGTCCATAAAGAAACGGACAACAAAGATCTGAAAGCCAGCCGTGGTTGAATCCCAATCGTCAACACCAATGCTGACAACCCGATGCCCTTGCTGGGCCTATGCTCTTCATCGATCTGCTTTGTGGCAACTTACTCTTGTCATCAAAGTGCACAGCATGCCTCATCTTCACAGGATGGACTGGGCTTGTTGATACCCTTTATTTACAGGTTGCCCAGGTGGGGGGATCCTCACACAGAACTGGGTGTTGGTAGCGGGACAAAGTATTCTGCCATCGGTTAACCTAACTTGTCTTCCTTCATATGTCCTTTGCTATAACACATTACTGTTTGATTTGTATGCCACTAGAACTGTCAGCAGTTGATGCATTTTAAGTGTTATTTATTTGTGTATATTTACCTGACTTTTTATCCTTTAATAAAAGGACTGTGTTATCACTTAACATAATTTGGGACATTCCATTGTGAGGAATTTGTGGATTGACTGTACCTAAGAACCAACATATATAACCTCCTTTGTGTCTCAGCCTTGGTTGGTCGTCCATAACTACCATTAGAGAACCTTGGCTTGAGTGCTCTGTTCTCTACCCCAACAATATAGGGGTCAGAAATACAGATACCCCCCTCCAGACTTTACTGAAGTGACATATCGCCAGGATCAACTCTGAACCCATGTGTGGCACTGTGGGATAATGGGCTCTAATGCCCCACCTTTGACTTGGGTAAGTGAAAGACCACAAAATGAGGTTCACTACAAAGAAATGGAAATAGCCAGTCACAAGGTCAAAGAACAAAGTTTATAACAGTCACGACCGTGTCTCAGTGCCCCACAATGAATGTGTACAAATACTGTGGCAGGAGAGAGCCCTGAGCCACCAAAAACTGACACATATGTAGATTCTGAATCACACATGAAACACTTGTTCAGCCCCCTCATGTGATAGGGTCCATATGGTTCATGACCTTTCCACGCAGATGGTATTACCATGACAACAGTTTTGCATATTTCCCCATCCTCCTACTGACAATTTACTGTCTGGGAGCAGGGCAAAGCAGTGTATGGGGGCATATTATGTTCCCTGTTACAAAGTGACATTTGCGTCTTAGCTTATCTTTGTTGGTCCCGGATCCTAAGGTCAGTCTGCTCTAAAGCTTGGGAATAGGGGTTTCGGTTAGAGGAGCACGGTTTAGAAGCACATCATTACAATAAATGGTTCAGTGGGGAAAACATGGTCGAGACAGGCGGGCACCTACTTGTAGATTATCTATGTTCCTGCATAGGCTTCAAGGTTCTGCAGTGTAAAATAAACACACACTCAGCAGAATGTGCATTCCTGTCTCGTAATAGTCAGAGAGTTTGTGCTGCAGCCTTCTACCGCATTCAGAGCGAAAATGCAAAATGAGCAGGGCACTGAAGATTGCAAACAAGATAGCGAATAAAACAAATGGCAACGTGACCATCATTATTGCAGCAGAAGATATGTAGTGTGATGTGAATGAGAATGTGCTTAGGCCAATATGCATACTACATAGGACACTAAACTGAATACATTTTCACAAACCCTCCTTTTGGCCTAAGCCAAGAGCATCATCCAAACATGGCATCCTCAGATGACCAGGATGCAGTGTCATCATAAGAACACTCTGAATCATCACTTTCATAAAATCTGATGGCCATAAACTCTTTTATAGCAACGCCCTGCATGATCAGTGCATTGGTGACGTATACGGGCAAGTGTGGGCTTGGCTTCAGTTTGACCAATGAACTTGCAGTACAATCCCCTATCATGGAACTCAGGACAGCAGCAACAGAATAGAATTATACTAAGAATTATAGCTAGAACATAGAATATCTTCCAACCCCAAGTCTGCAGTAAACTCCTGAACCATGTACTGAGATCTCAATCCCCTCGGGGAATGTGTACTTCTAAACCCAAAATGTGTAGCCTCTTTATTGCTTGGAAAATGGTGGGGGCGGAGTCAGGTACGAAAACGCTACACGCGACCTGACCATTTTGCATACACCACCACGCTCAGCCAAGAGGATGTCTAACACCATCCTGTTCTGAAGAGCCACTAGTCTAATAGCTTGTTGTTCCAACGTCATATTCAACATGATATCAATAGTCTCATTGATAGTTTTCTTCAAAATCCTAGCCAATGTCCTAATGTCCTGAGAGTTGATTATCTGTCCCCAAAACGGAACCATGGATTTAGCAATGTCCCCTAGTACTTGTAGAGGAGTGTCACCTTCTATTTCCCTTCTAGGACGAGCTTTCAATATATCAGCGGTAGAAGTGATATATACCCCAGGTAAAAGTATTCCCAAAAAACATGTACCCTGCCAGTCTTTAGGTAACCAAGGATAAGCTTCACTCCCACAAATGAAATAGATGGAACCCCTTATGTACATAGGTCAATCCTCTTTTACCAGAAGAGCTGTGTTCATGAATTTATCATAGGAACCCATAGGCCGGGAACCTTCCTTTCGCAAACAGAACAGGACAGTTTCAGGATCATGATTGATGGTGTATGATGGAGGAGCAACCTCCTTATTTCCTAATGGAGTCATTTAAAAAGAGATCATTGATTGGTAGGGTCTGGAAATGTGTCTGAATGTTTGACAGAAGCAGTATTGAGGGTGCTTTTGTTTGTGAATACTGAACATGCTAGAGGCAATAATACCAATCAATCGAATTTGTTGACATTTGTACCATCAAAGTTATCATTGGCACTGTTGTTCCATCATCCAAAGAACAATGCCCTAAATGAGGCATAACATGCAGTAGACATAGGGAGAGGTTGCATATACCAACCTATCCCTTTCTCACCATGCTGTGGCAGATGTGAGCAAACCCAACATTTTGTTTTATTCAGAATATCATGTGTTGTATTCATTATCATCATGAGGGTGTTGTTACGATAACACCCTCTATGACTGAGGTCATATGGAAGAAGGGTGTGCACATACACGTGTAGGGAAGACATTGTGGATGCACTGAAAGTTGGCAACAGAGTATCGAGTGGATGTACACTTTCCAAATACCATAGTACAGGTATCAAGGTGACCATAATGCAGGTTATCACAGAAATTATTATACATTTTGTCCTTGGGGACTATGGCCCTTGATATACAAGCCCATCAATCTGAAAATGTAGCATGTCTTCATTTATCCGAGCAGCCCCAAATGCAGGCATAGTCCTTCAGTGTCCATTAAGAAGCCTCACTGATAGGCTTTATAAGTTCATTCTTTGGTGGCACCACATGGCCAATCTTGTAGTTTTTTGTCTCTCCCCTTAGCTTGTCCGGAGGGGAATGACGAGGGAATGGCACAACGTTGGTTTCTTATTGGTGCAGTAGTCCTACCACACTTTCCTATTCTATTAAAAAATGTAATGTCAATCCCTGAACTAGATCCCATTTCGTGGTCCAAGGTGGTACCTTAAAGTTCCAGATACCGAATGATCGATGAACAAAGGATCGTTGATCTCTGAAAAAACAATGTCAGTCGATGCAGAGGAAGAGTAAAGAACTGTTTCCCTAAGCCCCACAGACTCAGGAAGTGGTTTCATATCACTCTTGCTGTTGATCAGAACAGGCACATGATGATCGATTTCCTTTTTGTCACACTTGTTGAGAGGCGAAAGCAATGGCACTCGTTTCATGTGTGTCGCGTGGTTCCAATGACGCTTTCCAGACACACGTATTGCTGTCTGTGTGGCCAGTAGCACTTGGTACGTCCCCTTCCAGCGAGGTGCAAGGAACGTTTTCCTCTCGAAGTTCTTCAACAGAACAAATTCCCCAGGCTGAATTCGATGGACTAGGCCCTCATATTTCTAAGACAAGGCTGCTCGAACCTGTTGGTGAATCAAACGCAAGTTTTGAGACAACTGATAACAATAGTCAGACAGTAACGGATACTCCATTTCGGCCAACTTTTTAGGTCTCGGTGCATTCCATACTTTTGCAGGTCTTTCCATAACAATCTTGTTCAGGGAAAGCCCTGTCTTTTATTGTGTGGATGTTCCCATTGAAAGTAAGGTTATTGGTAAAGCAACCCACCTTCGCCAATTTATTTGCTGATTTATTCTTCAAAATACTGTTGTGGCATTTCACCAAACTGGCACTCTGAGGATGTCTAGCTAAGTGAAAACGTTTATCGATCTGCAGTACAGCAAACATTTGCAGAATGACATCAGCGATAATGTGAGGACCATTGTCGGACCAAATGACTCTCGGCAGGCCAAACCTAGGAAAATATTCCTTTAGCATGGCTTTGACCATCGATAGTGCAGTGTTGTCTTTGAGGGGAAAAGCCTCAACCCATTTGCTAAAGGCACAAATCACAACTAATAAGTATTTGTAGTTTTGGCAGTGTTCCATCTCAATAAAGTCAAAATGAATCACTCCAAATGGCATGGAGGGAGGCCCAAAACTACCCTTTGGCGTTGGCGTGCCCTTCCCAATGTTTTGTTGTAGACATATCATACAGTTCTGAATGAAATGTTCACCAATTTTTGGGATATTGTCATTGTACCATACGTGATCTAAATGCTGGCATATCTTTTTGGCATAAGAAGCTTGAGATGCCAGCCAAACAACCTGACTCTCGAAGAACAGAGAGATGCCCTAGAGTCCATTCATGGACAAGGCACTAATTCCCCTTCGACTGAATCAACATTAGACCATAATATCCACTTGGACAAGGCCCAGGACGTTGCAAGCCTAATTGCCTAAAATATCGCTGGTCTTGCAAAGAATATGTTGAACACAGACTGGTCTGAATATGTAAGGAAACATCAAAAGATATGCCTGCAAGAAAGCTGGGCATTAACCGATCTACACTTACATATAAGGGAGGCAAACTAAAACCAAAAAAGTGATGAGTGGAAAGTTTCAAATTATTCTGAACCATTGGCATTGCTCTGGGCAATCTTCCACCCCACTCTTCTTTAGCCCGAATGCGCCATTGCAATAGAGGTCTAGCCATCTGCAAATCAGTCTCTTGCAGAAGGGATGTGACCAAGATCGTTGGGCTGGACTGCACCTATTGGGGTGGGACCAAGCCTTATTTGCATATGGTCTTTCCCTTTTGTAATGGCTTGGCAGGAGAAGAACAATGGTAAGGAGGGTACCCCTGAGCAATGCCTGTGGTTAGGATTAATTCCAAACCTTCCAGCCATCACCTATTTTGTTTTGCGTAAATCACCCCGAGTGGGACAGGTATCCCCAGACGTGGGTCCTGTGCCTGCTGAGCATAGAGACCCCAGCTACTTCTCACTGAAGAGGCCCAACAAGACTGAAACATGTTTGGGGATGCTTGTGGTCTCGTACAGAAGGGATGTGACCACACAGTTTGGGCTGGACAGCCCCTTTTGTGGTGGGACCAAGCCTGATTTGCATATGGTTTTTCCCCTTTTGTAATGGCTTGGCAGGTGAAGTACGGTGGTCTGGGGGATTGCTCAGAGCAATGCCAGAGGTTATGATTCATTCCAAACCTTCCAGCCATCAAATCTTTTGTTTCTAGCAAATAAGGGCACCAGACAGCGACCTTGTGGAGGGCTAATTACATGGGTAGAACTGTGTTTTAATTGTGAAATTATATCTCAAGTCCTGGGTTCTGTGGTGGTACAATGCCTACATCTTGGTAAGGGGACAGTACACTTCACCATTTTATTAGATATCTATGATCGTTCAGTTTCTAACAGGATTAATATCACAATTGAGGAGGAAAAGAAGGGAATCACACTGGCCAAAGAGAAAATCCCAGTGAACCATGCATTATCTTAGGAGGCGATTTTAGCATACAGCTCAAGCCGTTAAGAACACTTGGCAACTTACTAGATTCTGTCTGGGACATTCTCAAATTGACAGCAGATTACCCAAAAAAAGCACACAAGCTGACTCTGGACACAGCCGGCGTACAAATCAGTCGTGAACTCGGGGAATCAATGGCAGAACAGCTAGCGATCAACCATATTCAAGAACGTTCTGGAAACTTGGACATCGTTGTTCCATCGCTTGTTTAATTCAACCACAGAATCTGGTCTAGTCCCCGGTTCTTGGACGACAGCGACTATCCTACCAATATAAAAGAAAGGGGGCTGGGAGGATCTCACAAATTATAGAGAAATCTCTGTGCTTGACGCTGTAAGGAAACTTCTGTGAGATCCTTGTATTTTCATCTGGAAGGTTGGGTGCAGGACAATAAGATGATTAGCCATCTCCAGGCAGGCTTTCAGCCTGGCCTTAGCACGGCTGACCAGTCTTTCAGACTTTTCATGATCCAACAAAAATACGTTTCCCTCAGGAAGATGAGTTTGTATACCACCTTCATTGATTCTGAATGTGTTTTATTATGGAGTCCCAAGGGATACACTCTGGGGGGATTTGCAAGAGCTGATAGGCCTGCCCAATTTCTCCAAGCCAACTTGAGTCTTTATAATTGCAGAATAGCCAGAGTTCTCTGAAACTTTTCCGGGGACGCACCCGCTCTCATAAACATCAGAGTGAGGGTGAGGCAAGGTTCTCTACTTGTGCCAACCTTATTCTGCGTCTTCATAAACATATCAATTACCAAGCTGACAGCCCTAAGTTGGGAGAGGACAGGATCACCTATAATGGTAATGGTAGTTGGTTGGGTCAAATGGTAGACTTCTTGTTAACAATGGAAAGCTCAAGCAACGCTGTACTGACATTTGCTGTTAATCATGGGAATGCTGCATTCTTCCCAACCCTTCAAATATACAATATGCAGGCCACAGCAGCTGCAACCTTTGGTGTGTAAATTTAGGGATATGTCAAAACCACCAGACTATCATTAGCCGAGAATACATGTTTTAAACAAAGGCTTTGAGCGAAACCCAAAGCACGCCGAGTACAACGTTGCACTCAGAGATCAACCAGAAACACAATACTAAGGCAACCTTTCAACAGGCATGCAGTAGTTTATCGCAAGATACATGTAACATCTTTTGCTACCAATCTAGCCAAGCTGCTGCCTATTGGAGCTCCAAGTTGGCGTAGAGGTATGAACTCTATGTGGCCATGGTTTCCTGCCCTTATGCACGCTCACTTTATATTAGATTTAGACTAGGTGCTCTACCCTTATATACCCTTCAATTTGCCTGGCATATGAGTGTCTCAAATATTTGCTCAGAATGCAAAGAAGACATTATTCAGTTTCCAGTACAATATTTAAAACTGGTCCGGAGCACATTTTCAAATAGACGCCTTAATGATGCATTCATTCTACGCAAATCCACTGACCGCACTTATGACATCTAGGCTGTGTCCAGTTTCATACACTGGGCCTAACTATTAAGGAAAAAAGCAGAACATTGCATCTGTTACCCCATAGGAGCAAGACTCTGAGCATTACTGACTAAGGAATTCCTCACCAACAAGATAGGAGTTTTAATGTATTGGTCATCATGGGCTATATTTATGTTTGAATACAGTTTATGTTTATGTTTATTATTTGATAATGCGCTCCAAACCCAGGGGTAGCCGGGCGCAGCGGGTACAAGATTAATTAGGCCTAAGTTACATACAGTGGATACAATAGACGTCGATACAGTGCAGTACATGTCAATACAAACATGACATGTTGCGAAGTTAGAGTACATATATACAAAGGGTAAAAGGGTGAGAGCGTCTCTCGGCCCCCTGAGAGAAACGAGATGGTCTGTAATCCAAATTTCAGAAGTATCACGGCAGTTAGGCGCAGTGATCCAGGGGCTAGTTCAAAGGCTCAGATTAGTTGTCATTGGTCCAGAGCCAATTTTGTACCTTGCATCTAAATCTAGAATAGGATAGGTTAGCTCTCAGTGCAATGGGCAGTGCATTTCAGGCCTGGGCGGCTCTAATAGGGAAGCTTACTCCACCCGCTTTAGTTCTTCTAAATCTGGGAGTTTCTAGCAGGAAATGGTTAGTAGCCCTAGTGTGGTGACTGGTCGGTTTTCTGGTAAGTCTGGCCGAGATGTAAAGAGGAGCTGTGTTGTTGAGACCTTTATGGGTAAGAGATAGCGTCTTGAGAAGGACTCTGTCGCTGATTTTTAACCAATGGTGGTCTTTTCTGATGTTGGAAATATGTGCTCTGCGGGGTATGTACAAGGCTTCTCTAAGAGCATTGTTTTGTAGTATTTGCATTTTATTTATGATAGTTTTATTGGCACCTGCATAAAGGGCGTTACAATAGTCCAGCTTCAACATAACTAATGCATTAGCTAGTGTGATGCAGTTGGTTTTGGAGAGGTAGGGTCTACAGGTCCTGATTAATTTACAAGTGTACGCTGTAGAGGAAGCCAGGGTGTTAACTTGTTTTTTGAGTGATAGAGTGGAATCAAGGTAAAAACCAAGTGTTTTTACCTCAGTTGCCACCTTAATTGTATTGCCATCTATGTTGAAATTGCGATAGTTGGGGCTAAGTTTTTTTAGGTTGGAGTCGGAGCCCAAGATCAGTATCTCTGTTTTGTCGTCATTTAGGCAGAGGCCGTGGGAGGCCATCCATGCCTGAATGAGGAGGTAAATCTTGTTTACTAGAGCTGTGTCTTCGACAAAGTTACCCGATAGTGGTATGAGGATCTGTGTGTTGTCCACGTAATTAGTATAGGTTACCCCCAATCTGTCAAGTTTGTTGAAGAGTGGCTTAGTGAAGATCCTTCGCTATTATACATTGTCGGGGAGACACATGAGCCTTGTGGGACACCACAAGTGATGTGAATTGGGTCCGCTGCGGCTAGAGGGGAGAACACTCTCATCGTACGGTTAGCTAGGAAGGATTGTACCCATGCTATAGCTTCACTTGAGAAATGTGCGGCAGACGCTAAGTGGTTGCATAGCACTGGATGATCCACCAGGTCAAAGGCCGCCGATAGGTCAAGGAGGAGGAGCATATCTGTTCTACCTTCATCCTTCAACTCGTCGATTTGTGTCTTGAGGTCGATCAGGGCCGTTTGAGTACCATGAAGTGGTCTGAAACTGGATTGCCGCGATCCTAATAGTTGTTGTGACTCCAGATAGTTTTGAATCTGGAGGTAGGCTACTCTGTCAATGATTTTAAGGAGAAATGGGACCGTAGTAATAGCCCTATAGTTAGTAGGGATTGATGGGTCAAGGGTCTGTTTTTTGAGTAGAGGCAATACCCAGGATTCTTTAAGGTTTGTGGGTACAGTGCTCGAATTAAAGGAGGCGTTAATTAATTTCGATATGAAGGGTGCTAAATCTCTGGCTGCGTCCTTAATGACTTGCGCCGGGCAACTATTGCCTTGGCAGTTCGAGGGTTTAAGGGATAAAATAACCTTTTCAGTTTCCAATATGGAGATGTTGGTAAACCTGAAGGGTGTGCAATTGCTTGGAGTAGTTGTGCTGGGTGTCTCTATCAGTGGAATGGTATGAGTTCCACTAGAGTTCAGGGAAGCTTTTTTCTTAGCAATTTTAGATTGAAGGGTTATGCTTTTGTTTGCTAAGGCATTTTGGATGCTAGTGCACCATGATTTGTCCTTTGGGACATTATCTGTAGGGGCAATTGGGTTTTCCATTTCCCGGAGAATAGAGAAGAGTTCTTTGGAATTAGAATTGGCTTTACTAATTCTTTCGTTAAATGTGTCTTTTTTTGTTTGAATTATTTCCTTCTTGTATTTTTTGGCAAAGTTGGCGAGTGAAGTTGTATTCTCATCTGAAGGAGTGTGCCTCCAGTTAGCTTGGAGTTTGCGTTTTTGGATGCGCAGTTCTTTGATATGATATGATCTGATATGATATTTTATTTGTATCGCGCTCATACACAAGTGTTTCAGAGCGCGACTAGGCAAGGGTGGGGAACAAGGGAGAACACAGCACAACATAAAAACGATCTTACTGGGCCCAGTGACATTGAGAACGCGCAAGTGCATGGGAAATGGAAAAGGGAAAAAGTGCATAGAAGGGGAAGAGTTAAAAGTGCAGAAACCGAGGAGCGCAGATAAATAAAATAAATAGAAAATTGAGGAAAACTGTGGCAGTGCAGCCAGCAAGTGGCAAGTGCTGTGTTTAAGGCAGCAGACTGGGTAAGTCTGAATGAGTGCAGAAAAAGAAGAAAAATGGGGGGGGGCTGTATGGGTACAGATGCAGTCCCCAGTGCAAGGGGTGGCCAGGAGGCAGTGCAGGAAGGTGGCAGGGTGAGTAGGTACCTGGGCCCTGGGGGCAGAGGGTGGCCAGGTGCACAGTGCCAAGACAGTAGATCGGCAGGGCAGAAGGGGAGCGAAGGCAGAAGCAAAGAGGAAGGTTTTTAGGTGCTTCCGGAACCGGAGATGGTTCTCCTCAAGTTTTAGAGTGGCAGGGAGGCTGTTCCAGAGGGAGGCCCCAGCCGAAGATAGAGATCTGCCCCCAGCTTGTTTCTTTGAAAAACGACTGACCCTGAGGGAGTTAGAGGTAGAGGAGCAAAGAGCTCGAGAGTGGAGGTATTTGCGGAGGGATAGCTGAAGGTATTTTGGACCCAGGCCCCAGAAAGCCTTGTGGACAATGCAGAGGGTTTTGAATTTAATCCTTGCATCCACTGGGAGCCAATGGAGAGATGTCGAAGCTGGAGAGATACGATCCCAGGGCTTGAGGCCAAGGACAAGTCTCGCAGTCCTGTTCTGGATAAGTTGTAGAGGGCGGAGAGTAGAGGCAGATAGATTTAGAAAGAGGCTGTTACAGTAGTCCAAGCTAGAGCTTTGAGTTGGGGAGTGAACCATGAATTGAGGTGAGGTTCTCGTTTACTTTTACGAAGTTTGATAGGGGCAATCATGTCCAGAGCTTTGGACAGAGAGTTGTTGAATGACTCAACTAGCGCGCTTGGGTTAGATTCATTGGAGCTAGCAGTGAGAGCTGGTAAGAGTAGTGGGAGTAGTTTTTCAGCCGTGATTTCTTTTTTATTTCTCGTTGGCATAGGAGGTGCTATTTCATTCTTGTTAGGTTTGGGAGGCTCTATAATGGCTGAGAAGCATATGAGGTGGTGGTCAGTCTATGTTTGAGGTAGAATATTAGAGATGGTGATGTCGCAGTTATGGTTGGCTATCCAATCTAGTGTGCGTCCTTTTATATGTGTAGGAGCTAAGACTTTTTGTGTGATATCATGATTGACTAAAATAGATTGAATAGATTGGGCTTGTTTGTCCTCAACGTCATTAAAACCCAAGTTAAAGTCACCTAGTAGAAGGAGCTGGGTGGAGTCTTTAATGCTGTTAGTGAGGAGGCTGGATAGGTCTTCCTCAAAATTGCCTAGTGGGCCCGGTGGTCTGTACACTAAGAGGATCGTTAGTGTGCTATTATTGGAAATGGGTATTTTAGCAGAGAGAAGTTCGCATGATGTGATTGCTAGATGTGGGGTGAGTCTTGCAGCTAACTGCGTTTTGGCTATGATGGCCAGGCCGCCTCCTCTGGAGTTAGGCCGATCAACTCTTAGAATATTATAGTTGTCTGGTATGGCAATTATGAGGGCAGGGCCAGCTGCATCGTGGAGCCAGGTTTCAGAGACAGCAAGGAGATCTAAGTTGTCCATAGCCAGAATGTCAGGAATTTCTATGTTGTGTGCTATAAGGGACCTAGCGTTAATAAGGGCTCCTGATAATGTAGGAGTTGTGATGGTATCTTTGACAAGTCTGTGGCTAGGGTGGTTAGGTCTCCTCTGTTTGCGATGCGAGTCAATTTGTGGTGCAAGACACCTTACCGTCGCTGAGGCTCGAGGGTTAGGATTAGTGGCAGTAGAAGTGAATGTAGGGCCTGGTGGACTAGTTCTTTTGTTTTTGAGGTCATAGAGTCATGGCAGCCTTGCTCTAAGTCACAGGTTTCTCTCTTGCAGGTTGCACGGGGTAGAGTTGGTGAGGGCCATTATTGTGGTGATGGTTAGAGTAGTCCAGGCTAGGGACCAGAATGTGTATAGGAGGCAGGTTTGGATAGTGCACATGTTGGGCGAAAATGGCACAGAGGCAACTATATTAGACCGACCCAGTCAGGACTATGATACAATTGTACTGACACTTTGGCGGTTAGGTTTGGTAGTCTTAATCAGGGCTGGAGTGCCTATGTACTTCAGGGGGGCTTCTAGAGTTGACACTGCTATTCAAGAGTAAAATGCATATATACTATTATGAGACACCTAGAATTGACACTGCTAATCAAGAGTAAAATGCATATATACTATTATGAGACACCTAGAATTGACACTGCTAATCAAGAGTAAAATGCATGTATACTATTATGAGACACCTAGAATTGACACTGCTAATCAAGAGTAAAATTCATATATACTATTATGAGACACCTAGAATTGACACTGCTAATCAAGAGTAAAATGCATGTATACTATTATGAGACGCCTAGATTAGACAATCCTATTCAAGAGTTAGATAAGCATATATACTGCCACGACGCACCTAGATGTGACAAGACTATTCAGAGCTAAGAAGCAGGTATGCTACAATAAAGTGTATAGGATAGGCATTCCTGTTAGTAGCTGGGGTACAAGTAATGTGTTGCAACAAAGCATCAATGTTTAACAGTTTCATTGGTGATGCAGGAGCTTACAGACTGCAGCCAGTACCTGTTTTTAGCAGTGGTTGTAAATGCATGCCGTCTCGCAGGGGCAAATTGACAATAGCATAATGATCATGCTCAGTTTGCATAGGCTGGGATAGCGTTAATGAGTAGGGCGATTACAAGCGGGAATTGACGTTATACAAATGGACAAGAGTACTTACAGTGGCTTACACGAGGCACTCAGTGCTTTGTTCGTGACGTCCTGCGGTGGGAAGGTGGCTTGGGTTGGTAGAAGTGGAACTCAGAAGGTAGTGGTCCAGTTAGCATGTGCAGCGTCAGCTAGAATTGGATGTTGGGAGGAGGCCAGTCGGGCAGCGGGGGTGGCCGCGCTGCGCTCTCATGCGCGAACAGGCAGCAAACAGGTGCTGGCCTTGATATCGTGAGCCTTGACTGAGGTGGGCCGGTTTCGCCTGCCGGCGCCCAATTAGCAACAGATAAACAGAGGGCAGCCAATCCGGGGGTGGCAGTGGCTGTGATGAGCCAGGTCAGGCTCTGGCGTTGTGCCACAGAGGGCGGGCAGCCATCTTGAAATATACTGGTAGCTTGTGTACCTTAATGGAGAAATAAGTAGGCGAGTGCGGAGAACAGCACGGGCAGCCGATTTTCGGCTGGGGAGCCTATTCTTAATTCGACACTTGGCGCAGCGTGAATTGTTGGAGCCTTGTTGCTCATGGGGGCGAATCTGCACAGAGGTGTGCAGCCGGCATATTAAGTGAAGGTGGAGCGGCGCTGGTCATCTGGACTGGTGTCGGGTGCCCATAGCTCCTGCAAGGGCTCGTCCTGGTAGAGGAGCTCTTGTTCCTTGACTGGAAACAATGATTAGAGACACAGGCAGCAAACAGGTGCTGGCCTTGATATCGTGGGCTTTGACTGAGGTGGGCCGGCTTCGCCTGCCGGCGCCCAATCAGCAACAGATAAACAGAGGGCAGCCAATCCGGGGGTGGCAGTGGCTGTGATGAGCCAGGTTAGGCTCTGGTGTTGTGCCACAGAGGGCGGGCGGCCATCTTGAAATATGCTGGTACCTCGTGTACCTTAATGGAGAACTAAGTAGGCGAGTGCGGAGAACAGCACGGGCAGCCGATTTTCGGCTGGGGAGCCTATTCTTAATTCCACACTTGGCGCAGCGTGAATTGTTGGAGCCTCGTTGCTCGTGGGGGCAAATCTGCATAGTGAGATATGCTCTGAATTCCTTTACTATAGATTGTCTTTTCTTTGTAGTTAGTACAATGTAGTGTGTTGTGAGAGGAGGTTGAGTATAACAGGCTTGGGGGCGTCGCAGGTTAAGGATGATTATCTCTGATGCACTGACTATTATGAATTTCAAAGGTTTCTTTGCGAAGATGTATACTGGGGATATAAGCTTAGTAGGTCAGGAAAAGCGAAAAGCAGAGTTGTACAATTGTAGACATTTGAGAATGTGAAGGATCATTGTATTATTGCCAAACTCATAACTTACTTCAGTTAACTGGACCTTTGATATATGACTTCCTGAAGACGTATGTGTGTCCCCTTTTGAGGATTATTTTTCATTTGAATAGATTTTATTGGCATATTAAATATAACAGTAATATCATTTCAAACACAATGCAAACACAATGCAGAAATGTATAAGAACTGGGAACATAAAAGAGATAACATAGAGGGGATTCTAATAAAATGGTCCATACTCAAATTTGGTTGAAATTGAAAGGAATATAGCCTAATGCAGGATGAGTAGAACGAAAAATTGCAATAGAGAATTCTGCAGAGATAGTTAATATAGTGAGGGATATTTTTGTAATATTGTAATTTTATTCAGTTGTTTAGATGTATATTATGCATATTTTGTATCGCTTTTATGGAGTGAATCTGAAATAAAGCATAACTGACTTGACTTGATTATTATCCAGCCATTTCTGGGGAAGAGTCTGTAGAAATTGTTGGTAGGAAAATATCAACAGGAACATCTTGGCCTCCACCTACTTCTTCAGGTGCTCAGTCACATTCTATGCCATTCTAGAGGACATAAACAACGCATATGTGTCTCTGGAAAATACACCCAAGATGGTGGCCGAGGGAATATGATGGGAAAATATGGCCTACTGGAGTTGCCAGACCTCTCGGTAGCATTTATGACCATTGGCTGCAGCGTCCTATTGTAAGGGCTTGAACATCAGACTTTGAGTGGTTGACTTCACTTTTTATTGGCTCCGATGAAGTTAAATGTCCTAATGGGTATCTCTACCACCACCTGCCATCACATATCTGCTATCTTATTGTTACATTTAATCTCTGAAATCCGGGCGAGGATCCAATTCAATTCCATTGGCACACTGGGGTGCATAAAGGCTGATGCGCCCAAAAGCAGATTGAAGGGCTACTGGAAATTCAAAAAAAAATCAGAACATGGATGAAAACGATTTGTCTTCAAATCAGTTCAGGGAGGTGATGTTGCCCTCATAACGAGATGCATTTAGCATTCTCCATTCCTCTTTCCTTAGGAAGGTCAACAATCCGGAAAGGAAAGGGAGACAAGTGCAGGGCTTGGCTGTGTGCCAGCCCCTCTTTGATATTTTAGAGTAGATTCATTACAACAAAGGTTTTTCATTAGATTCACGTGGGTCCTGTCACCCTTTTCAGGGCTACCATCATTGCTTGCTGCCTGACTTCCATGGTCACGAGACTTGTAAGGTGATCACCAACACCTTCCTATATCTTTGACTGCCTACATCATCCTCATCCTGGGCATCCTGCTCAAAGTGCCTCACTCAAAAGGCAGCCTTCTTCCTGCTAATTCATGTTTGGTCCTCATTGGGTCGTGCTTGCAAGGTTTTTCTTCTAATTTCCTGTTCTTCTATAATGTGGCTTTCTTCTTCCCTACTTCTTACTCATTGGGCACCACTTCCCACTTTTTCATTGGATTTACATACACCTTTTATCAACCTAATACAGCGTCCTGCGTTATACTCCTCCTTACCAGTTTTATTTCTTTCGTTGTTGATCTTTTTATGCTTTCCCTCAATCTGGGTGTCTGGGTATCTGGGTGTCACCTATACTAACTAAGTTGATGACACCCAGACAGTCCTACCACTATCTGGTACCTACGACATAGACGTTTGCCGGATCAACAAAGTCTACACCATCATTCAGGCATGGATGGCCACCCATGACCTCTGCCTGAATGATAAGACTGATCTGCTCTTATCGGATCAAACAACAACATACTAAAACTATGCCCCAACTACACCAGTACCCATATAGACGGGAACAACATACCTATAGCTAAAGTGGTGAAAACCTTAAGGTTCTACCTCGATGCCAACTGCAACCTTACTAAAGAAGTTAATATGACTGCCTCAGCCACTGCCTATACAGGTAAGCTGATCAGGGCTTGCAGACCCTTACTGTCCACTGACAGCTGCCTTACATTGGCCAGAGCACTTATACAGTCCAAGATGGACTACTGCAATAGTTTATACCTCGGTGCCAACAAATCAATAACCAATAAGCTAAAGATTCTGCAAAATAATGCCCTCAGGGCAGCACTAAACATTCCGAAAAGAGAGCACATCTCGGCTATGAAGAAACACTGTAAGTGGCTGTCCATTCAAGAAAAAACTGACCTTAAAACACTCTGCCTTACCCGCAAAGCTCTGAACCCTTGAGCCCCACCATATATTACAGATACATTTACCCACAAATCGTCAGTTAGAACCATCAGATCCACCAACACTTCCTGCATTGTGGTGCCCAGATACAACCTTAAAAAGGCGGGCGGAACTAGTTTCCCGGTCCTTGCCGCCCAATTATGGAACACGCTTCATCAGAACACACAATCTCCTCAAGAATTCAGAAGTCATGTCATCTCATGGTTACTAAACAAAAACGAACCTAGAACTGTCTAACTCTGTGACGCCTGCACATCATTGTCACATGCCATACTGATCACGTGTATATTGTACTTACGCATATGTCTTGCGACCTAATACCTCTGTATTATGCTCACATCTGTATCATAGGTATATGTATAGGACCGGTTGTACTATGTTTCTGTTGCCCACCTGTAACCATATGTAACTACTATTTATACTGCAAGCGCCCAGATACCCCTTGGTCATGGTGCGCTATATAAGCAAAATGAACAAACAAACAAACAAACTTCATAGCCTACTGATTACCATGCAAGTTTATTCTCATCCCGCCACTGCCCCTTTTGTCCTTCTGTGCATTCTGATCTGGTTTAATTTCTTCATTTTGCTTGCAATAAGTCTTACTCTATCCTCAATCTCTATCTCCATCTATTGTCCAATTCCTCTGCACTACTGAAACATGGATTTCCTCTTCTAACACTGTCACACCAGCACCTTTTTACTCTTTGCTTACAAAGTTGTCTCACTCAGCCCAACCTTCTGGGAAAGGCAGTGGAACAGTGATGCTGTTTCATTCTTCGTGGTCCCTTTTCTCACCCCTTCCTGATCTAAACTCGTTATCTTAAATTGAATATCACTTTGCTTCTTCACCCCAACCCCATCCTCTTGCTTTTTTGATAATTTTCAGACTGCATGGTGCCTTATCTTCTCTTTATGATGATCTCCATTCACTTGTATCATCTTTTCTTCCACTGGATTGTCCTTTTTTATTCTTGGTGACTTTAATCTCCATCTGTCCTCTACTCCTGCTGCTCTTCTTTTAATTATTTTCTCTTTGTACCATCTTTCCGCCTATCATACTCCCACTTTCATGTTTCTGGCTCCTCTGTTGATCTTACCTTTCTTCACTTCCCTCTGAGTCTTTCCATTTTCTGCCTCTATCCATCTGATCACTTCCTTTGTTCACTTTCTTTTAGTACATCTGTTCCTACTGCTTCCTTCTATCGGGGTGACTTACTCCACTTCGATACTTCTTCTTACTTGCCCATGTTCTATTCCCAATTTCCCTCCCTTGAGTTTGCATCCATTTCTGCTGACTCTGCTGCTTCACTCTTAGCTCTTGTCTTCTTTCTACTCTTGATTCTCTATTACTCCCATCCCTTTAATCACTCCTGTAAACATCCCCTGATTTGGCCTTCTACCAATTTGTTCTCCCTGCAACACTTATTTCAACGTGCTGAATACCACTGAATACAAACCTGTCTATTGGCGACTTTGCCTCACTCTCCTCCTATTATCCCTTCTATGACAATTCGTTTCTGTTCTAGCACTCTTTCTCTCTTCTCACCCTTGTTATCTCTAAATCGCAGTCTACCATTGCCTTCTCCTAATTCCTCTACATCTTCTTACCTTTCTGCCATGACCTTCCCAATATTTTTTGCTAAAGTTACCCTCTTGCGCTCTTCCTTTTACTCTCCCACCCCATCTAATCTCTCACCTGCGACCTCATATGGTCCCTCTCCTATACTCTCTTTGTCACCTTTGTATCCTGTACTCACCTTAATGCAACATCCTCTGAACCGCTTTCCTCCCCTTTGAATCACAAAGAATGTTCTTGCACACTTCCACCTTGACCTCTTTCTTCAATGTTTCCCTTTTTGCTGCTTTTTTGCCATTTATTTTCCAGCATGACACTCTTCTCTCTATTCTAAAGACACCTTATCTTGACCTTTGACTACCGGCTAATTTCCATCCCATTGTTTCCATTCTCTATCTCTCTACAGTGCTGGAACACATGGTCTATTCTCAGGTACCTTCCTATCTGGAACAGCACTCCCTGCTGCCTCCCCACAGCTGGTTTTCAGCCAATGCTTTCTACAGAAACCTCACTTGTACGGGTCCCACATTCCCTCCTTTCTGCTTGTCACACTAAATACTCTTCAATTCGTATTCTTCCCAATATTTCCACAGATGATTTTGACAGTGTTGGGCACCCTATTCTTCATTCTGCTCTTTCCTCTTTGGGTATGTAGTTCCGTGGTTCCACTCCTATGAATGCATTCAGACCTACTCTGCAGTGGTCTGGTAAATCTTCTTCCTCATTTTCCTTAAAATGTGGAGGACCTCATGGTTCTGATCTTGGCCCTCTCATTTGTTCCCTTTATACAATTTCTCTCCCTTCCCTAGTCTCTTATTTTCATCTGTCCTCTTATTTATTTACTGACTGTAATTGTTCTTTTGTCTGATGAATCACACATCTTTCTATCTTTCTCCTCCTTTTCTTATGAGATTCACGGTACGCTCTCAAGCTGTCTTTTAGCTATTCAGCCATGGAAGAATTATCATGTTAAAAAAACAGACGTACTTTACTTTCCTGCTTGGCCATCAACTCCACCTTTCTTCCCACACTTACTCTATTTCTGACAGGAATCTGGGCATCCTGTCTGACCCTAGCCTTTCATTCTCCACTCACATACTAATAGTAGACGGACCTGTTGTCTTTGCCTACACTCCATTCATAAATCTTATTTCTTCTTATGTTTTCATGCTATTAAATATCTTCTCTCCTCCTTAATCTGATCTTGTCTTGATTTCTATTCAGCTCTCTTAATTGTTCTTCCTGCCTATAAACGTGCTTCTCTTTGCTCCATTTGCAAATCTGTTATTATAATTCTCTTCTGCCTCTCTCCCTGTGTCTCTCTTCATTGCTTTCTTTGATCTATTTCTTGGCTTTATTTTGATGCTGGGTTACTCTTTCATGTCCTTTGTATTGTTTGCAAATGCACCCATGCCCAGGCACTCCAGTATGTTGCTTCTTTAGTCTCTGTTCATCTTCATTTGTATCCTCTTTGCTCTCAAGCTCAATTTTTACTTATTGTTCCCAAACCCCAATGTGCTTCCTCTCGTGTCCATTGACTCTCCATTCTGACCCCTAAACATTGGCACACTCACCCACTTGATATTCACCCTTCCTTCTTTCTTGCTCCCATCCTACGTTGTTTCTTTTATCATCTTATTCCTAACCTGGCATCCTCCTGACTTTGATCCCATTTGCCATTTTCATTGTATTGTACTGCATCTTTATGGGCAGCGTGTTGGCGAAAGCACTATATAACTTACACAACATTGAAAACACAATATAAATACAAGTATTAGAAACTATCCTCACAGGTACTTGTTCGCAAGAGAATTAAGCATTCCCCATTCTCTGTTCCACACGTGGGTAATAAGCCCTGAGCCGGCAGCCAATTGCTGCATAAGGTAATGCCACTGGTGCCCATAGTTACAGCCCGAGTGTAATGAAGGCCTTAACGAAAGCCCCAGAGGCATTACCGAACGTGGTAATGGCCTGCCGGTGAGGGGCTTACTGCCATTAGTACCCCGACCCATTAGACTGGGGTAGTAATGTTTTTTTTTCCGTTACACGACATATTGCATTTCGTAGCCAAAAAGAAAATGACCACTGTGGACTGGGAAACGTAGTCTGTTTTCCCGTTCCTTGGTGACCAAAGTAAACAAAGAAAATGGGCGCCACTACTTGTAGTCCCTTCTCCTCTTCCATGGCAGCCAATAAAATAAATGAGAATAAAGTAAACAAAAAAATGGACACCATGGAAAGGGAGAAGCTCCTTCTCCCTTTCCATGGTGGCCTGAAAGAAAGAAAAAAACAACCAAAGCACGGCTCGAGGGCTGCTCGTATCACTCCAGGACTGAAATCACTACACTGGCTCCCAGTGGCTGTGAGGATTAAGTTCAAAACCCTCTGCATTGTCCACAAGGCCTTCTGGGGACTGGGGCAAAAATACCTTCAACTCTCTCTTCCCAAATATCTTCCTTCTCGAGCTCTTCGCTCATCCACCTCCAACTCCCTCATGGTCAGCCGCTTCTCCAAGTAACAAGTTGGGGGGAGATCTCTCTCTGCAGCAGGGGCCTCCCTCTGGAACAGCCTTCCTGCCTCCCTGAAACTTGTGGAGAACCATCTCCGGTTCCGGAAGCACCTAAAAACCTTCCTCTTTGCTTCTGCTTTCTCTCCCTCTCTCCCCTGTCAATCACTGAAACTGCACTGAATCTGCAACTGGGCCACTCACCAAACTTGGTCCGTGGCCCAGCCTCTCTACCTTGCACTGCCTCCCTGGCAACCCCTGCACTACGGGACTGTCTCTGTATCCCTACAGCCCTCCCTTCCCAGCACTTGTCTGCACTTATCTTGCACTTGCCATCAGCTGACCCTTATTATTTATCTTGTATTTACTAACCCTGTACTGCACTTTCCCCTCTCCCTTTCCCCCTTGCACTTTTCCCTTCCCCTCTACCCATGCACTTGCGCGATCTGATTGACACTTGGCCTAGTAGGATCGTTGTCTGTCTCCCCTTGTTCCACCCTGCCTCGTCGCACCTTGAAACACTTGTGTATAGGCGCGTTACAAATGCCATATCATATCATGCACAAGGATGTGTGCAGGCTTACTATGTGGTAAAACTTGCAAATGAACCAATCAGTGCATTTGTTTCATTTAACATCACTGCGCCGGTTACAAATATGGTTTAACGTTCTGCGCTTCATCTACAGGCATGCAACCTGTCTGAACTCCAGCCCTGCCCGTCATTCCCTTTCTTACCAGATAAAATCTTTAACGTACATTTAACCTTTTAACCCCTTTACCCTTCCTCCTCTCCTGACAATTTATATTCGATCATAGAGCAAGGTCTGGAAACCCCTACAGGGGCACACGCCACCACACTCTGGAAAAGCCATCAGACCTCTTAGGACTAGAATAGTACAAAAAACTCTTACCATAACATAACATTCAGTTGGATGGAACGCCTAGTGCCCTGAACCTCTGTAGCGTTGCAAAACTCCTTCCTGACTTGTGATGTCTTTATAATACATGGCAGTCTGCAATATATGTATACAAGCCTGAGAATAATTGTCTTATTACTGACTAGTTGTGATATCACAACTGACCTGTAATATGGAAATGACATCACAATAGCTCTGTAATCAATTATTACGCTCTGGTTGTGACTACACAGTGCCTCATGTTTTCACCAGCAGAAACAATGTCAGCTGTCACTGCAGCACATAATTAAAGCCATGAAAAGTTTTTTTCAAATGTCTTGCTTGCAGAGTAGTTGCAACGGGTAATTGACAAGGAACTGTTTATAGTAAAATGTTTCATGTGTGCACCTTAAATTAATGTGACCAAGAATCTTCATGTTATTATTTATTTTAAAGCACAAAGTTGAGTACATTTTATTAAACTGCTTGAACTATGTGTCCTCCTACAATAGGAGCTGCATTTTTGCTTTATTAAATCCAAACACATTCTATATTGATTATAAGGATCAGCAAATGGGAGATCTCTATTATATTATGCAAGAGACGAGGTATTAAAGGGAATGACAGTGTGTGGCCATCTACTAAATGGAATAAAATCCCTCCTACCGTACATACAAAGGATTTTGCAAGTCACCTTGGAGTTCTGTGACCATATAAAGGAACTCAGCCTTCGGTCGTGTTCCTCTATTTGTTCACGAAACTCTTCAGTGACTTATAATGTTCTGGAGGGGTCCATTATCCCATATAATATGTGCTATTGACCACAATTAAAGTCAAGTCTTTCTTTATTTTATTATACACTTTGCCTGGTTATTTTATAGATGTACATGTAAGTAATTCATTTTACTACTTATTTTAGACTAATTTAAAGCACAATATCCACACTGAAGTTTTTTTTATTGCTTTATTTAAAACTTTGCTTGGTTATTACAGGCAGTGCTCACAGTATATATTGTGCTTTTAAACTGAGTAATGACTTTTCACCACTTTAATTCCCTACCAAGGTGAAACATAGTTCAAATGGTACCTGGGGCTATCGAGTAGTAAGAATGATTTAGGGGCTTGCACATGAACTATATGTCACCCTGCCAGTAATCGCCGGTTTAGAAAATGTAATAAAAGATTAAAAAGGAATCAATTATTTAGAACCTAAAAAATATGTTATTACCCAGTCCGTGCTAAAGTGGCTCACTTAACAGGCAACACATTTTGTACCAAAAACAGCACTAGGAAATAAATTTCACAGAACAACATAGTGGCTTTGCTTAAAACTTAAGTTCTGTTATTTATTGGTCTCAGGATTAATTTATCCTGTATTTCATGGGCTTAACAGGTCGAGGATATTTAGAGAATTATATTTTAAATGCTTCTCCTCGAATTGAAATTGCACAGAAAGTCGCCTCCCTGTGACAGGATTTAAATGTTAGTAGTCATAGACAATATCATTTTAATATGTAAGCAAAGTCATTTACCACGTGCATTTTATTGTGTCTCACATGTAGAACATTTTGCATTTATGAATACATGTTTATGTTTCATGTCTTTAATGGCAGATCTGCTGGCATAAAGTTCCATTGAATTGAATGTACACATATGGATGTTGATAACATTCCTTGCATTAGGATTTGGGATCATGTTTGCCAGAAGATGGCCATTTAATTATGTTAAGGTACAGCAAGCGGCCTGTTGGGTAATGTGTAATTCCAAAGTTGTTTTGCACAGTGCTCTTATTATGCTCAGTACTAGGGGCTCAATAAAGCTGGCATGTGGTACTGAGTGAAGGACATTTGCCACTGAGGAACTGTAAAAACAGAAATGCTCATGCTTGGCATGAAAGTTTCTATTTCCGTCTGAGACATGTTGACCATCCTCCTCAGCATTACACTTGTCCCTGTGCCTGGCTCCTGAAAGAGGATAGCAGGCCTGAGGGAAAAAAAGGCACCGGATCGCCACACAGCAAAGCGCATCCCGTTGGAAATCAGCGATTGACTAATTTATTTATTTATTTATTGAGGTTTTTAACACATTACATAAAGAGTAGAATGATCAAAGAGCAGGGTTTATTATAACTGTTGCTAGATGGATGGTGGGAGGCAGTGCCGGCTCAAGGGGCGATTGAAAGGTGCAGCCTCAGAGGAGCGCTAGGCGCACCGAGGAGGCCTGCATCACCCTTTAAGATGTCCCTGCATGCTCTTTGACTCCAGAAATAAGAGATCTGAATATTTTTTTAAGTCAGAGTGCATGCGCTCAGACTTAAGAAAGTATTGGTCTAGTTGCAGCGCAGCCTGCGCCACTCTGCAACTAGAATGTTGCTTTAATTCCAACCCGACTGTGCATGACAAGAAACAAGGAAGCACTCCTTGCTTCCTGGTTTCCTGTCTGCGCTGTGGAAGCAGGAGTTGCCCGAGTGTGGGAGATGGCATCCGCTGGTGACTGCAGCCGAGGCCTTCCACGAGAAAACCAAAGACGGATCAGCTAAGTGCAAACATGGTTTTTGTTGTGTGTGTATGTAGGTATTTGTGCTGGGAGTGGGTAGTCCCAGGTGGTGTCTAATTGAGAGGTTTGTACATATACACAAGATTCATTTTTTGCCTGATGAGCACTTCAAAGTTCTTTTTCCATCTTTTCTTATGCATTTAAATGACTCGAGTGGAAAGGTTTGCATGACCGCGCACTGGCCATCCTTTCCGACCCCATATATGCATGCTACTGGGGGTTTATAGTCATAAAGTCGAAAGTCATAATGTCGAAAGTCAAAATGTCTAAAAAAGAAAGTCGAAAAAAAAATGTCACGTTTCTTTTTTTGGTTGCTTTTTGTTCGAAATGGGGGGTTCCCGCCCCAGTCCCCCTTTTTTGTAATTTATTTTTTGTTTTACCCCTTTTTTTTTACCCCCGGAACCCAAAAAAAACATAAATAAAAAATAAATTCCAATTTTTTTTCGACATTATGTTTTAGACATTTTTGTAATTCGACATTATTTTTTCGTCATTATGACTGCACACCGCTACTGGGCACTTTTCTCCATAGGAGAAATCATGCATAACTTCATGGGGCATAAATGGGGGAGGAGCGGCAGTGCCGGCCCAAGGTCTCCCAGTGGGAATGGGGGCACTCCCAAATATCATGCATAGGGTGCTGGGTGACCCGAGGCTGGCACTGGTGGAAGGGAATGGAAAGGTAATAGTTAATTTCAAAGGAGACCTAGGTGACATTCCATTAGTAAAGGATGTGTTAGGATGCCCATACAGTGTCCCAGCCAGGAAAAAAAGTTCAGGCTGAGAAAAAACATTAGCACGTACCATTGTGTGAGCAGACTGAGGTTTGTGCTGCAGATGGGACATGTGTTGTTCTAGTTAGGTGCGACACATAGTAGATGCTCACATACTATAACACAGACAAACAAATATATTCATGTTTTGGTTGCAGAGGTTATAGATAGGGCAGCATTATAGGCACTGTGTTTAGTTGGTGTGTCCCTAGTTATGTTGTGTAGTGAGAAGTGTGGGAAGAGCTGAATCCGTTGGAAGATGTAGTCAGAAAGGTACTGTGGTAGAGGAGAGGCCAGTGTGTTAACATAGCAGAAGTATTGACATAGTGGATGTTAAAGCCTAGTACACAATGAATAGAATAGAACTTAGGCCCTGATGTGGAGCTGCAACTCAGTTTTTGCTCAGCTCCAAAAACAAACCCACTTTCCTATTCCCCAGGAGAGAAGCCTAGATCATAGGCACTCATGGCACACTGATACGTTCTTAATTGTATCTAACTGCAGGGTCTGAATGTGGTGGGAATGTTAGTTGAAGGAAGAGCAGGAAGTGATGCAACCTTTGAACAGCAAATTGATGAGAATAGGGCATGAGGTATGTGATGCCAAGAGGCCAGGTGAAGAGTTAGAGCACTACTGCTTCCACCCAAGAGCGATCATCCCATTTGAATTACCATCACACGTACAACCAATCACCAATAAATCCCTAAAACTCAGACTCGAGAGTGGTGCCCAGGTCACATCATTACTGTGCACATGGGGTTGGAAGGAGATAAGGGGAGTTGGAAGGAGAAAAAGGGGAGGCGTGTCTGGAGTGTTCTGTGATTTGGGAAAGGAGGAGCAGAGGGGATGCCAATATATTTAGTACAACATCAGGGTGCAGTTTGTGTGTGCTGTGGTGTCTAGTATAAGGGTTAGGCCTATTGTCTTTTCAAAGCAGAGTTGGCCTCAGATGTGCAGTATGAACATGTCTGGAATGGAGGAGTGCACATTACGTGATGGTCCCAATTTATTAGTGTGTTAATAAGTGTAATGGGCATATCCCATGCCTGGATTTTCTAGTGACGATAAGGGGTGGCAAATCGGTCACAGGAATATAGGGGAGTATTAACATGTTCTATAGGTGGTAGTCAATGAGGATGGGGAGATAACATTGTAACCTACACATTCAGATTCTGTGTTTTTCTGCTATATAACCTGCAACTTCTTGAGATATGGAGAACTCTGTGTCATTTTGGTTCTTCAGGACCATCTCAGACACGTTTGCATGTAATAAACCGTGTTTTCCATTGCAAAGAGGTGCAGTGATTATTTGGCTTTTGAGATTCATTTTACTGTTTGGTTTTTGGGTTGCCGTTTCTCTTTACAAATTGGTGACCCCGACGTGATACCAGACTCTCCGTAAATTTGAGATGTCCCAGTCACGCATCCTGGGGTGTGTCACCCAGTCTACTGTGCATGACCCAAAGAGGTTTGCAGGTGCCATGTTGCCAAAAGGCATGTCTTCTCCTTGGAGCGGGGCATTGCTCCCGGATTGTGGAAGCCGTTGACAGGACCCAGTATTGGAGGTACTCGGCAGAATGCATGGATGTAAGTGCACCTTTGCTCGGAAAAACGAGAGGAGAGAGTGCAAGGAGTGAGTTGATTGTGTATATATATATAATATATGTGTGTGTGGCCAGTGTATCCCCTCCTTCAAGAGGAAAGGTGACATCATAATATTATTGTATGAGAAAAAAGAGAAGAGAGAGGAAACAGGATCTGCTCCATACTAAAGGAAAGGCAGTGCAAATAGAGGTGAGGTCCAGTATATGGATGACCTGGGATTCCTCCACTCAGCACAATGGTTTTCTAACCACAGCAATCACAAATACAAAAACTTTATATTTATAATTGCTGCGCCTTTGCTTGTAGGCAAGTCCAGGCAATTATGAATACTTCGCCAGCATCCAGTGAAGTATTTGTAATTGTTCTGCCTTTCATTTCACATTTTGTGTGCTTCCCTGGGCTTGGGGAGCTCCGAAAATGTAAAATGAAAGTGAAGACAGCTTCCTCCTTATTCAGCCATGGGTGGACTGGCCTATAGGGAACTCTGGAGATTTCCCGGTGGGCCTCTCCACCCTGGGCCTCTTTTGTGTGGTATTTTTGAAATTTTCTCATAGGAAAAGCATTGAGTTTGCTGAAATTTTTTATAAGGGCCACTTTGAACATTATTTCCAGGGCCTCTTTTAGTCCTCAGTAATTATTTCCAGGGCCTTTTTTAGTTCCCAGTCCGCCCCTGCGGGTCTGCTATGACTGCATTAAGCAAAAGCTCCCATTAGGGAGCTTTTGCTGCTTGTTTAGTGCTGTCAGGGCAGAGCTTAACATGAACAGAGGAGGCTGCCTGAAATGACAAAATGGATGCTCTCATGCAAACACTTTGAGCCTTGATGTTTAATGTACGTTTTTGATTATTGCCTATCTTTTGAGACAATAACATTTTAGAGTGAACTATTCCTTTAAGGCGCTTTACAAATATATAACTAAATAAATAAATAGGGTGGAGCGATTGTTGTTGAGCTGTGTGAAGAGTTGTCTGGTGTATCAAGTGTGTGGTGTGTTGGGTGAAGAGAACAGGAGAGGGGTAACAGGGAGTGGAGCCAGTGTTGGGAAGGTGGGATAGATCGACACCCTGGATCGGTGCTCAGGTAGAAGCAAGAGTGGCACCAGAGAGGACATAAGGGTACCAAGGTTATTCAGACAACCGAAGTTACCAAGGGGGTTATCAAGGAGCTTCCCCAAGGGAAGGGGGGGGCTCCAAGGAGGACAGGGAGGTCGAGGAGGAGAATTTGGCAAAATTTGGCCGAGATTTGGTAGACCAGGGCCAACCGGTCATGTGGAAGAATGGGCCATTTTGAGTGTATGTGCAGGGAAGGTAATGTGTATAATCCTAACACCTATCGAAGAAGACCGGCTACACCGGTTGTGTGTCAACAGCAGTCTGGAATGATAAATCAACTTGATGAGGACCCGTGTGATCACATGTGTGATCTCTTTTTTGCATTGCAGAGGTTGGGATTTAACCCGAGACTTTTCATTTCTATTCTTTTGCTGAAAAGCAACGTTCCACATTTGTATACAATACCATTAACCCTGATTTGAGAAAGACGGCGTAGTCCTTCGAAACACGTGTTATCACACAGGGCACACATCCTAATTAACTATTAAACCTCAATCATTATATTCCAATTGAGTGGAGTTTCTTTTCTTTATTATAACTTGGCGCATGAAGGAATAAGCGCAACCACAGTCTGGAATGATGCCTCAAAGCACTCTATATGCTGTGGTGCTTGCACAAGTGCCCCAGCAGGGATAAAAGCCCCAGTACCAGTATCAAGCACCAGTACCACAACAGATGTAACACGCAGTGGCCAATAGCACACCAGTGTTTGCACAGCAACAGACAAAACAACCAGCCCCATAATTTTGAGACAGAAATTCTTTGCTGCACGGCACAGTGACACCATACAGAGGGGCAAGTATGGTGGACGTTAACCTCTTTGCATTCCCACAGTCAAACACATATCCAGATTAGGACAGCCCACAGAGAACCCTGACATGTCCAGTCCTGTCAGCCACAGCAGACGCGGAAGAGGGACACCTGGTAGGTGTGGAGATAGGCAACAAATCATCCATTTTTATGGCATAGGTGCAACAAAATCATGTATAAAGTAAGGGTGCTTCCCCTTATCGGGTATGGTAATGGGGAGACAGGAATTCTCTGGAGAATACATTTGGTTCCATTTACAGAAGATCTACCCATCAAGGTAGGTACCCAAGAGGTGTTAGCTCTGCTATTGTTTTCAACTGCAATATCAGTGAACTTCTTAGGCAAGTATTTGTCAAGCAAACTGAATATTACAATTTAATTCTCAGGAGAAGGGGTAGTGTGCTCCACCCCGGGAATTTATTACGCTAGGGTCCTGGCAATAACGCAAGTATTGTACAGGTATGGCTACACTAAAGATATACCGTTGCACCCAGATTTGTTTATGTATTGAGCAACCGTGTTGTTGAGTTGGGTTGCAGGTATCAAAAACAAGTCATGGAGGATGCCGTCAGAATTTATGTTTAGGTCAGCAGTACTCCAAGATCATGCTCTGGATACCATTATCATGCTAGATTCAGAAAGGGTGCTGATCACAGATTACAAGATTGTGCTCATACGGACTGACAAAGCGTGAGATTAATGGCATACAGTTTTGTGTATTGACCCGGCTCCACCATTGAGTGGGATTGCAAATGTACAGATGTTTGAAGATGTTGACAATGAGGGTGAAATGATACTGGATGTTTGTATCCCATGTCAAATAATGATTCAGCATAGGAATGTACCTTGTCCCATAGTCATTGCCAAGTTCATGCCTGCTTATTCACAGGAAGATTTGTTAAAGGTCCTGTGAGGATGTAGGAGTAAGAGACAGACACATGGGCGCCTTGTTGGTTTGACAAATACTATAATTTATAATAAAAATGGAGGTTGGAGGAAATCCTAACTAGCCCTATTGCTATGAGGGGTTTCGCTGCCTCAACAAAACTTACAAAAGAAACAGCCTGTGTCAGAATGTCCAAATTTCGCTATCCTTTGTCCAAACCTTAACCTATCCCTCACAACTAAACTTAACAAAAGGTGAAAAGGGAAAACATCACTTGGCTGACCACCTGGAGCTCTGCCTTGTATTTCACCACAAAGGTGTAGAAAAGTAAACAACAGTTTCTCAAGACTCAAGAGGTTGATTCCCTTTTCTCAGAGTCTTCCCAGCTTTATCCCAACTGTAGAAGAAACAAACAAAAGTTCCACAAGACTCAAAGGGTTGCTTCCCTTCCCAAGACCCTTTCCAACTGTCTCTGTATTTTCAATGATCAAGGTAGATTGTTGTCTTTACTTGGCAGACCTGACTCCCAAGCCCTGTGACAAGGAAGAATAGTCTGGATTCCTTTTCCAAGCTGTCTTGTGGGACCCAGATGCCTTATGAGCAAACTCGCCTTCCAGGTAGTGCAATGAAGAAGAATAGCCTGGTTCTCTCTTCCAAACTGTGCTGAGGGTCGCAGACCCTTTCTGAGCAGACTTAGCTTCCAGGTACTGTGATGAAGACGAACAGCTTGATTCTCTCTCCCAAGCTGTGTCTTCACCCATAACCTTGGCTTACTCTCCTGCTAAGGTCTATGATTGTCACTTATGTCTGGCAACATAGTACTCCTTTGCATTACTGCTCGTCGGGGTGTACTCCCCCTGTGTGTGTCCCAGATCCCCTTTAGTTGGTCAAGTTCACAGTTTTCCTTATAAGATTTTCATTCGTTCCACAGGTATGTTTACTCCACTGACAAAATCTATGCATGCTTTTTGCAAACTCAAAGTTTGTATCCCTTTTTGTTATTGGTTGGGATTTACTTTCCCAATGCTGTTCACAGACCCCCTTCATTTTGTGTCTTTCCCCTTGTGAACATTTCATTGATGCTTTATTATGCCTTAGCCGCTTCTCGGTATCCCCAACCCTGGGATCAGCCATCCTGGAACAGAAGGGCCTTGGTCATCTCCCTCCAGTTGTTTGCGGGTCTCCCAGGAGCTTCGAAGGCTTCTTCGGTTCCACAAGACCTTCTCCAGCCTTCCTTACATCTCCTCTGCAGTTCGCTGGTGTTTCGGTGACACTCCAGCAGCTTCGGTCACCGGCGGGTAACTTCCCTTGACTTGGGGCCTCATCACGAGTTGGGTGGTAACGCCGGCGCTATTAGTGCCGGTGCTAATAGCCCTACCGCCGAACCCCCCAGCGCTAATAGCGCCAGATCACGGGTTTGGCGGAACAGGTATTGCCCATTCCCCATTGAGCCCATTCGGGAATTCCCTATTAGGCTCAATGGGGAAATTTTGCGCGCTCTTACCGCCGGCGGATTTCCCGCCGGCGGTAAGAGCGTGAAACCTCTGCGATTTCCCCCCAGCTAAAAGCTGGGGGGAAATCAGCCGAATCCGTGATTTGGCAGACCCTTAAATGCGGCACTAATAGTGCTACCGCTGCATTTAAGGGTTACCACCAAACTCGTGATGAGGCCCTTGGTCTGCTTTCTGCCTTGCAGGTCCTCTGCGATTGTGTATCTTGCAAGGACACTGTCTGCTACTCTGTCAGTCTGCATCGACCTGGCCAACCTCACGGCCCATGCCATGCCGAGAACGAAGATGACATTTTTTCACTCTCTGTCTTTAAATGACAGCAGGCCAATAGGGTCATTCACAAGACTAGAGTAATGTGATCTTCATTACTCGTGGTCGCTTCCTCATCCAAGTAGTTATTGCTTGTGCTGTATTGCAAAAACAGATGGGGGTAACAGGTAATGTGGAACTGAAGGGGTTTTGAGGGAAGGTGGGAGGGATAAAGGGATACTGTGTTCTGGTGGCATGGTCACTGCTCTCAATGAGGTCCTTCCTCCCCATGAGCTCCTCCCACTGAGCACCACCCCCAGGGGGAGTATTGGGTAGCAACCTCATCTTCCTGGCCTTATGGAAAGTGGCTCGCCCATCTAAAGCAGTTACAACACCTGACGATTTGTCACGGTCCTCAGCATCTTATGGACAGACAACCCCCATGATGTAGGGCTCTTGAACAGCTTTGGGGCAGTAAGTATCAAGTTGAAGCAGGGAGCAGTGTTACCTCTAGTGCAACAGTATCCATTGTCAAGAGAGGTAGATGAGGGAATGCCAAAGACAAATGTTGTATTATGGCAGCAGGGTATCTTAGTGGCCTCAGAGTCCCAGTGTAACACAGCGATATACCCTGTAAAATAATCAAAGGGGTCAATTATGAGTATGATCCAGGATTTACACCCATTGAATAGCATATTTGAAGCTGAGTTTCCAGTTGTACTGAGCCCCACCAGGATTCTTTGGAATATACCAACTGAGGTTACACATTTTACTGTCATTGATCTGAAAAATGCATTGTTTTCCATCCCATTCCAGCCCGATTCTCAATATCTGACTGTGTTCACCTTCCGTGGATAAAGGTTCCAACACACTAGACTACCTGAGGGGTCCTAGGAGCCCCCCAGTATTTTTAACATAGTACTACAAATGGATTTGGGCGATATACATGTACCGAGTGGGGTCATAAAGTATGTATATGGCCTCCAAGTGTGCATCACCACAGCAGACATTTGTAGAACAGATTCAATTACAGTGCTGACACTATTTCTGGACAAAGGATACAAAGTAGAAAAGGACAAAATTAAATGCTCTCAGAAAGAGGTGGTGTATTTGGGACAAATATTATCAGCATGGAAAAAAGTAACCCCAGAAAGAGCAGCCGCCGTATAGAATACACCACAGTCCACTACGGTTAATGAAATGCAACCATTTTTGGGTTTGTGTAACACTTGTAAAGCATTGCTTTTACAGTATTCCAGTTACACAAAACCTCTCCTCCAGGACTCAAAGAAGCAGGGTCACTCACATAGACAAGAGAAATGGTAACATGTTTCAAGCAACAAAAAAATGCCATAAGGAGTGCACCAGTACTAGCAACCCCTGATCATATGAACAAATTATACGTATTCTCACATTCAATGGACAAGTAATGCCTGCGGTATTGGCTCAGCAAACATCCCTATGGCACAAACCACTAGCATATTACAGTGGTATATTAGATTAATTGATGCAGGGCCAATTCCCATGTGAACAGCCATTGGCAGCTGCAACAATCACTATGACATTATATGTAGAGCACGTTGTGTTTGCAATTCATCAGCAAAATCGACTTTACCTACACACAGGGCCTCTGCATATGAAGTACTTTTGTCCAGCCCATTATTTCACATTGTGAGATGCTGCACAGTGAACCCTGCCTCGTTTATTGCAATACCCGTGGAGGAGGTGAGGAAGTGCATGATTGCATAACCTATGATTGTCCTGAAGATGATTTAGTACGAGCGAGGGAGGACACACCTGAGGAAGGGGAGGTCCTCTTCATTGATGGGTCATCAGCGGTTGATCCGGAGAATGTTTAGGGACACCCAGGTGCAGCAGTGGTGCACCTTGTAAATGGGGAATATGAGGTTGTAGTACAGAAAACATTACCAACACATTACTCAGCTTAGGCAGCAGAGCTGATTGCATTAATTGCAGGGCATATGGCACACCCATACATGTATGCAACCTTTATAGAGAGATTATTTTATGCTTTGTCCCGCCCAACTTTAGAAGCAGTGGTTAAATGTGCCACCCACAATCAAAATGCAGAACCCATTTCACTTGGCAATGATGCAGCAGAGAAGGCTGCCAAATACACTGCGTATTTAGGGGACACCGATGCCACTGCATACCCTGAGGTGGCCAATCAACAGTTGCAGTTAGCAATCCAATATACTTCAGTACCATTCACACAAATTATTGAGCCACAAGGACATGTGCCTGAGCAGGAGAAGGACCTTGGTGTTGAAAGGGGGTGCTCACAGTTACTGACTGATTTGATTTGGAGGCAAATTTCCCATCGCATGTTTCAAAACAGCACATAGCTGCTGGTATTCGGAAGGACTGGTTATTCCCCAAACTGCATTAATTTGCCAATAGATTAATGGCAAATTGCACAACGTGTCATCTTTACATACTGGCCAGACTTTCGGGACATTGTGTGGCACATTGAACCATCCCACTGGGCCTCTCTGGGAACTGCACATTGACTACGTAGATATGCTTAACAGGTACAGTAATTACTGTTACCTTATTGTTGTAGTATGTCAGTTCTCCAGTTGGATTGAGACTGGTCTTTGCGCACAACCAGATGTCAAATCAGCTGCCAAATTCCGGGAACGCAAGGTATTTCCTCACTGGGGGGTATGTGAGGTCCTAAAATCTCATAATGGCACTCACTTTTTTAAACAAAATATTTAAGAAACTTGCATACCTATTGGGGATCCGACATAAACTGTGCTCAATCTATCATGTACAATCTACCAATGGATTTTAGAAAAAATTAATGGCTTATTGAAAAATAAACTGTCTAAGATATGTACTATGCTGGGGAGGAACCGGCTGCACTGTCTCCCTTTGGCTTTGTTTAGCCTGAGAACGCAGCCCAGTAAAGACCACTTGTCCCCGTATAAGATAGTGATGGGGAGAAGAATGCATACAACCCTCACATACAACCCTCACACCTACACACACAGCATCAGATGCTCACAGATCAGCCAAAGTTTTGGGCAGGAGTTTCACAGGTATTTGAGGGAGTTAACAAAGACTACAAAGTTTATGTCTCACCAGATTTGTCCTAGAAGATAAGAAACAACTGAAGCGATGTCACCAGATGACCAGAGCTTTCTGGCGATGCAGCTATATCCAAAGGACCAGTTGTTTATGAAGAATGTTGTCCACCGCTGAAATGAGCAGAGATTCCAGGGACCCTACATGGTTGTCTTTAAAATTCTGTTTGCAGTTCGTGTGAAAGAGTTGGAGTACTGGGTCCACTTATTCGATGTTCGGATAGCACCTGGCACTGCTTCACCCTCTCACAAGAATGACCAAATCAGTGAATGATATTAAAGTATACTTTGCAAAACGTTTTCTTATGATGCTACGTCTGTATATTTTTCTGTTTTTTCTATCCCTCTGCAGGTTCAACACTACAAGCATTGTGTAATATGTATGTTATGTTGTATATGTTCTTTCCTCTTTGCAGTATTGATATTGTTTCTGTGTGGAGCATATAAAGGGTGGTATGGAGATGAAAATGAAAATGAAAATGACGCAAACACAGACCAAGATGTATATTTGGGGATTATATGAACCAGGAGAAAAACTGTGGGCCGACATAGAATATAATCAGTATAAGGGGGTGATCTTGGACACCCTTGTGGATTCGGACAACATGTGGTATAATCACATGCACGAAGTGGGAAGGGAGAGGTCAAACAAAAGCTGTTATGTATCCAATTTGATACCTCATGCGACGGGGCACACCCAAGTTGTTTATACCACGGAATATGATTCTTCTGATAGCCCAGTGCTTGGTACACCTGGCCCTGTGCAGAGTATGAAGTATTTTCCAAGGGCACACATTCCAAGCAGTAATAATGGCCAGAGGTGATGAAGAATGTGCCAAGAAGAAAGAAAAAGCTTCTTGTAAAATAATACCCTTGCTGAATATGCAAGGAGCATTGTTTTCCAACAAAAGATGGGTAGCAGGAGTAGTGAGGTGTGCAGCGGGGGGCGGCTATTGGGTTTTTCAGAAGATGTAGTGGCACACATGAATCAGAACAGTGGTAGAATATGGGGAAATGATGTGCCATAATTGACATGAATTGAATTAAGTGAGGCCAGCAGAATATTTGTTCTGTTTTTGAGGAAATGTTACCATATCTCTAGGAACAAACAGTGGTTGTAATAAGACTCTTCATCCCTCACTTCAACGAAGTCACAGATGCATTAATGGATGTGTATTGGGTGTCTGGACAATACGAGTACCTACACCTCCCGCAATCGTGGAAGAGTCTATGTTCACTGACCAACTTGCACTCAGTGGTATTGGTAGTACCCGTCACCCAATTCACTGTTATAAAAATGCTGCCTCCATAACCAACTACACCGCCATCTACCAAGCTTATCACCACTCACTAAGGCTTCGTCATCATAAAAAATCAAATTACTTAGCTAAAGACTCATCTGATAAGTTGAATATAAACATTTTACAAAAACAGAAACATTTTTCAACTCACTCCTGGTACCAGGTATCCAGACTTCAGCAAACCCTAAAGAGTTGCAGGTAACTAGGTGGGAGATGCTTCAGATAGCAAACCAGAGAGCAGGCTCTTAATTTAATTAATATGTAAAAGAACTGGGAGCCCCTCTACAGAGAATGAACATGGCCAAATATCCTGTTCTCAGGTAGTTTCCCACTCAGGAGGGTCTACAACCACATTTTAGCTCACTGGACCCCTTGATCACTGTGCCTTAGAGAGGCTCGACTTTACCTCACTGAGGAGGCACAACAAAGCCCAAACATGTGTCTAGGGTTCCTGATGATTCTCTTGGTCAGAGGAGAATTGCCTAGCATTTTGGTGCTGGACTTAGCATGTGGGTGTGACAAAGACTGATATCTAAATGAATATTCCTCCTCTCTGAAGGATACAGTGAGCTAAAACGTGGTTGTAAACACTCCAGGGTAGAAGTAATTACATAGAACAGAGTATTTGACCCCTGTTCATTCTCAGTAGAGGGGCTCCCACACTCCTTGTCCATCTTAATTCAATTAAGACTGAATTTCGCTCAATCAGGTTTATCACCCTCCAGATAAGATACGTTCTGGATTTGCTCACAGCTATGGAGAGGGGCATGTGCAAGACAATTGGTCTGTCTTGCTGCACCTAAAACCCCCCAAATGATGCAGACAACAGGTCTTTGACCCATGCGATAAGGGACCTTCACAATTTGAGAATTCCCATGGAGAAAGAAGTTGGAATTAATGCAGATGATTGATTCGATTCTATGTTGTCATGAGCCCCATTGTGGTTAGAAATAGCTGTATAATTACTGATTCCAATCTGTTCATACTTTTTGCCATAGAGTGCAAGGATGATGGTGTCAAGAACAGCGGGTTGAGCTCTTCCTCTCACAAAACACAAGTACACCCAGACTGATAGATGAGATGGGGTTGTAAGACCCAATGTGATAAAAGAAGAGCAGAGTTTTAGACTTCTGGGTACCTTGACTACACCCCCACCAGATCCAGAGAATTACATTGAGCATTAGGTTGATCTAGTGGGAAATGGGTGGTGTTGCTTCTTGATGCATACCCTGCACCCCATATGCCAGAGGGAAGGGAAATTTGCATCATATGTGTAGGATGTGGGTACCCAAAGATGATGAATATTGAAGGAAAGAGGATGAATGGTTAGTTAATGGAGTATTGACTAAAGGGAGCAATGTAAAGGGAGGATGCATGTACAGTTTCCCAAGCAGGCAACAAGGTACAGGCTGAGAAAAACCCATTAGCATGTTCCATTCTGGAGAGGACTGAGGTTTTCCTGGCATAAGAAGCATGGGTTGTTTTAGTTAGGTTTGACAAATATTAGATACTAACATATAGCAAAACAGAAAGAGCAACACATGTATTAATGTTGTGGTTGTAGAGGTTACAGATAGGGCAGCATTATTGACCCTGTAGTTAGTTTTCATATCCATACTTATGTTGTGTAGTGAGAGGTGCAGGAAGAGCTGAAACAGGTGGAAGATGGAGGCAGAAAGGTACTGTGATAGAAGTGAGGTCAGTGTGTTAACATGGCAAAGTGTCACCATATTGGGTGGTAAGGCCTAGTACATGATGAATAGAATAGAACACAGGCCCTGATCTGTGGCTGTGACTCTCTTTAAGCTCATCTCCAAAAACAAATCCTCGTTCCTGTTCCTCAGGAGAGAAGCCGGGGTACGAGGCACCCATGGTACACAGATAAGCGCTAATTGTATCCAGCTGCAGGATCTGAATGTAGTGGGAACAGAATGTTAGTTGAAGGAAGAGCCGAAAGGAATGCACCGTTTGAAGAACACATTGATGAGAATAGAGCATGAGGTCTTGTGATGCCAAGAGGTCAGGCAGAGAGTTAGAGCACCACTGCCCCCACCCAAGAGCAGTCACCCCATTTGAATTACAATCACATGTACACCAATAAATCCTACAAACTTGGACTCTCGAGAGGTATGCCCTGCTCACGCCATTACCAGGCATCGGTGGTTGGAAGGAGATAAGGGGGAGCCATGTCTAGAACATTCCCTGATTTATCAAAATAAGAGGTGATGACAATACATTTAGTTCAAGGTTGGGGCTGCAGCTTGTGTGAACCACTGTATCTGGTATAATGAGAAGGCCTATTGTCTTATGAAAGTAGAGTTAGCATTGCACGTTTATTTTGGACGTGTCTGGAATAGAGGGGTGCACATCATGTGAGGATCTCAATTTATACCATACTTGAATTTTCTAGTGATGATGTAGCGAGCCACATGTCTAGGGGAATGGGTTTAAATAAGGTGTGGCCAATCGGTCAAGGGACCATGGGGGGGTATCAGCATGTTCTATAGTTGCCAGCGGATGAGGGTGGTAGGATAAAATTGTAACCTGCTTATTCCGATTCTGTGGTTTTACGCTATATAACCTGTGACCTCTTGAGATGTGGAGTGCTTCAAGTCAGTTTGGTTCTACTGGACCATCTGAGAACGTTTTGAATGTATAAATCTTCTTTTCCCTTTGAACGAGGTAGAGTGATTATTTGGCTTTTTGTTTTGGATTATTTTTACTGTTTGGTTTTTGGGTTGCTGTTTCTCTTGGTAGATGTGCAAATAAACAAGTATTCATTGAGATGACAGGAAACATACATTTCATAATTCCTAATTGTCTCTGACAACATTCAGGACAGTGTGGAAAGACAATCAATTTCCTAGTAAATTTTGAGGGGGCTTTGGTTGAACACAGTTTTTTACATGATGTATAGCTTGACTTAGCATGATCGATCTGAGCATAAGGCACTTTTAGGAGCGTGCCTATGTAATGGATGAGATCACACCAGAATCATTCTGAGTCCAAATAACGGAACCAACTCAGAAAAATAGCCAAGTACTGTTTTATTAGCAATGATTTAAAACAGGGAAGATACAGCGAACATCAACGGACGTACGCTCAGTCTCTCAATGATCTTCACCCAAAAATATGTTTTTTGTATGAAACATACATCAGAGTGCCGTCATACTACGTGGCAATAGTGAAAAAAACCTATCAAGGCTCAGGATTGGTTAAGGGAGACATCTAAGTATACTTTTCTACAGGAGCTAGGATTGTTATTGGTTGTTCTTTATCAGGTGAACAACTCATGCCTACCTCTAAAAAACATGCAATTTCAGAAACATTCAATACACGTTTTCTCATTGGTCTTCAAACTATAAGGTCCTACGTTATATGGACTAAATCAATTGGTTGGCATGCTTGTGCCATGTCTGGAATATTCGATTCATTTAGCAGTATGTAAGCCCAGACTCAGGAGAAAGGAGATAGGGCATGAAACTATCCCACCACCCAATTAGCCCAGCACCTCTCATCGCCCATGCCTTCTGCCATGAAATTGTCTTTGTACTTGGCCTTGCACAGTATCTTTGTCTTTGAGAATATACGGAAGTGAAGGCTCTCCCTATCATGTCTGGAATTACAAGTTCACTGTCTATTTCCATCCTTGACTCACGTGACCATGATGTGGTCAATTTTGCAGCTTTTAAATCTCGTCATCCTTTGTGTTCTTTCGTGCACCTTAACATCAGAAGGTTAATGCTTACTCGTTCTTCTTCAGAGTAGATAGCTGACCACGATTTCTAGAATCTTGACTCCAGGGCAGGCAGCCTCACCATGCAACTCCATGAGCCTATTATTCTTGCTGCGCCACAGCTTTTCCATTCCCGCTTCATGGGTTCTGACTCACTTAATTCATGATACCAATGTTCAGATTTTGTTAATGGCACCTTCGCCTGCATTCTATTCACTACTTATAGCTAGCTTCTATGATGACTTAATCTGCCTTGCATTTCAGCATCTGTACATTTATTGAACGGTTATTTTCTGCTGCACTTCATGTGCATGTAATCGTCTTTTATATTTGAGAGTTCACTTGATCCTTGCTTCACTAGGGGCCTTCAAGCATCCATACATTATTCTTCAGCCAATGTCTTGAGACGTCTTGCACACCTTCTTACGATGTTGCTGGCTCTTCTTTGCTCCTTTTTCATATTCCTTCAGGGAGTTCGTCCCGCAGGTTATCTTCACTTCAGAGGTACATTCGATATGGATCTCTTAATGGGTATCTTCTTCCAAACACTTGCTGCAGGATTGGCAAAACAGCTGGTGTCAAACACGGCACAGTCTGATGTCTCCAATATAGGGGAGGCAGGGGGGCAGAGTCTCCTGCATGGGTGCACCTCTACAGATCCAGTGTGCGTGTGTGGCGGGAAGCTCTAGCAAAGGAACAAAGTCTGAAGAAAGATGACAAAATTTGGAGAGCCAAGTAAGCAAAATTATTTTTGCGGTATGTGCAGTGGAGGATGCTAGGGCATTTACATGTCTAGTCATAGAGAGTTCAGTGTCAAGGTATCCTCCTATAATGTTGGCATGTTTGAGGACAGGAATGTTAGTGCCAACAATAGTGAAGGAGGAATAGAAGGGATCCAAGGATTTGAGGAGGGAGGAGGAGCCCCTGATAAGGAGCTCTGTCTTTTCCCCATTGAGGCAGAGGTGTTAAAGGTCATCCAGGATTGGATAGTGCCAAAAACCTTTTTAATGGAGGAGGAGTCATTGGTGTAATTGTCAGACAGTGGGATCACGACTTGCGTATCGTCTGTGAGGTTTGTGTATGTGATGCCTAGGCTGTCAAGGATATTGAAGAGAGGTTTAGTGTAGTTATTACAGAAGGTGGGGGAGAGGCAGGATTCTTGTGGTACACCGAGAGGGACCGAGTTGGAGTTTGCAGTATGGTTGCTAAGATAAGACTCTGGAGGTATGGTTGTTAAGGAAGAATTTGATCCAGCGGACTGCCATAGGGGAGATATGGAATATCTGGTAGAGATTTGTACAGAGTAGGTAATAGTCCACCAAGTCAAAAGCGGCGAAGAGGTTGAGAAAGAGAAGGATGGCTGATTCACCAGAATCTCTAATACTGTCAAATTGTGTTTTTAGGTCAATGAGTGTTGTTTCAATGCTGTGCTTTGGCTGGAAATATGTGGATACCCTTGTGATATCCACATCGAATGCAGAGGTAGGAGGAAGAACTTGAAGTCAATGAGTCATAAATGTCTGAGAGGTCAATTAGGAGGAAGGCATCTAAAATTATTGGCTACATTTGCTGCCATCCAGATTTTTCAGTATCTCTTCCCTGACTTATAATTGTAAAGGAGGGATTTACTCAAGCAATATGTTTGTAGTGGGCACATGACAAGATGTTTTGCTTCAACTTTGTTGTGTGATTGACTGACAGCTGGCTGATTCAGTACAGTCTGCATTGTTTATTAGGACAGGACGTATGATCTAGTTTAAAAACGTCTATCTTTCACTAATGCCCACCCCTTCATGCATCTAAATGATTCCTGCACCCAGATGCATGTCACTCTGCCTGGTACCTCACAGTTGTTTGCATTATAAATATGCCATATCAAAGCAAATTAAACCAAATCATGCTCACCTTAATTTTAAGGTCTGGAACTGAGTCATCGTTAGGTGAGGTGTTAGACATGGAGGGCACTGGCGAGCATGTGTGGATATCAGCTGATTTTTCAGGATGGCGGAGAATGGATAACTTTAGGTGGGGAAGTGACCACCCCCTTTAAGTATTTTTATCATATTCTAAGGTGGGTTAAATGTGTTGAAGGAAGAGGTTGCTTCAGAGCCAAAAAAGGCTCTGCAGCAGGAGCAAATTAATGTATTGTTTGATTTATCTATCATATTTCTACATGTTAATTCGACGATAATGAATAGCATGTACACATAGAGGAACGATAGCCATCATTGAGAAATCAAAGTAACACATTTCATTATAATATGAGGTTTTAAACAGAATTGCCCATATGAAGCTCTCTGATGGTCCTCATTATTATTAAGCAAGTATGAGTGAGCTGGTTTGAGCAAACCCCAAATATTTTGGGCTCCAGTGAGGACGAGCGAGTCAAGTCTTTCCCAGGGTTTCGGCTATGTTCCACCCTGTCACCTCTATAGAAATGAGCCGATGCAGTACTCGGGAAAGTCAGTGGTCGCAGTTTCAGAGTTTGAAGAGGCAGGAGCAAATCGATGGAGCTCCAGACAGGGAAGATAATTTTATTATTTATGGGGTAGTGCCGGATTGATGTGTAACTCAAGAGTAGTTTGAAATCAATAATAGGCCTTTAGCGGAATAAGGGGATTATGGTAGGATGTGGTAGGATGCACTTTAGAGACATATTAAAGCCCCAATGGAACAAGAAGAGCAAGTTACTATGTGGTACCCCTGCACTGCAAAATAGGTTAGCACACTGTGCACTATCATTAGGCTCAGCCTCTGACACCCTTACAGGTGGCACCCCACAACCTGCTTTGGAACGGCAGAAAAGCGTAAGAGGCTTTGGTATACACTCCTTCAGTTGGCCCTTTAAGTATCGGGGGCACAGAATTCATCGGCCCTCCTCTTGTTGATATCTATGTTCTCAACACATGTCAACTGGGTAGGGTTGATGGTCTACCGCAATTATGGCTTGGCAAGTGCTCAATCTGGCAATCTCTGATTGTTCATCAATTGGATGTGGAAATCATAACCTGCTCCTTTATACAGTGCATTGTGAACAAGTATTTAACGCATCTGATGCTATTTTCTCAGGGGACCCCCTCAACGACACACATTTGTGAGAGCTTACTTTCATAAAAGTGAATGAGCAGCTTATCTCTGAAGGCTACAGCACGTTGAAGCCCATGAACAAAACATCAGGGGCCAATCACCAGATTTGTCTAATTAAGTAAATTTGAGTCCCTTAAGTTAATATGGACCTTTTCCTTCATTTTGAAGTTTAATTTATCCCTACATTAAATGTGAGTTATATTTAGTTTCTCCTTACTTCCTGGTTTATTTAAACTTGAGATTTCCTTAAATTAAATTTTATTCGAGTTCTCTTTTTCCATCCAAATGTTGGTGTTTTCTTTATTCAGCCCAGTCAACAAGACTGATATTGTACTACATGGAGGTTCTGCACCATGAAAGACCAGCACTCGACCATGCACCTGTTGTCAAATTCACTCCAGAACTCCAGGGTTCAGCTTAAACCAACGGTGTTACACATCCAATGGTTCTGCCTCTGTCTATTTGGTTCTACCTAGCATTGCTGGCTAGTTTTAAACTTCCTATTCAGTACAGGGAACAGTGTCAGTGTACCCCCTATGGTTTTGCCCCTATTCAGGCTCCTGTGGTACAATTCACCCCAAAACTCCAGGGATCAGATCAACTCAAAGATTCTATGTTTCTGGTGGTCCTGCCTCAATCTATTTGGCTCTACGTAGGAGTGGCGCCAATTATTGGCTTTTCCTTTATGCAGCCCGGTTCACACTGGCCTTTAAACTGAAGGAGGGTCTACCACAATCAAGTGCCAGCCACCACCAAGACTTCTATAGTCAAATTCACCCTGAAATACCAAGGCTCATTCCAATGCAAAAACATATTTGTCCCTGGTGGTTCTAGTTCAGTCTATTCGGATCTACCTAGCAGTTGTGTCCAATTCCAGGCTCTGTCAATGGTTAGCCCAGTTAAAGGTGACATGAGACTACATGAGGATGGGATTCATTGCGTGACATAGCCACAATAAAATACAGAAAGGTCATCAAAATGTGTACCTGAGAACCCAAAGTTTCATCCATCCTAGGTGCTAGGTGTGAAAAAAGAGAGTTTTGAACAGCCAGATGGGTAGTTCACTGCTATGATAGTGCAGCGTTGCTGTGGTCAGGGTCAGCTTTTCCTTTATGACATTTTTACCCCATTTCTCATAAATATTACATGGGGAGAGTCCAATTTAATGAGCATGGATCCTTGTATGTGGTTGGTGCACCAGTGAAATGTAACCCAATTCATTTCCTGGTATCCAGTGACAGATTGTCCTCAAATGTAAACGATCAATTTGTTTTCTAATGTATACTTTGGCCACTTATGTGTGTGAAGATTGAGTTAGAGTGAGTATGCTTGGACTAATGTCATGTGCAAGCTAAATGGTGATCCTGCTGCTTCAATAAACTCTGACAGGTGGAGGCGCAACAGTTATAATTGTACATTTCTAACCCAGTCAACTGTTCCGCCATTAACGGATGTGTTGTGGCCACAAAAGTATTACAATGCGGTACCAAAATCGCCCCTTTGATATCAATTTGATAGAACGTTAATATACATTGTATATAAAAAATGATAACAAAATGTTTTGATATTTTTTGTATATAAAATGTATAGAAATATCAATCTAACATTTGTATATGAAATTAATCTATTTTAAATATAAAATCTATATAAAATGGAATACAAAATGTTGACATACAATTAAGATATGGCTAAGTATAAGTATACATAAAAATCAATATTATTTTATATAAAATGTGTATAAATGTGTATATAAAGTTGGCATAATTTAATGACCCCCCAAAAATTGTAATTAACCCCCATCATTTATTATATCATTTTGATATAAAATGTATATCAGTTCTATATGAACTGTATATACAGTCTATATATAGTATAAATGACATCAGGGTATTCCTGGCATTCAACAGTTCGGAATATAACCCTCTACAGTTGAGCTTGTGCAACAACCAGTAACATCACATTTTGATAAAGATTTTATATAGAGCATAAATAGGTGCCAGCATGGCAACCTCAGACCTTGGATGGCAGCCAAAATAATCATATGCAAATTTGCTTTATATGTAAGGTGTGGTTCACAGCACCAATACAAAAGAACCCAAACTATTGGCTTTTGACAATGCTTGTTTTATTTTTTAAATGAATCCAATGCAGATTGAAAAGTTCAGTTGTAGAATAACTGATCTACAGCATGCCTCTACAGCTTTCTGAAAGCCCACTTTCTTCTCTTGGGACCAGCGCTGCTCAAAGGCCTACCATAATTTTCAGCAGAGAGACACAAATGGCGTTGCTCATCTGGTGCAGTGCAGGAAATGTTTGCTTTTGAGGCAGAGATTTCAGAAGCAAGGGGGCAATAGGGAGGCGTTGTTGGCTTTGTGAAGCACCTGCAAAGATGACACAATACACTGGGGCAGGGGCTTTATAATGCCAGGAATTCTGAGGACCCACACTGGGAATTCTGCATTTTCATTGTGCCAGCAACAGGATGCACATGAGGGCTGCTAAGAAGGTCTTCTATATTTAGCTCTAATGAGGCAGTGACTCAGGGGCTTTGGAATGCCAGAAATGCTGATGAGTCACAATCAAATGTCTGCTTTTTCGCTGAGACAGCAACAGGAGGCACATGGGTGGCCTTCTAAGAAGGCCTTCTATATTTAGCTCTGCTGATCTTGACAGAATACAAGGCTTCCAAAATACACACAAGTGTTGTTTTTTACATATCATCAACTATAGTCAGTGAAGATGGGTGATACATTTTCAGCTTATAGTGAAATGATGACGATATAAAAGTGACAGGAAGCAGCATCCCCAGAGGAAACAACTATTTTTAGATTTGTTACAATGACACCGAAACCCCATTTTGCGCAAGGTAAGCAAGAAATACATTGTGTATGGTGCAATTGTAGATGCAAGGGCCTCTGTGACCAGGAAAACACACTGGGGAAGGGTGGGGTCATTAATCCTTAAAAAACCTATTCTGACTGCAGCAGGGTTATCACTTGGGAGTTGTGTGGATTTAACCTATAGCTGATTTTCTGCCAAAGCTCTCTGCTTGAGACTCCTGCTGTACACCTGATTGACTGACTGAAGTTGATTGATTGGGTATGCTGGCAGGATAGGGAAATTCCAATGAGATAGTTGGATCTATCGTGGCTCAGAGGCACCGGGGTTACAGGTCATTTGGTCGAAAAAAAAGGTCGACAGGACAAATGGTCGAATTTTTTGTTGTTGTTGTATTTTCATATTTTTTTTTTTTTTAGGGGGGTTCCCTCCAACCCCCTTTTTTTGCTAAAAACCCTTTTTTTTCCTAAACGAAAACCTGAAAAATATATATAAAAATAAAAAAATTCGACCATTTGTCTTTCGACCAAATTGCGTCGACCATTTATCTGTCGACCAATTGTCTGTCGACCAAATGACTGGACAGCAGGCACCGGTACAGAGAACTGCCACCCCCTGCTGGGCCTTTGATTGGAAACAAGCCCCTGTTCTTATGAATTAGCTTGAGGACTGACAGCAAGAAAAGCTGAGCTACTTTTTTTTATTTTCAAACTAAACATGTATTGTGTTTCAATGTAGGTATTTTTATATATTATTAAAAAATGTATAATTTCATAGCACCCTGTATAGCTGTGTTATGCATCTGGATGTCTGCTAGTATGATATGTAGAGAAAAAGACAATTGCAACACATTGCTTTATGGATCTAGATGTTAAGCTGCTTCTGTGTTTTGTAAGTAAAGTTGTATGTTTTTAGAACAGCGGATAACCATTTCCTTAAATGGTGTTGGGCAAGGCTGTGCATGACGATGGTTCAGCCCCAGAAGACTTTGTCTAGGGGTTCATAGGCTTTGAAGGTTTTTGGCACAGGCTGTCCCAGATGTTGGTCCCTGTAGTTGTTCACGCAGGGATTGAGCATCAAATAATGTTATTATTGCCAATGCTAAGCCGCACTGAGTGGCAAAACATTGGAGCGTATTTCACCATGTTTTATTTGTGATGGGGTAACGAATGCTTAAGAACAAATAGGGGGGGCCTCCTCTTTAAAGGGTATGTTTCAGCGATTCACTTGTTGATGCCTGTGATGCGATATTGTTTTTGGCTTGATTTGTTTCAATTTAAATTGATGCATTTTATCAATTAAACAATGCAATTGTATGAATCCTCTTCTTGATTGTGGCAGCCATCATTGTGTTAATTGCACCCTTCCAGCTGGGCTCCCATATGGAGAAACAGATATTGAACAGTGGCTTGTTTGATGTGTTAAAGTCCTGGCTTCACTGTTTTCCCAAAGTGTGTGATCCTGTGAAATTATTTATGCCTTCTCTGCTCTAAGTGTACAAAATGGGGGTGGTGGTATTTCAACTAATGGGAACTCTTTGCAAATTCAGGCCGGCCAAACCTATAACCTTGTACCCTGCAGAGATGAGATTTTTCGAGCAAAATGTAATCTTTGTGATGGACCACAGACATGCACGCCCTAGGGAATGCAGCAATTTATCAGTGGTCGGCACTGCTCACATGAATTTCAGCGTAGGACCTTTTGGGTATCGTGCATGCAATGGATGGGGATGCAGAATAACTCTGAAACCAAATAATCAAACCAACTCAGGAAGAGGGCAAAGGTTTTAATATCAATTATCTAAAATAGGGAGTTACAATGGATATCAACAGATCTTCACTCTAGCTCGCAATGAAATTTGCATAAAAACATCCTTATATACAAAAAATACATCTGACGTGATGTCATGCTGCGTGGCAAATGAAAAAACCTATGAGGGGTTGTGATAGGCTCAAGGGGAACATCTAAGTATACTTTCTAGAAGGGGTGGGATTGTGATTGGATATCTACTGTCAGGTGGACAAATTATGCCTACCTCTAAAACATGTCATCTTCAACTCTATTAAGCACATGGTATATCATTGGTCTTCAAACTATAATGCACTTCATTATACGGCTCTCTAAAATTGGTTGGCACGCTCGTGCCATGTCTGGAACATTCAGTTCACTTAGCCGCATTCAAGCTCAGACCCAGGTGTCAGGAGGTGGACTTGACTTTACCTCCTCACCTCCCCAATCATCTCTCATCACCCATGCCTTCTGTAATGAAGATTGTCTTTGAACTTGGCCTTGCAAAGTATTCTTGTCTCTGGGAACATAAGGGAGTGCAAGCACGCACTATCATTGTTCTAGGACTCCAAGCTCAACTCTATTACCATCCTTGGCCCACGCCACAGAAGACCAATATTTGGTCCATTTTGCAGCATTTTAAATGTCTTAAATAAATAAAACCTGGCACACATAGTGTTCTTTCTTTGCATCCTTAACAAGGGATGATTCAGCTTCTCACATTTTATGCCTTCAAGAATAGATAACTGTCCTTGGCTGCCTCTGCTTTGACACCAGCCCAGACAGCCTCACAATTCGTTTCCACGATGCCTGCTCATTCTTGCTGGAACACAGTCTCTGCCTTTCCTCTCCATGGGTCCGGGCTTACTAAATTCATGACACTGATGTCCAGTTTCTATACAATGGCAGCTTCACCTGCAGTCTATTCACTACATATAGCCAGCTTCTATGATCACTTAGTCCACTTGCATTACAGCATATGTACAGTTATTGAACGGCTTGCATTTTCTGCAGTGCTTCGCACACATGCAGTCTTCTTTTTGCATATGAAAGTGTACTCTATTCTTAACTTCGTTATCAGTTTCTGAAAGATCCATGCATAATCTTCAGCCAGTATCTTCATGGCATCACATTCATCTTTTATGATATCACCAGCTCCTCTTTCACTCTTTTTCATATTCCTTCAGGGAGTCCCTCCCTCAAATTATTGTCTCTTCTGGAATACATTTGATAGGATTGTCTTAGTGGGTACCTTCATTTGAATACTCGCATGGTATGGTCACAACTGCTGGTGTCAAGCATGGCACAATCTCAGGCTTCCAACTAAGAATCGTGGTGCTCCTTGTCAGACCACGTTTACACAAAGTTCTGCATAGCCACGTTATAAAATCCAGTGGCAGATGGTTGCTAAATTTCGATCACAGGCCCCTAAATATGTGTTTGGCATCTAGTCTGATAGGCTTAATCGAGCCACAGAGCATAACCAACACTGATATACGTGTGAAAGCTTTGAAAACCCATGAAAAGCTGGGTATTGACAGACACCCCTGTAGGATTTGGACAGTTGTCTCTCTTTGAGTAGTTTTTCGATGGACACGTCAAGCTGCTCTACATTAACAACGAGTGTGTCGGTATTTCCCGCTAACGGCTAAAACTGCCAGACACATTTTCTATGTTTTACACTATGACAACCTTTTTATGGTATAACAAATCTAAATAGTTTCCTGGGGGCTAAAAACCTCAGTCAGCACTGCCACCACATTTACAATAACAAGCATAGACACAGTTGTCAGTATAACCGTCGCTTGTGTTTAAGAGAAGAATGTCAAACGCTTAAGGAGAAACCTTCGAAATGTTCCCAGTGTCCCACATTCGCGAGGTCTCGGGCCTGTCTAGATATGCCCATACGCAAATCGACAGTAGGGGCTGTCACGTGTGAACACGGCATTGAAAGACCCATATGCGGGCCATTTCTCCAAGAAAAACATGAGTGTAATGGGTTAATCTGTCGGCTTTGTAAAGTGACCGTTGTCAACACGGATAAACACCTTTGATGCATGACTGCCGGTAGGCCTCAAGCTAAAACTGTGGACTACACAGTGTATGAGGAGGTCCGCCAAGACAATGTAACCCACCAGCCAACTATTTTTATGTCTGGCATCTAACAGGGGACAGATGTTGGAATTTTGCAGGGGACTCATGTGTGGCAGCCTTTGTCAGCACTTTTGTAGCAAACAAATTCATGGGTTACAACTTTTTAGCTCACAATTCCTGAAGCTATGATGGATATTTCATACAGAGTCAGTTGGTTCGGGAAATAATGGGTGCTAAGCTTATGGCGGTCCTTGTGGTACCTCTACAGATAAGCTTAATTGACTCTTGGAACCTTTTATCGATGAAACTCAGCAAGCTCCCAAGAGCTGTTAGTTTCCCCGGTTTCAAAGGCTTCTTTCTGCATCCTTTCAACACAGCTGCTAACCAGAACTATATAAACCTGATCCAAACCCTGGATCAATATGGCGTTCAATACATGATGCCTAGCGAGAAAGATCAATTGATGGCTTGGTTCAAGACGAATGAACATGGTGTGTTTGACTTTTGCCAAGAGTTAAGGGCCTACTGTTAAGAAGATGTCAACATTTTAAGACAGGATTGTAATTTGTTCAGGGATGGATCATTCGTAGGTGCTGTATGCAGATTTACAGACAACTATATCTAAAACCTGGAACACTCACGCTGCTGTCCCAGCATTCATACCATGGGGGCAAAAACATTATTCCACAGCATCTATTCAGTGGCTCTTATACGTCTCATTGACCAAAAACATCTCTATACACCACGCCGTAACTGGCGGCAGTGAGAAACACTACAGTCAATATTGGTTGGACGACCATGCCTTGGTTCAGTGGGTGGAAACAGACTATGAATTCAATGGCTGTTTTTTTTATCACAGATGTCCCGATTGTTACACCATCGGGGATTTCAATACATTGGTGGGTACTACTTATGCACAGCTGTATAGACACTCCCTGTTGAATCAGACTTTCCTAGCCAGTTGGGTGTTCACGTCCTTACTATCTGGGAACACGAGTGGCTCACAATGGTGCAGAACTATCTAGAAGTTCGGCATTTTCTTAAAGAGAGGAAACTGCCCGATCCCCTAAACCCCTGAGATGCGTTGTATGGCAGCTGCACGAATGCTTTAAAGCTAAATTCTTGCATCTCAGAGGGTGAGCAAATATACTACTTAGATTTTACCAGTCTATACCCCTCTGTGAATAATAACAAACCCTATCATGTGGTACCTCCCGAGATCATCGGTAATATTTTTGGTGATATAGACCAGTATTTCAAACTGATCAGGTGTGAAGTCTACCCACCCTAGGTCTTTACATACCCGCATTGCCCTATGGGTGCATTTTAAAACAGTCACCCATGAACACGTCTGTGGTAATATCCGCATATTTGCACAACAGAAACAGAAAGCCTCTGGCTTTCCGGTCTGGTGTGTGGATGATACCGTCTACATAGATGATTATTATAAACATCAGGGCATATGCTTGCATATGGGACATATAGAGGACAACCCCACCCAGTGGTTGTGGACAAAACTATGCCTTAATTCGTTGTGGGGTAAGTTGGCACAAAGAGTTCTTTCCCAAACGTCGAAACGTAACTCTGTCATCACAGACCTGATATGCTTCACACGTATCTATTTGATAATTCTTATTGTGTGCAGCTGCGTGTTTATAGATGATGAAATGGAAAGTCTGTGTTGGCGTTACACTGTGAAGTATCCAACAACTTCAGACACCACTAACATATTCATAGGCGTGTTCACAACCGCTCACGCATGCTTAAAACTGTTTGCTGTGATGGAACAATTACAAGAGCGGGTTCTGTACCGCGACACCGATAACTTTATCTTTGTCAGCGGCCCCGGAGATGTCAACCCACCCATCAGCGATTATCTAGGTGACCTAACTTCAGAGCTAGCCCTTGGTGAGTACCTTGTGGAGTTTGTGTCAGCATGCCCCAAAACATACACTTATCACACATTGTTAGTGACCATCAGTATGAAGGTGAAGGGCATAACGTTGGAAGTTAACAACACAGCTGAAATACATTTTGACAGTTTAAAAGATATGGTACAGTGCTTTGCACAGGACGACGTGTGGGACACCCCACAGTCGATCATCATTAGACAACTGGGTGTAGTGCACGATAAAAAAAAATGGGAAATTAGCACTGCTACTCTACAAAAGACACTACGCGTTGTGTTTGATAAAAGGGGACTGGCACTCTGTGGGTTGACGCACCGCTACAGCTATTAAATATTTTGGTGTTAATCTTCTCCCACACCCTCACTATTCCACGCTACCCCTGCTGCCTCTACCTTTGAATCATCTATGTCATACAGGCGTTGCGCTCTTTCTAGCTGACTACCTGGCAGTTGGTTGTTTGAATGTGTATGCTATACTTTTCCTTTTGCATTAAATTACTCACCTTTTATGTAATAAATATATTTTTTTATCTCTGTATTGTGAGTATAACTTTTTTCCTTTTTGTATTAAATGTGTATGTTTTTCCTTCTGCATTGAATTGTTTGCGCAAGTATGCACTTTTTTGTTTCTGTATTAAATATGCCTTTTTTACAAATAAATATTTGTTCTATTCATAAATGGCCTGGTTGCCTTATTTATTATCTATAGTAAAACATATCACTTGTTGATTTAAAAATATTATTTTATTCAGAAGTGTAACACTAGGATGTGTTCGGGGTCAACAATTATCCAGGTCCTACAAAAACAGTTAGTATGTTTTTAATCACACAGTGTAAGTTAAGACACCCAGTAGAGCTGTCGCGCTGGCATTGTTTCAAATGCTGGCTTTTTTATTTTCACAGTTTTTGCTGAAAGCTCTTAACACCCTTTCATACTTATTAACACCACTCTGTCAGAATATATTTTTTGCAGGTTCATGCCTAGGCATGATTACCTCATAACCGCTGAACATAAAGACACAACCAGATATTATATATAATAGACTTTTATGAACATTAAAAACAGCAATTTTAATTCTGATTTCATTTACATTAAAATAGTATGGTTTATCTCAATGATCCTTTCAGCTACAAATTCCGCTGTATCAGCAATTACTTCATGAACAGACCGTCTTTAACCACGTCAATAAGCAAACATACATAATAGAGAGACACCTGACAGAAATTCATTAAGCTCCCTGTAAAACAGCCACTGTCCTTTAACACATAGGAAACTCTGTTGCATTTTGGCCGACTTCAGTCTCAATGAGAACCCCACCAGAGACCTGAAATTGCTTTTGCCAGTAGCTGTTCGTTAGCTGGTTGCTGCTGCTGCACATATGTTTGCCATACATAGACGATTGTTACATTCACGACTGTTTACATACTGCAGTGTTTCCAGATAACACAACATCCATGGTCATATAGTACTTAGATGCTGTTTAAGTGAATCCAGCAATAATTGTTGTACACATCCAATGGCAGGTTTCACATTAAATTGATCTATTTCCATCAGGGGTGTTCATTTTCTATTTCCTGTAAATAAGTACACATACATATGAAAGCATCTACAGTCTCAGTCCTCATAGGTCAGTTTACAGGGTCCCAAGCACGTTGCTCTACCATACTGTGTTTGATATACTGTATCTCCCCACTTGCAAACTGTTTTCTCAATGATGCTTAACACACGTCGGACACTCCTGTCTAACCTGCCCCATTTTCAAAAGGTGGTTGTTCGCCGATTGTATAGCCCACAATGTTTCAGATACACATCGTTCCTTCCTATTCCCAACCCTTAGCTGTGTTAAGGTTGTATCACTTGCATCATTTCTACAAGGCATTTAGTAGTGATAAATGTTCATTCAAACAATATAATCCATTAACAATTAACATACAAATAGATATAAACATTATCAATATAACAACTGTTATAAAAACACATAACATTGAGATACTTAGCATGTATCACATAAAATGATCAATAATATGACCCTGTGTAATTATTTTGCCTCCTTCTTCTGCAGAGTTCTATAAAAGCTAACTTAAACTTTCAGCATCTGATAAAAATGTTTCATTATTACTGCACATAAAAAACGTCATTGCCTCTGCGCATGTTCTTATATTATTTCTAATGAAATACGATCTAAGGCATCGTTTTCTTAAGTTTGTTATAAATCTAGACACCATTAAAAATGCATCACATCTTCCTGGCTTTCCAGTGCACATTGACAGATCTTCTCCAGACCAAGCCAGGGTGCCCTTGATCTAAGTGAGAAACGATTTAAATGAGCTAGTAGCATATATCTCCTGTTCTCAGCAGAGTTAAGTTTTACTAACCGTGCTACCTAAGGGTCTGGTCGAGTAAAAAGTGTAATAATAAAATAAAATAAAATAAACCAAGGCACCATCTTAGAGCACATAGGCGCAGGTAAATAAAATGTTAAGGAAGGTACCTTTGTAATTCTTGCACCAAATGTAGCCATTTCTTGCTCTACGGCTCTTTGTCGAAAATATGATTTATGTTGGTACTCTGTCAAAGAAACTAGAAATGGCACATTCTGCATGTTCCAACATGTCATTAAAATACACCCTCTGTTGTACAAACTGTGCCTATCTTTACTTATTTAACTATACAAATCCCTTGATGTCGCCATAAGATTCCTATTCACGGAGAAGGTCATCTGTAGTTTAAGAAAAAACTCCAAAACCATTGCTCAGCTAGCAAAATAATATTGATGGAACCCAATTCATGTATTAATGCATCAGCGGGTGTGCTTGCTCAGAGCCCTAAAAGCCTTTGCATCCCTGAGTTTTGATAACCCTCAAAACACCCTCCTGTTGAGGCACACCACATTTCTGCCCCATAAAAAACTACTGAATCAATCTTGGACTGCAGGCATTTGTCTAAGCATTTACCACCATACTGGCACTAAAAACACATTAACCCACTGAAGGACACGGTTGCTTTCTTCACTGTGTTTTACATGGTTTCGGCCCATGTGCCACAATTTGAGAAAAGCACCCCTAACTATCTAAATTCATCAACAACCTCTAATTTCATGGTTGTTAATGGTCCAATTAAAATTCTTCTTGCCTTTACCAAACACCAGAATTTTTGTTTTCAGTAAATTCAACTCCATACCATGCGATTGATATAAACATTGGCATAATCTAAAGAATGCTGCAATCCCCCAGCAGATAAGTCTGTCAGGACAGTACCATCAATGTGCTGATTCTAACACCTGATTCTAACACTGTCTAAAACAGGGGAAATCAAACCTTGTTTACTCTTATGAGTGTTATAAACACAATGAAAATAAAAGTGGAGCTAAGGGGCATCCTTTCCTTGCTCGTCGGTTAGTAGATTATTGTATTGATAATTTATATTTCGTGTCACACCTGACCATTGCTGACCTATCAGTATATAAACACCTAATTAAATACAGCAATCCCCGAGGGACACCTAATCTGTTTAACTTGTCCCATAAAAGACTTTGGAAGATGGAATCAAATGCTTGGGAGAGATCTAAAAAAGCAGCAAACACAAAATACTTTCTTCCATTTGTATATTTTTCCACCAATTAATTTTTTTTAAAAATGGATCAATCGTGGAAAAGCCTTCACGAAATCCAGCCTGTGAATCTGGTAAAATCACATTTTATAATGCCCATTCCCCCAATCGCTTCCCAAGACAACCAGCGAAAATCTTATCTGAAACATCAAGTAACAAGATTGGTCGATAACAATGTAGATCAGTCATATCGTCTTTTTTGAACAATGGAACTATAAGACTTTTTTTCCAAGACAGCTGGATAGTGCTGACATCATTTATTAAATTAAAAGTACGACATAAAACCGGTGTCCACCACTCTCTCTGCTTCCGGTATAATTCTGGAATAATACTATCAGGGCCCGCTGGCTTACCTCTTTTAGTCCAGTGCTGTATTTTATATCCTGTCAGGTGCGTCAGCGCCGGCGCATCTGGGCTTAGCCAGTCTGCATGAGGGTATATAAACAGCATTTACTAGCTCCGTGTTCCACGAGTATTTTGCTTACAATTTGAACATTCACTTCTTAGTAAATTGTTTTTTTTTTAATATCTGCCGTCGATAACGTTTAAATAATTGTGAACATCCAGAAAATGTTTAGGGAGAAGCTCATATGAATGATTTCTTTTCTCTGCATTGTTGCAAGAAATAAACTTTGAATTTTGCATAGCGTGCTTGATCACTTCTTCGAACTACAAATCCCTGTTATTTTGTAGGCGGGTGCAGCATTTTATTTCCTGTCGGGCGCAACAGATCCGGCGCATCTGGGCTTAGCCAGTCAGCGTGAGTCCACGTGCAGGACATGCTGGTGCCGTCCTATGGACGGCTGCTCTTTCAAAGGGTGAGTGTGACCCATGGGTCTTGGGGAGTTTGTGTTTTTGGGCCTTCATTCTGTTAAGCTATGCTTTTTACTTGCTCAATGAATATGGCTAAAGTAGTCTTTTGTGAAGACAAAAACGAAGTGAGGAAGGTTAAATAGTACTCCTCAATACACAATCATTGGATAAACATGCCATAAATGTAAAAGACCACAAAGTAGAGTATGAAGTTTATATTATGTGTCTCACTGAGACATGGTGGAAAATGTCTAGCGCCCATACAATTGAACTTGCTACTCCAGCCGGTCAAGTGGCACAGCGAGTAGAGCGCCCGCTTTGACACCCGTGCAGAGCCTGTTAACGCAGGTTCGAATCCCGGCGGGGCCAAACTCAGCCTTTCATCCTTCCGAGGTCGATAAATGAGCACCACACACCGTGGGTAATAATAAGCAGCGCTCAGATACCTAAGGGTTTGTAGCGCTATATAAAAGCCTAATTATTATTAAAAGCCTAATTATTATTATAATTTTGTAGGTCAGAATAGAGAACATAGTATGGGAGGTGGGGGTCTTGATTTTAGCCAGACAGAATTTGGGCTTCTTTCGAACACCAGTTTCATATATGGATTGTGAAGCGGTAATGGTGAAAACAACACCTACCCCATATAACTGTGTTAACATTCTATTACTTTATCACCCTCCTAAAGTATCTATGTCCTTCAATGAGGAAATGTCAACCACTCTGGTGGATATGAATAAACTTTTTAGCTCTATCATCGTATTGGGAGATTTTAATATGTGTCTAGTGAATCCTTTGGACTCTGAGGCTACGAGTCTGGAACAATTGTTTAAGGGTTTTGCCTTTCAGTCACTCGTAAAAAAAACAACTCACTGTAAGGGACTCATTCTGGACTGGGTGATCATTAGAAATCTCTCGGTTATGCTGACCGAAGAAACGCCATGCCCATGGGCTGATAACTTTTTTGTTAGTCTGGAATGTGTACTTCCGTCCGTACTTATACAGAAACTGAATTTACGAAAAAAGGTTGTGAGCATAAACTTTAAGAAAATTGGCGACAATTACTTGGAATGTTGTATGAAAACACTCATGACATCTACGTCTAATGATGAAGCACCGAATTACCTGGCATCTAAATACCGTTTGGCATTGACTGATTTACTAGATCATATAGCCCCACTGAAATTGAAAATTGTCAGAGAATACACCAATAATCAAAAATGGTTCTCACCAACTTTAATGACACGTAAACAGGAAAAACAGAGAGCAGAAAGGATATGGGAGAAAAACCATACCCCCAAAAACAAAGATTCCTGGAAAGCATTGGATAGGCTTTATAGAAGGGAAATTTTTGAGGCCAAATGAAACTATTTTAATACCCAGATAACGAACTCAAAAAATAGTACTAAAAAACGTTTTTAAATATTTAAAGAATTGGAAAAATCGACGGCCCAATTAAATCCTTTCTTTCCCACTAAAGGAGACTACATTGCAGTCCAAAAAGCTTTTGCAAATAAAATACAGTTAGCTCACATTAAAGACAGCTGCATAATAACTAAGAGGAAAAACAAGGAACCCCAAAGGGAGAAATCTGGGAATATTGCCAGATCTTCTTTTACGTTTCTGAAAGTAGATATATCCAGTATGATTCTTACACTCAAGACTATAAGGCCTACGCCATGCCAGGACATGTCGTTCCAGTAAAATTCATATTAGACAAGAATGAGATTTCTGTGTCTTTTTAGTGCGTTTTACTAATACATCCTTTGAACATAAGGAAGTTCCTGACAGCTGTAAAAGGGTGGTGGTTACTCTGCTGAAAAAAGATTGCCGAAACTATAACAACCTGAGGCACATTACTAATGTGCCATTCATGCTTAAAATATTGATAAAACGGCAGCTATGCGCTGCAAGAGTATTGATCAAAAACCATCAGGCTTCAAAGCCCACCATGGTACCGAAAGTTCTTTAATAGATCTTCAGACAGGGATGTTGGTTGTCATGGATAAGAGCAAATCAGGGCTGTTGATGCTTTTTGGACTTGTCAGCAGCCTTTGATTTAGTGAACCATGACCTGTTAATAAAAAGGCTTGCAGAGGTAGGGCACTGCTCACCATGCTTCGCCGATGCCCCCGTACGGGTTAGGGTTGGTGGTCGTTCTTTTCCGGTGCAAGCAGCTGCAATATGGAATAAGTTGCCTATGGAGCTGAGGATGATTCCAGACTTGCAACTTTTTAGAAAACGTCTGAAAACAATTTCGTTTATATGAAATGAATAATCCTTATTCCAGATCTGTCTTGCTCCCAGCAATCTTTTGGCACCCTGATGCCTGTGGGCTCCGGAGCATTATAAGAAGATAAATAAAAATAAATAAAATACCATTTAGCAGTCCTGGGTGTGCAGCGAAAGACCAGTATGGAGAAGTAACTTTGTCATTCAATTGGAGGACGAGACTTGGGGTTTGGCAGGATTATTGCCCTCTTGGTGTTCTTAAAATCTATCGGTCCGCTCGAAAATTAAGTTATTGTTATGATGTTGCTGTTCATGGCATTTCCTCTTTGTGCATAGTAAAGCTAAATGACATGGAATGTTTATCACCTCCAGTTCTAGTGAGGTCACAGAAGCTGTGTTTGCTTACTTTGCTGTCAGCGTTCTAGGTTTGTAAATTGAGAGTGCTTTTGTATGTGTAAGCAGCCACTGCTGTTGTTGGGGGTCTTTTCCCTACTTAACTTAATAAATATAGCATATGAAGACTTACCTGTGCCTGTCTATGCCTTCATAACAATGGCGACGAGGATGGGATGTTTCTGAAGACCCCCAGCAAAGGTCCAGGAAAGACTGCCGCTCCGCTATCCCCAGAGCGTTGTAGCGGCGGTCCAGAGGGAAGATTTATCCAGTGTTGGCCGCTCCGCTACCGCGCAGCGTTGAGTGGCCACCCAGATCCAGCAGCCTGCTATCAAGTAAGTTTAGCGCCGCCTCGCGCAAGTCGCTCCCAACCAGGCCCGATCCGTGCTGTTACATTCGCAGTGTGCCGCCGCTCACGCTCAGCCTGAAGAGGCTGCGGCATTACCCATACGAGAACTGTCATCGCGCCAGCCGACGTGTTGTGATCGCATTAATAGTGTCAGCATCTGCGCCGATGATGGTGTGACAGGAATCTCCTCTCGCAGCGCTCCTACAGACGTTTCCCTTGAACGCGGACGCAGAGCTCCTGCAGGGAAGAAGAAAAGCACGGAGAAGAGGGGCGGCCGTAAAACCCTAAGCGGAAGGGCACCAGAAATCTCAGAAGAGGAAAAGTACCACACAGCTGCTGATTGAGGGGCACTAAGAATAATAAGAAAGCTCACATGCGAGAGAAGCACGGTGGAGATAGATTGCCATAAAACCCTAAGCAGAGGTGCACCAGAAGTCTTGGAAGAGGAAGGGTACCACGCAACTGCTGGATGAAGAGCTTTAGGAATCTCAAAAAGCTTAGCTGGGAATTCTTAAATGTACGTGGGGCACTGTAAAGAAATGTAGAGACAAGATAAATCAAATAGTGCCATATTGTTCCACTTTGGGCCAGTCAATTCTGGATTTTCAGGAAATACTGTCTCAACCTGCAGTCACTCAGAGAACAGAGCACATAGAAGGGGGACTGTAGATAGCACATCAGTTAAGAAGGTTAAGCTAGCGCACTAAAAAAGGAAGCTGTGTTAGCTCAACAAGGCAGGGAAGCGAGCAGCGGCTTTTTGAGAGTCCAAGAAGCATGGCCGGTTTACCAGGGATAGCTGGAGCTGCAAGAATTCCATGGGCACAATGGCGCAAGGGATTTGCTCATTATATAAAGGCTGCTGGCGGGACATCATACTCTAGTGAAAGGAAGTTGGCTTTGCTCTTACATTTTTTAGGATATGAAGGGCAAAGAATTTACGAGACTCTTCCCCAGCCATCGGGAGTTGGCAGTGATGGTGATGCCGCAAATGAATTTGATATGGCCCTGTTGAAACTGGACAAGCATTTCAACCCCAAGACCAGTACAATATTGGAACGGTATAACTTCCGCATGCGGATGCAAGCTCAGGGTGAATCGGTTGAAGAATATGTGACAGCCTGCGACATTTAGCATTAACTTGCAAGTTTCAAGGCACATTTGATGAACAGATTCGGGACCAGTTTATGACTCACTGTAAATCTAATAAGATACGTGAGGAGTTGTGGCTGAGGGATGACCCCAACCTAGATGAAGTATTGGATCTTGCAAAGTGCGTGGAACATTCATTGGCATGTGTTGCAAAGTTATCGAAGAATGAAACCAATGATCATAAGGAAGTCAAGAGTGAAGTATTAAGTGTGGCAGATAGCAAAAGCAAAAGAAGGGGGAAATCCAAGCAGTCGAATAGAGTCACCGGGGAAGAGAAGAGAAGCCAAGATCCAGTGCAGAGAACAGAAAGAAGAGAGGACAGATTTTGTTTTCGATGTGCGAGCAGCACGCATTTTGCTTCATCTATCATGTGTCCAGGTCGTAAGGCGACATGTGCAAAAGGAAAGGCCATTTTGCGAACTGCTGCAAGAACTATCAATTTGGTCAGTCCGGTCAAAGGAAGGTCCTTTACGTCAATGAAGAAGAGGATGGAAGATCGTCAGAAGAGGAAGTGATACTTCCGATGCAGAATGTCATTGTCAATACCATTAATGTTGTGATATATGGTGAAAATGGAGACGACTGTGAACGGCCGTATGCGATAGTGAATGTGAATGGTCATGGAGTTTCCATGAAGGCTGATTCTGGCTCAAAGATTACCTTAGTGTCCAGAAGTGTGTTTGAGAAGGAGATGTGTGGAGAGGTAAAAAGATTAATAGAGCCGGACATCAATCCCGGAGGGTACAATCAGGACAAGATTGAGCTGCTGGGTTATGTGTGGAGTGAATTTGAGTTCAAAGGAAGGAGGTGTAAGGGTAAAGTATATGTCACTAAGAAAGGGCAATCATTGCTCGGGTGGAGAGAACAGAAGAGTCTGGCTATACGGTTAGATCCAAACCATCCCGAGCAAGTGCTCCAAGTGTCGTTGCCATCCACTTTGGCGGGCAAGTATGTGACAGAGCATTATGGGGTGTTTGAGGAAAGTTTGGGGAAGGTGAAAGGATTTCAACACCAAATTGTCCTAAGGAGGGGTAGTTTGCCAGTTGTTGCGAAACTTAGGCCTGTACCTTTCTCTTTGAGAGAAGGTGTGAAGAATGAACTCAAGAAATTACTACAAATGGCTGCGATTGAAAGAGCAGGAGGTGTCGAGTGGGTGTCACCGGTTGTAGTAGTAAAAAAAAGCTCGGGCGATCTAAGGTTGTGCATAGACATGCGTGAGCTCAACAAGTGTGTGATGGTTGATAGGCATCGTTTGCCAAACATGGGTGAAATGTTGACCATGGTGGGCCGGGGGAAGATATTTTCAAAACTTGATATGGCGTCTGCATATCACCAGGTCGAGCTGACGTAAGAATGTAGAAAGGTCACGGCTTTCATAACTCATGAAGGCGTGTTTCAATTCAGGAGAATGCCGTTCGGTTTGGCGTCGGCCTCATCGGTGTTTCAAAAGATCATGGATCGGTTACTTGGATGTGTGAAGGGTGTGTTTTGCTTCCAAGACAATGTGTTAATATGTGGTGAGACGTTGGATGAGCATGACAGGTGTTTAAATGCTGTGTTAAAAATTTTTGAGGAGAGAGGCATTACTTTAAGGGAGGAAAAGTGTAAATTTGCAGTGTCCAAGGTGGATTACTTAGGTCACGAAGTGTCATCTGAGGGGGTAAAACCCAAAGAAGGCATTATTAACTCCATAAAGGAAATTGAGAAGCCTACGACCAAAAGTGAACTCGGTTCATTTTTAGGTATGACAGAGTTTTATCAAAAGTTTGTAGAGAACTATGCAACCAAAGTTCTGGAGATGAGAAAAATATTAAGGAAAAGTGCAGACTTTATATGGAGTCGTGAATGTGATGTAGAGTTCTCTAGAATCAAAGAGGAAATTGATATGGCGAAACCTTTGGGATGTTTCGATACGAGAAAGTTGACTATCATTACGGTAGATGCTAGTGAGGGCGGCCTGGGAGCTGTTCCGGCACAGAAACAAGATGATGGGTCAGAAGTTATAATAGCACATGCATCACATGGTTTGAAAGGTGCCGAAGTACGTTATTCAGTTCTGGAGAAGGAAGCTCTCGCATGTTATTGGGCGGTAGAAAGATTTAAAAGTTTTGTTTGGGGCGTGGAATTTGTAATCCGGACGGATCACAAACCTTTGAAAATCATTTTTGAGTCGAAAGGTTTGGACAAGATTTCGCGCAGAGTGGCTGGATGGGTCACCAGAATGCAAGCCCACAAATTTGTGATTGAAGTGATTCCCGGGAAAGAGAATATTTTGGCGGACAGTTTGTCAAGGGTAAGGGTTCATTCTCAGGACAGGATTGAAGATGATGACATGGAGATGGTGTTTGTAAGCTCAGAAGTATTGTATCCAAGCAAGAGTGGTTGGATGAGATAAGAAAGGATAAGGTATTGAGTAAGGTGATTTCGTATGTCGTCTCTACTGTTTGGCCGAACAAATCGGCGTTATTAGAGGAAGAAAAACCTTTTTGGGAGGTGAAAGATGACTGTCAGTGGCTGATGAGATATTGTTCAGATGGGAGAGGGCAGTAGCTCCAGTGGGCATTCGAGGAAGAATCATTGATTTGGCGCACAGTGGACATATTGGTATTGCAAAGACTAAAGGAGTACTGAGAACAGACTACTGGTGGCCGGGATTCGATAAGGAAGTTGAGGTCCGTTTGGGTGAGTGTCAATTTTGCATGAGGAGCGGGAAGGGAGTAGAAGCCAAGAAGCAACCGTTAATTGATGTGGGTGTGCCCTCCCGTGTTTGGTGTGACGTAGCCATGGACATACTGGGACCTGTCGATTTAGGATATGGTCGGGGAAGATTTGTTGTCGTGGTAGTTGATCAATTTTCCAGGTGGGTGGATTTTAGAATCGTGAGAGAAATATCGGGAGAAAGTATGATTAAAGTATTACAAGAGATTTTTGCGAGTGAGGGTCTCCCAGGGAGTGTTCTTACGGACAATGGCACGCAATTTACTGGGGGATGTTTTCCCAAGTATTTAGAAAGATGTGGTGTGAGCCATAAGAGGGCAGCTCTTTATCATCCTGAAACAAATGGACTAGTTGAGAGACTGAATAGATGCGTAATGGAGAGCATTCGCATGGGGGAAGAGTGTGGATTTGACAAATTAGCTACTATTCAAAATAGGATGTGGGCGTTGCGCATGGCACCTCATGCCACCACCGGTTTGTGCCCGTTCGAACTCATGAGAGGTCGCAAACCTTATTCCATGGCGTGTCCGCCATGGTTAGGCAGAAGCAGGGAATCTGATGTGGTCATTGATGAGGTGAGAAAATCCCTCAAGAAGAAGAAGAGTGAATGGGTCATGCGTGAAAATAGAAGGAGAGGAAGTAAGGAATTGCGTGTGGAGTGTGGTGACTGGGTGAGGCTTAAGAAAGGGGTGGTGAGAAAGAAGGGTGTCTTGTTATATTCTGACCCAGTCAGGGTCATTGCTGTGTTGAAGGGTGCAGTGCGTGTGGCTGGTGGCCAAGTTTGGAACAAAAATAGGGCCGCCACTGTGAAAAGAGGTTGTGTGTGAAATGCAGGATTTGTGAAGGAGTTTTGGAAAAAAAGGGAGATGTGTTATGATGTTGCTGTTCATGGCATTTCCTCTTTGTGCATAGTAAAGCTAAATGACATGGAATGTTTATCACCTCCAGTTCTAGTGAGGTCACAGAAGCTGTGTTTGCTTACTTTGCTGTCAGCGTTCTAGGTTTGTCAGTTGAGAGTGTTTTTGTATGTGTAAGCAGCCACTGCTGTTGTTGGGGGTCTTTTCCCTACTTAACTTAATAAATATAGCATATGAAGACTTACCTGTGCCTGTCTATGCCTTCATAACAGTTATGCTGGGCTGCCTTTTCCTGCTACCATCCAGCATGCTCGGTCCTCCCTCCTCAATGCTGCTTAGACTCAGGAACTCCCGCTACCATGTTATGACAAACATCTAACATAAAATCTGCTGCAATGAGTATTTCATCTCAACTCGGCACCCACTTGGCTTCCGAGGCTCTTCTATGCAGGAAGGTTACCATGCCCTCATACACCCTCCCCACCCCCAATGACAACCCCTTTCCTTGCACAGGCTTCTACCACACGCTAGGGATTTTCTACACTTGTCCGTTGCAGCTCCTTCACCAGTGGACCCCACATTCACCAATTCCCATTTCAGGGGCTCCTAGTGCAGATGGGTAGGGATCGGCCGGAGGACCCTGAAGCTGAGATGTTTCCACACTCACACCCTGTGTTGCAGCTCCTTGTACACCCTTCTCGCCCGCAAACAATTTGGGTTGGAACACCAGAGTCCAAAGTGTTGATGACTTCATCATTGTAAAAAGTGACTCTATGTCGCTTTGGACTTCTTTTCCACTGCCTACCATGGTTTACCATTTGTTTTAATAATTGCATATGGAATTGGCGTTTCTCTGAATACATCCGTGTGTCTGCATTATGCTGTATTTTGGATGGGACATAGTGTTCCCCTTTCACCTTGCGATCATTGGGTATGCACTTAGGACTGTGCACATGAGCATTACACCAATGCACAGCAACATGGCATAGCGATGCAACTCCCTTTTCACTCTTTAAAGGATTGAACCGATTCAGTGACTCGGAATCCGTCAGGTTGAATGATTGAGGAATATTTCCTGCATCCCATAACAGTGATTAACAAGAGATATCTAGTCTTTATTAATGCATACATTTTTTGATGTGTCTAATCCAGTAAAGGTCATTATCCTGCACCTTATTAGCCGTAATATTCTATTGGCAGGAGTTGAATTCAATTGCTCTGTTTCCGGCTCCCAGACTCCTGTATAACCAACATTCTGTTATCTGGCATATTTGCTTAGCTGCATCATAAGAATGCCAATGAAGTCGAATAATTTAGAAATTAGATAATTGTCCAATTGTGTCTTGCAACTTTAAGCAGTACATCATAGATTCTGATGGAACGGGACTGCCATTCAATGTATTTGAATGTATCGATCACTAACACTTCTTCATAATATCTCTTTCTAAAATCACAGACTGGGTTAGTATACCTCTGCCTCAGCTCAAGAGCTTAACTATTAGCCAGTAGACACACTCCTATAAAGTCTGCTTCAAGTATGTGCTGGGCTTGCCTAGGCAGTACTTGTGAACTGGAAAGCTTCTGCCTTTCATTCTCTTTGCTTTGCCACTGTCCCCATATGGGTGTATTGATAGAAATGAAATTATTTAAATAGAAGGTCAGTGAATTACCCCCAGGTGTCCCATGAATATTCCTGGGTCATCCCTTTAAAAATGTGGTTACATGGAAATATTCATAAGCCCCTTGGACGAAGAAAGTCAATCAAACTAGCATAAAACTTCCCCTCGACTTCCTTTGAACCACCTGGTGTTGCCGCTCCCCCAAACACATCAGTTCCTTCAATGATGGGGGAATTGTGGTCCTGGAAGCATTCCACCACCATCTCAAAAGCATAGGAAATCAATCAATACAATATTAGTGATAATCACACAGTAAAGACGCCAGCTGCAATTGTGAGAGGGAAGCCTGGGTGTCAACTCAAGATCAAATTCAACGATCAAGGATGATCAAGAACGGACTACATTGATGGAGTAGGTGGTCAGGAGGGAGATGGTCAAGGAAGAGGAGGTCAATGTATGTTTGACAACTTCTGGCTACAACTCCTACAGTGCAGTCTGCACTATGAATGTAGTCTGCACACACATAATGATAACTGATGATAGGTGAAGAAGAGGTAGAACACCAATGCATGACTATACCACCCCTCATAATGAGGCGTGGGAGGGGAAGGTCCACATGCTACTGGACATGGGTGGCTTGAGTCCCTTGGAGAGCCATCACATTGCCTCATGACCTCCCACAGTTTCAGATGAGCACAGTGAAGATAAAGCACAACCTGACATTGTACTTAGAACATGATTTTGCCTCCAGTGCCCACACGCCTTGTGGCGAGCAGCATGCCTGTACTGCTTAACACTGAAATCGCACTGCAGGCCAGGTGCCCAGATAGAAAAGTAGATATTAACTACAATGAAGATACTAATGGATACTCACAGAATATAATGGAATCATAGGTCTGATAAGCACATCTCATGGTGCATTGCTTCTGAAAGCTTGGACCGTTCCACTCATGGAATCAAGTGCCATGGGCAGGCTCCAATGAGGGCTCTCCAAACTGGAAGAAGTGGTCACATTACGCATATCCCCACAGAGACTGATTTTCTTCTTACTGAATCCTGCACAAATGCAGGGGCATCAGCAGAGGACAGAGGCAAGATAGAGGCAGAGCAGGATTCCAGGATTCCTGTGATGAATCAGAGAGCAGTATGGGCATTACCAGTGCCACAACAGTAGCCTCCACTCCCACGACAGCAACTACCTCTGCAGTACTGCCAGTTGCAGCAATTCACCCAACCACTACTATGACCATTGCATCACTAAATACAGAAACCATACAGTGTGATGCATCCAGCCCTAGCCACATAGCAATTCTAAGTGGCCTGGAAGTAGTGCCAGCCATGGTGACTGCCCATCCTCGTAATCTGCTGCAACCCCTAACTATACACTGTGCATGGTGGAAGACATCGGCAATGCATGAGCCACGGATCTGATAGAACACAAATGATCTTGGCACTAGTCCAGAGAATTCAGCAATGCTGGGTGACTGGCAAGTGGGTGATCACTGGTGTTAGCAAAATATGGCAACTCCTAGGAAAACTGAAGAGGTATATTAGCACATGCTTGCCAGAATTCATGCATTCAAGGCCTACTAGGTGGTCCAGGAAGACCTTACTAGTGGTCTGATGTAGGCCATGGAGAAGGTTAACCATGTGGCAGCTGGTGGTGATGGGGTTGCAACATCAATACCTTTAACCACCTGTCTGTCTCAAAATATGGCCCATAGCAGCTGGATGAGTGTGGCCCTCAAAGAGAGCAGTAAGGCTATTACTATCATGCCCACACTCGGGCAATCATAGAGCACTCAAGTTTCCAGGTGTCACCTTTATGCACCGAAGGAGTACAGGATCCTGCTTCACCTTCCACGTGCATTTAAGGGGATCAATTGAACATGAAATTTGGGTCTGATATTTATCTTGCTGCAACAGCATGGTATGAGATCTTGAGGGATGAACAACTGCGCATTCGGATCATCACAGCTTCTCCCAGTTAAGGGCGCCAGGCTTGCAACGTATGAAGGAATTTGTAAACCCGTCCATAACAGCGTGGCCATTTCTTTTGTTGTCTAACTTCTTTCACCTTTCAGAAAGTTCTCCTGATGAGAAAAATCTAAAAGTAATCAGAGTTCAAAAAGTAACATGTATCTGGGCAGCTGGGATCTACTTGATTATTACAGTGCCGAAATTTGCTGCACCCAATGATCACACAGATAAACCCTCCCCGCAATCCCCCTACTCTCCACCCCTGTATCTTATCTGCAGCGCACTTACCTGATCTGATTTCCCGCAGCTCTCTCCCTGCGACTTGAGTTCCGCCTCCCCATTGTCAAGTGGAACTTCCGCTGGAGGGTCCTTTTTTCTGTATTTTTTCTACTTTCCTTTTCCCACGCTTGCCTTGTTATGGAAGTGGGGGATACACCACAACCACTAAATTCCCATGATGTCGAACAATGAGGTCGGGAGGACACCCCCGCAAACCCTGCTCTCCTTGTTCGACATTTTGAGAATTTGTCATGTTTTCTCATGCCAAATACGCATTCAGCTTTTTCCCACAAAATGTTCAGGATCAACGGGCTGCTGGAGAACATCTCAAGCCCACCATGCATCGAAAGACCATCAGCCGCATTTTAAATGATGTGGTGCATTAACCACTTAACTGCGGGAGTGGGCGGAGCCTACAATGATTTCTTATGGGCATTCAGGACGAGCATAGACGACCTTTTAAACAAAGTTATAAAAGTAAGACGTAATGCTTTTATGCTCACATTTAAGGCGCTAGCTCATTTTGGAGCACTGACGACACGGAGGAGGGGCAAAGAGTAGAGATGAGATCTCAGCATTGCTCTGCCCTTCCTCTTCGTGAGTGCGCCGGCATGAGATTTGGAATGGACTACTATGCATGCACCTCGGTGTTGCACCTGGTGAAGACCAGGTGGATTCCATAGAAAACCATTAATACAAGTCAACTGCGAAGTACATTTGCAGCCAGCTTTTACTTTTCCCAGAGAGGGAGTGGAAAATGGAAAGCGGAAAAGGCAAGTTTGCCTCGCTTTTATTCTTTCCTTGTTCACTCTGCCTCGTGGGGCACCCTCCACCAGGCCCCCACTCATGTCCCCCTGCACCCCCACCTCCCAGCATCCAAGGGCACCCTCCACCATGCCCCACTCATGTCCCCCTGCACCCCCACCCCTCAGCATCCAGGGGCACCCTCCACCAGGCCCCCACTCATGTTTCCCATCACCCCCAACCCCCTGCATCCAGGTGCACCCTCCACCAGGCCCCCACTCATGTCTCCCTGCACCCCCACCCCCCAGCACTGTAGGGCACCTGCCAGCAATCCCCCACTCATGTCCCACTCATGTCCCCCTGCACCCCCACCCCCCAGCATCCAGGGGCACCCTCCACCAGGGACCCCACACATGTCTCCCATCACCCCCACCCTCCAGCTGTCAGGGGCACCCTCCACCAGGCCCCCGATCATGTCCAACTCATGTCTCCCAGCACTCCCACCCCCCAGCATCCAGGGACACCCTCCACCAGGCCCCCACTCATGTCCAACTCATGTCTCCCAGCACCCCCACCCCCAGCAGTGCAGGGCACCCTCCACCAGGCCTCCATCCATGTCCCCCTGCACCCCCACCCCCCAGCAGTCAGGGGCACCCTCCACCAGGCCCCCACTCATGTCCCCCTGCACCCCCACCCCCCAGCAGTCAGGGCCACCCTCCACCAGGGCCCCACACATGTCTCCCTGCACCCCCACCCCGCAGCAGTGCAGGGCACCCTCCACCAGGCCCCCACACATGTCTCCCAGCACCCCCACCCCCCAGAAGTGCAGGGCACCCTCCACCAGGCCCCCACACATTTCTCCCAGCACCCCCATCCCCCAGCAGTGCAGGGCGCCTTCCACCAGGCCCCCACTCATGTCCAACTCATGTCTCCCAGCACCCCCACCCCCCAGCAGTCAGGGGCACCCTCCACCAGGCCCCCACTCATGTCCAACTGATGTCTCCCTGCACCCCCACCACCCAGCAGTCAGGGGCACCCTCCACCAGGCCCCCACTCATGTCCCCCTGCACCCCCACCACCCAGCATCCAGGGGCACCCTCCATCAGGCCCCCACTCATGTCCCCCTGTACCCCCACCCCCCAGCATCCAGGGGCACCCTCCACCAGGCCCCCACTCATGTCCCCCTGCACCCCCACCCCCCAGCACTGTGGGGCACCCTCCACCAGGCCCCCACTCATGTCCCCCTGCACCCCCACCTCCCAGCATCCAGGGGCACCCTCCACCAGGCCCCCACTCATGTCCCCCTGCACCCCCACCCCCCAGCAGTCAGGGGCACCCTCCACCAGGCCCCCACTCATGTCCAACTCATGTCTCCCTGCACCCCCACCACCCAGCAGTCAGGGGCACCCTCCACCAGGCCCCCACTCATGTCCCCCTGCACCCCCACCACCCAGCATCCAGGGGCACCCTCCACCAGGCCCCCACTCATGTCCCCCTGTACCCCCACCCCCCAGCTTCCAGGGGCACCCTCCACCAGGCCCCCACTCATGTCCCCCTGCACTCCCGCCCCCCAGCACTGTGGGGCACCCTCCACCAGGCCCCCACTCATGTCCCCCTGCACCCCCACCTCCCAGCATCCAGGGGCACCCTCCACCAGGCCCCCACTCATGTCCCCCTGCACCCCCACCCCCCAGCAGTCAGGGGCACCATCCACCAGGCCACCACACATGTCTCCCTGCACCCCCACCCCCCAGCACTGTGGGGCACCTGCCAGCATGCCCCCACTCATGTCCCACTCATGTCCCTCTGCACCCCCACCACCCAGCATCCAGGGGCACCCTCCACCAGGCCCCCACTCATGTCCCCCTGCACCCCCACCCCCCAGCAGTCAGGGGCACCATCCACCAGCCCACCACACATGTCTCCCTGCACCCCCAACCCCCAGCAGTGCAGGGCACCCTCCACCAGGCCCCCACACATGTCTCCCAGCACCCCCACCCCCAGCAGTGCAGGGCACCCTCCACCAGGCCCCCACTCATGTCCAACTCATGTCCCCCTGCACCCCTACCCCCCAGTAGTCAGGGGCACCCTCCACCAGGCCCCCACTCATGTCCCCCTGCACCCCCACCCCCCAGCAGTCAGGGGCAACCTCCACCAGGCCCCCACACATGTCTCCCTGCACCCCCACCCCCCAGCAGTGCAGGGCACCCTCCACCAGGCCCCACTCATGTCCAACTCATGTCTCCCACCACCCCCACCCCCCAGCAGTCAGGGGCACCCTCCACCAGGCCCCACTCATGTCCAACTCATGTCCCCCTGGACCCCCACCCCCTAGCAGTCAGGGGCACCCTCCACCAGGCCCCCACACATGTCCCCCTGCACCCCCACCCACCAGCATCCAGGGGCACCCTCCACCAGGCCCCCACTCATGTCCAACTCATGTCTCCCAGCACCCCCAGCAGTGCAGGGCACCCTCCACCAGACCCCCACACATGTCTCCCAGCACCCCCACCCCCCAGCATCCAGGGGCACCCTCCACCAGGCCCCCACTCATGTCTCCCAGCACCCCACCCCGCAGCACTGTGGGGCACCTGCCAGCTGGCCCCCACTCATATCCCACTCATGTCCCTCTGCACCCCCACCACCCAGCATCCAGGGGCACCCTCCACCAGGCCCCCACTCATGTACCCCTGCACCCCCACCCCCCAGATTCCAGGGGCACCCTCCACCAGGCCCCCACTCATGTCTCCCAGCACCCCCACCCCCCTGCATCCAGGGGCACCCTCCACCAGGCCCCCACTCATGTCTCCATGCACCCCCACCCCCCAGCACTGTGGGGCACCTGCCAGCAGGCCCCCACTCATGTCCCACTCATGTCCCCCTGCACCCCCACCCCCCAGCATCCAGGGGCACCCTCCACCAGGCCCCCACACATGTCTCCCAGCACCCCCACCCCCCAGCAGTGCAGGGCACCCTCTTCCAGGCCCCCACACATGTCTCCCAGCACCCCCACCCCCAGCAGTGCAGGGCACTCTCCACCAGGCCCCCACTCATGTCCAACTCATGTCTCCCAGCAACCCCACCCCCCAGCAGTCAGGGGCACCCTCCAACAGGCCCCCACTCATGTCCAAATCATATCCCCCTGCACCCCCACCCCCCAGCATCCAGGGACACCCTCCACCAGGCCCCCACTCATGTCCAACTCATGTCTCCCAGCACCTCCACCCCCAGCAGTGCAGGACACCCTCCACCAGGCCCCCACACATGTCTCCCAGCACCCCCACCCCCCAGCATCCAGGGGCACCCTCCACCAGGCCCCCACTCATGTCCAACTCATGTCTCCCAGCACCCCCACCCCACAGCATCCAGGGACACCCTCCACCAGGCCCCCACTCATGTCCAACTCATGTCTCCCAGCACCCCCACCCCCAGCAGTGCAGGGCACCCTCCACCAGGCCCCCACACATGTCTCCCAGCACCCCCACCCCCCAGTATCCAGGGGCACCCTCCACCAGGCCCCCACTCATGTCCCCCTGCACCCCCACCCCCCAGCATCCAGGGCCACCCTCCACCAGGCCCCCACTCATGTCCCCCTGCACCCCCACCTCCCACTACTGTGGGGCACCCTCCACCAGGCCCCCACACATGTCCCCCAGCCAACATGTCATCACAATCTAGATCCCTGGCCCTTATGGTCAGCCTCCAAATGCCAAACACCCACCCGAGTATTGCATCCACCCACTTAGAAATGGCAATAACATGATAGAACCCCAATTGCAAGTTTGGAAATGAACACATGTCCCTCACATACACCCAATGGGTGTCAGTGAATGTCAAAACCCATATCATGATATGCATGAAACCAATGAGATGAAACTACACATTGAAGTTTGAAGAAAAAACATGTATTAAAAACAACATAAATTGAATCAAAAATAAACAAACAAAAATGGGAATTTAAAAAAAAAAAACAGCATGTCCGTGAAATAATGCAAAACCACAAATCATAATCCAAAGGAAAGGTGTCCAAAGTCACAGTCCACAAAAGTAAATCCAATGAAAAATTAAAATTGAAAACCATTGCTCCATGGGTAAATCATAAAAAATAATGAAAATCCAACAGTCAACTATATACAGATAAACAATCCAGGGTCCATGATCCCAACAGAAGAAATGAAACCTATCTAATAACACTACCTAATAAAAAAAAACTATATACAAAAATGTGGTCCATTGTCCAAAAGGTCCAACAAAAAAAATGCAAAACCAAAGGAAACCTAACACTAACTACAGAACTATTTACAAGGGCAGCGGGCTAGTCCGACGGCTCACTTCGGGATGTTCCGGGGCAGGGCATCATCGAACTCCTGCTCAATGTCCCGGAGGCGGTCCTCCTCCATGGCCCCGAGGGTCCACAGGGCCGTCGACATGTTCACCTCCAACTCCCTGCGGATTGCCTCGAGGCACTCGGCCCGCCACAGGGCCCTCCACATGGAGTTCTCCGCCCTGACCATCGTGAGCCGTGCCTCTTCTGCCCGCTGCCGCTCCGCATCTATGGCGTGGCCCAACCGCTGCCACACGGAAGACACTTCCCGTCCTGGGTCCTCCTGCCCTCCGGCCGGTGCCTGCCCCTCCGATGTCAAAGGCCCCGAGCCATCATGGCTCCAACCACGTTGCTGCTGCTGCTCTGCCTCTGCCCGTGCATTGCCTCCTGCTGCCTGCACATCCTCCGCTGGCTGGGGTGCAGTCGTTGATGTGGCCACCCCTGCTGGACGTCCGACTCCCGACTGTGGCAGGGATGCCTCCTCCACCAGCCTGGCCGCACCATCAGAGGCAGCTCCACAGGGCACCCAGGTGACTAATGGGTGGGAAGATGGCACGGAGGACGACTGGCGCATAGGGGGTTCAGTTGAAGAGGGGGTCGGAGCAAGCCCCATCAAACGGAGGAATCCGGCCTGGGTGACCTGTCCCAGTAGGCCGACGCGGTCAATGAGCCATTCGAGATGACGTGCAGTCTCCTCATGAAAAGACTGCACGTCACCTCGCATGGCCCGTTGACGCAACGCCACACCAGTCAGGACAGGCTCAACCCGGACCCGGATAGCCACGTCCGCAGGCAGAGGAAGGCCAGTTGTCGTGAGCTCATCCCTGCCTGAAAACGGGTCTGGACGTAGGCATCCCTGCTGGTGCAAGATGATGCAGTGACAGGATCAGGGACAGGATTGCACACAGGCACCTCTGCGGCGACCTGTGCTGCCTCCTGTCCCTGGTCCTGCACTGCACCACTAGCACCAGTGGAATCCCCACCTCCAGACCCCGTCTCTGTTGCTTGCACGCCCTCCTCCTCCACCAAACCCCCCACCAACCTGGATGACTCCGTGCCATCTTCCCCCGTTGGGCCCTGTGGGGTGCCAGCTGCCCCTTCTGCTGCCGAGGAGTCCAACTCCGACCTCCGCCTCTTGGACCTCCCCCCGGCAGCTGCAGCCTGGGACGCGGCGCCGGACTCCTCACTCCCCGACGAGATCACAACCTGGGAGGGGAGCCTGGCCTTGCGTCTCCGGCTGGCGGTGCGATCCCCGCCGCTATGCTCCACAGCACCTTCTCCGCCCTCTTCATCAGTTGACGCTGCAGACAGGGAGAAATAAAACACAGGCATCAGGGCACTGTACAATGGACACATACACACATGACAGTGGTACATGAGTGGCATTGGCAAACCTCAGACATGGCATCACAATCGCCAACACACATGTCATTTCAACTTGCACACATGAGCCATACCACAGCCATATCGCAACTGCCAGCACCATCCATACACATACAACAGCATGAGCAGGCAAAGGTGAGCCAGACATCACATGCAACACAGGGAGTGCACTACACATGCACACACACCACCACACTTTCATGCATGTGTACACCTCTGCCAACTGTCGCAGTGTTCAGATGGGCATCCATGTCACATCTGCCAATCAGGCTTCCACATCCTGCTGTCACATGCATCCATGTTGCATGACTGTTGCACCCTTGTCAAATACACACACATGCACAGTGCTGATACATGCAGCTGAAAACAACATACATGTGTGATATCACGAACATGCATGTGTTAGCCTCACGGCCCTGTACACCCCCACCCATACTCGGCCTCATACAAACAGATGTGCAACCTGCACACTACTGGCACATCACCACACGCACAGTTTACAATCATGATGCATGTACCCTTACCGTTCGACTCCAGACGGGTCTGCCTCTCAAGGACCTGGACATGGAGCGCTGGGGATATGCGTTCCAGGACCCTCATCTGATCTTCCGACAAGTGGCCCCGGCGCCCCTTAGCATCCGCTGCCTTCAAGAGGCACTGGGCCCTGTTGAGGGTCCTGGACCTGAAGTCCTCCCAGCGCTTCTTGACATGTTGGAAGTCGCGGACTGCCACCCCCTCCGCGTTGATGGCAGTGTTAGGGAGAATTCTCTGTTTAGGCTGAATTTCCTAACCTAGTGAGTCCCCCAGCAGCTTTGCTGGATTTCTGGAGTTTGTTTTTTTCCATCCTGCCAAGAGTGAGACTCTTTTTCTCCCACTCTTGGACATGAATGTGTGTAATTCCTTTGAATGTCAATGTGTTCTATGGGCTAGGGGGTCTTTTACTCCATAGGGTCTCATATGTTTTTCTATGTGTGTTACACCGCACCCTCCGTGCCGTAACACTGGGGCGTCCTAGCGGACCTCCATCTTAGACTCCATACCCGGGGACTGACTACTGTCTCCCCGGGCATGTAAAGTCACCATTGGCTTTACTAGACCTAAATTTACTAACAGAACTAGTACAAACCATCTTATTGTGGACGTACTAGTAGGGATAATTCGATTACTCCTGGATCTGTTATTCGAGGGGGCACTGTCCCGTCCCCCCTCGTCGAGTTTTGGCTGGTGGCAATGGAAACTACTTGTTATGTTCGACCCCGAACATAACCCTATGGGATTTGTCCCATTGTTAGAGACTGATACTTTTTCTCGTTAATCTCTAACGTACCACCGGTCTACTTATCTTAAATAAGTTTATCGGATGGTATTTTCTGCCAGAACTCGGTTTGAAAAATGGCGTCTGTGTTCGTCTCTTTGACTCCTAAACCAAAGGTCGAGCCCTTTGTTCCACTTTTGGCGGGCTCTGTACAGAGACCCTCCAAAGCGGTGCCATTCTGTCTGGGTTACCACAGGGGCGTGGGAGGGGGTTTAGGCACCCTGGACCGAGTTGCCTTGCCAACTCCGGTCGCACTCTGGTGTGATTGGCCCAAGTGGTGAGCCTCCCCGCTCACCACTTAGCATGTGTTGATTGACAGCTAGGCTGAATGAATGGGAGTTTTCTACATAAAAGCAGGGCTTTTGGGACTGGATCTTCAGAAGTCGCCACAGGACCTAAGAATCCGAAGAGGGTAACGCTGAGCCGACCTGCACGACGACACCTCCGGTGGAGCCCTGCTGAACCGACTCACCACTTCCCGACGACAGAGGAGATCTCCCTGCCGGAGAGTCTCTTCCCGTGACTGGTGGGAACAACCAGTCCCTTTTGCTTTTTCTTCACCTCAGGACGCAGTGGTCGAATTGCCCGTGCAGAGCACCTCGGCAACCGGATAGCCACTACCCCTGTACCGCGACCAAAAGGTGGTGCCTTGTGACAGAGCACTCCGCGGCTGGTCTCTTCCCTGGTGGTGCACCAGACTTCACTTTTCTTCGACGACGGGATCATCTCTACTCTGGGCAAAGACCCGACGTGCATCCACCACCAGGAACAACTGCCCCCGCCGGAGCTGTCTCTCCACAAACAAGGTACCGTGTCCACCTGGCTTCTCTTTCGATCGGTTCGAGTGAGGTGTCTTAATCCTCTCCTTTCCGTTGGGTCGCCTCCAAGCTTTCTGACGTATTGTTCTGAACTAGTTCAATCTGCCGATAACAATTTGCTACAAAGACTCAAACGCATCTCCACTAGAGACTTTTTGGGACATATCGCCTTGCCTCTCTCCGAGTGGGCCTGGCCTCTGAACTTTATGATCTATTGTGGTTCTTGCCTTCTTGCCTTGCATTTTTCCCGTGAAGTATTGAACTTTGTGGATTTCTTAACCTACTTATTTTTCTCTCCCGTCCTAACTAATATTAGAGTGCCATCTAGGTTGAGGCATACACCTCTGTCTGCAAATAAGAGGTGCCGGTAGAACCTAGACTTGTCGAAATATTGTTAGGGGGATTGATCGTTTCTTCTTCGTAGAGTAATTGTATTTGATTTGTTTGCCGTGAGAGTGCCATAGTGTTTTTTGATAGATGTTTCGTTATAAATAAATACCTTAATATCTTTACACTGAAGCCTCGTTGCGTGTTTGCTTGTCTTACTGTGAAGGATTGCCCTATCTTGTATACTCCACATACTGCTTAACTCTTCTTGAGGCAAGTCTGACTGCTCAGCCACAGCTACCAAGTGAATCTGTGTGGTACAGACTACTACCAAGTGGGTTTACTGCCAAACACCTGTAGTCCTAAATCTTTTGCAGTGGTCCCAGAGGGAACTGCACAGGTTTCCGCCTAACAGGCAGTCACGATGTCCGTCCAGATCCGAGTCCGTCCTTCCTTGTCGGCGCGGGAACTTCCGAAGAGGGCATCATACTGCCCCAGGACTTGCTCCACCAGGACACCAACTTCGGTGGCAGTGAAGCTGGTGCCGCTCTGCTTCTCTGGCTGGGGGTTGTCAGTGGTGCCAGATGTTGCAGTGCCCGACATGACAACCCCAGAGGCAGGAGTGGGTGGGGAACTGGGTCCTGGGGCTGGGCTGTGGAGCGATGGAATCCCAGTCGGGAGTCTTCGGTTCCAGCAGGGGTGGTCACAGCAACAGCACCCCTGGCTGATGTGCAGGCAGCAAATGGCAGGGCACGTGGGCAGCAGGCAGTCAGGCAGCAGCAGATGGCAGGTGGGAGCGTGCTCGGGGCTCTGAGGGGCAGTAATTCGGCTTTCTGGGCAGGAGCGTGGTCTTCCGTGTGCTTACGCGTTGCCAGCTTGATACTGAGTGATTTGGCACATGAAAATCCTGCACGTCTGCGTGTAATTCGAGGAAAGGCCCTTAGCGCGTAAGCGAATCAGCACACGTACGTTAATTCATTGGCCCAAAGGCCCCCATGCGCATCTATGACGTCACGCGCATGGGCGTAGAGAATGGCGCGTGTAAAAAAAAAGATACACGTCCGCCTGTCAAAGCCTGTAATTGGTGGAAATGGCTTCATCGCGTATGCGCGTCTGTGACCTGTGTACAAAAGGTATGTGTAGAACGCCATTTCCTTGTACGTGCTTTTCGTGGAGAGCGAGTGGGTGAAATCTGTACTTCTTGTCGGTTCACAAGCGATTTACTTCACAGCGTTTCAAGTTCGTACTCCCTGTTACCTCTGACAGCTTTTTCTCTTTTCATCTTTTTCCTGGGCCTGTTTCCTCAAACAGCGTTTCCTTCTACTGTTGTCCTGTCTCCTCAGACAGCGTACAATTCTTCTTTTGGCGGGGGTGTTGTCAACGCTCACACGCGCATATTTTTCACGCTTTTGTTCCTGGCAGACGGTGAGTCGCGCACATATTTAACATCTGTGCTTGCCCCGTGTGTCGCATACCCCTTCAGAGGTCTTTCTAGGCTGCGTGTGACACGCATATGTTCATTCTTGTGTTTCTGGGTGCCACAGCGTAGTGCAGGTTTATTTTTCCACACACGTGGTCTAGGAGGGGTTGTGTGCACCTTACTTCCCTTTTTTGGGGTGCCTGTGCGTTGCGTGACCCGTCATTTTTCCCCAGGGGTGACATACAGCCTTGCTAGAGCACTAGGGTACCCAACCCCTTTGACCCCCAATTGCCCAGGACAATAGTTCACAGCGATTCCCATACGCACAATAACATCAGTGCCATGGCTGGGAGGCGAACAAGCCGTAAGGGTGGCAAAGGTGGCCGAGCCCCAAGTGGTGGCCGTGGTGGATCCGGTAGGGGACGTGGCCGTGACTTGCAGGGTGCCCCTAGCCCCCCATGTGTGGAGGACCAGTCAGGGACACCCACGCCCCCCCCTGGTTGAGGGTAACGTGGCTGACACCATCCATGCACAGCCCTTGTTGGACCAGCCCACTGTGGAACCAGACCTGGCACAGGGTGACTCCATGGCTGACTTCCAGGTCAACAGGTCTAGGCCACATGCGCCGGTGCACGTTGTTGTCATCAGACCACGTGGATCTGGGGCAGCTAGGTCATCTGCTGCCCCGCGTAGGCAGTCTGGGGAGGCTGCAGGGGCAGCTGCGGCTCCATCCATCCCACCTCTCACACACCCAGCCAGGACAGTGTCGGTTCAAGTCCATCCTGCTGACATTCCCCCTGACACCATCACACTTGAGCTAATGCCTGCACCAACTCCCATGCTGAGTGTGCAATCCCACACTCCTAGTACAGAGTCCACCGGGGCTCCTGCCCCTAGTGTCCAGAGCGGCGTAGGACACTCAGGATCCCCACCACCTTCCAAGCGGAAGAGGAAGAGTGCTCGTCCAGTAGAGGCTGATGCCCCAGACACGGCTACACAGTCCGGCCCGTCAAGGAAGCCCAGCTTCAATGAGGCCGAACTGAATGCACTTGTAGAGTATGTGTCCGCACATGACCGCGAAATGGTGATTGTTGCAGGATCCAAGACCACACCTGCACAACGTCTGGCACACTGGCAGACCATCGCGGACATCATAAGTGCCCTTGGAATCGTGAGGCGCACAGCTACTGAATGCTACAAGCGCTCGAATGACCTGAAGCGCAGGGCAAAGAATAAGCTGGCCTCAAGTCATGCCGCTACTCTAGTGACTGGAGGTGGGTCTCCAGCAGAGGACATAGAACTCACTCCACATGAGCATGTTGCTGGGACCTACGTCACGGAGGAACAGATCCAAGGCGTGGGAGAACTGGCAGATTACGAGGCATTGTCCGGTTTGTGCACATGCATGTGTGTGTCATCCATGTGCATGGTGTGTGTGTGAGGGCTTCTGTTTGGGTGCCAGGTGAGGGTGTGTGTGCCTGAGTGGTTTGGGTCACCCATGTGCCTCATCCAATACATTCTGCAAACCAGCATTTGGGTATAGCAGTATCCCTTCTGCCAACATTAGACATCTAGCCCAACACCACGCCAGTTGCCCTTGTAGTGCCATCTTGCCACAACATTGGTGCTTATTTTCCTCTGTTTATTCAGGCAGATTGTTTGCATACCATCACTTTTACTAGGCATTTCTCAGTCCTATTGTCACATGTCTGACATGGTTATGGTACAGTGGACTGGCTTTGTTTCCTGGATATGATTTGTTTAGACATGTCCCTGTGCTATAGGACCATTTTGGACTGGCAGCTCCAGGTTAAACATTTGAACCATTTCAATGAAAATAATCAATTTCATGAGCAAACTAGACTGAATGAACAATTGGTGCCCTCCTCTCCCTCTTCACTTTATGGATAGGGTACATGCCATCTGTGTGATGGCATGGTTATTTGACCTGTCAATCACAGGCCAATGTGTGATGCCACTGCTAGGCAGCATGCAGCAAATGTGTTCATCTTCCATCTTGGTGTCATCAATGTGTGCCATCTGCCTCCCCTTCACACGCAGTGACGGTGCATGCATGGGGGGGGTTTAGTCATGTGGGACATGTGTCAATCAAGTACTGTTTCTGTAGCTTCTCTACCCTAATTGTGCGCCATAGTGCTAATGCCTGTTTCCATTTGTTTTCTTTTAGGTCTTTGCAGGGAATGACGCACTTGATACTGCTGGGGTTGTGGAGATGGTGCAGACCCAGGAGGGGTCTCAGGCCCGACCGACCACCAGTGAGGGACGTGGTGTGGTGGTGGGTGAGAACCCACAACTGCTGCAGGTCGTGCTCTCAAGGGGTATCTCTGGCTGCACCTCCCCCGAGCTGTATTCAGGTGTCGATTCGGATGCTGAGACCTATGTGCCGTCGCAGGTGAGTGTTCCTTGGAGGGATTCTGTTCTGTCCGACCCATCTGCACCACGGTTAGAACCCTCAATGGGGATGTCAGTGTTGGCAGGTACGCCTTTGGTGGTTACGGATGCAGGGTCACACTCTGCAACATCTGATCCTGTTCCTGGGCCAGCAGATCAGAGGGGTAATGCAGTCCTGCAGCCTCAGGCAGTGCCGGCACAGCAAGGTGCAGTTTGCCTTGCCCCAGACAGGTGTGGTGCCCGCCGACGTGGTGGCCATACACCACCTGGCAATACCGCATGGGAGCAATCCATATACGGTATGGCAACCCAACAGGCAGCATCATCAGAGATGATGGCTCAGGCCATGAATAGGGTGGCCACTTCCATTGTCCCCCCCGAAAGGCTGATGGAGCGACTACAGCAGGCAACAGACTCCATCTGCCAGTCACACAGGGAGGACATGTTGGCGTCCGACAGGGACAGGCGGGCGGCACTGGCCACTCTGCGGGAAGCCATTTCCATAGAGTCCCAGGGCCACAAGGAAGCCCTGAGGGTGGAACTCCTTCACCTCAGGACGATTCTTGTTGAGCTTGAGGCTTCAACAAACAGAAGGACAGAACAGCAGCTGGAGCGTCTCACACATGCGCTCTCAGCTGAGATGCAGGCAACTAGGGCGGAGGTCCGGGCATCCCGTGAGTTGTTGCATGGGGACCTACGCACAATTATCCTCCAGAACGAGACCTTCCACACCCGCATGCTTGCTGCCATGGAGGACCAGACTAGGGCTTTGTGTGGGCTGCCTCCCATAGTGCCACCACCTCCTGATGCAGCTGCAGAGGGTGAGGAGAGCGACAGCAGTGATTCTCTCACAATAGGGTAGCCGTGCAGGCCATGAGCCCATGGAGGTGTTTTTTTTCGCAAAATCCACACAGGTGGGTTTTGGTGTGCACCCTGTCCTCGGACCTCCTGGGTGGCCTCCCCCACCCCCCTGGGCCCATTAATGGCCATTTTTGACTTTTTTTCTTTTTTTTTTTTAAATTTACTTTTTTTGGACAGTGTGTTGCCTTGTGTGGCTCCCGTGGGCATACGCTGTATTGTGGCTGGGCACATGCAGGCTTGTCATGAATTTGGGTCAGATGCTTGGGTTTGTGTGACACACAACCCTCCTGCTTCCCGTTTCCATGGGCTTGCAAAGGGTGTGCCCAAGTGACATTGACGTACATGGTGACGTTGGACTCCCATTTGATGTTTGGGCAGTCTGTAGTCAATACTGTGTATACATTCATAGTGCATATTGTTGTTGTATTGTACACTGCATGGTGTATTGATATGTGCCTCTGCATCCATCTCATCCTCCTAATTTGCAGGTCCATTTCTCCTGTCTTCACAAGGCGGTCTACCTTGGAACTGGAGTCCATGTTGTAAGCAGTGCACCTACACTCTTGCGTGGTGCTAACACTGTATACTTGGAATTGTTCGAAGTGCTGGCATTATTAGGTAGTGAGGCTACCAATTTTTGTAAGTCTGTAATGTCATGTTTAAGGTAGGTTGGAGGTTGTGTAGGTGATTGGTATTCTTGGTCAGTATTTGGTAATGTGTGTTGTAGGTCCTGCATTACTGTGAACATTTCATGTGTGGCCAGTTTCCATTAGGGACACTGTAGTTGGTGACACTTTGGGCATGTTGTGGGGATCAATTTGTTTGCTCTCACATTGCATGACATGCCATGGTGTGTTGTGTGGCTGTGCCGGGGAGGGGTTGGGTGACATGGCACTGTTCTCATGTAGTATTTTGAAAGTGGGTATTCATTTCTGCTGCATGGAAGTGTGTCTTTTGATGACACTGCATTGGTGGTGTTTGTGTAGGTAGGGATTCACACATTCTGACACTTCCACATGAACAATCTCAGGCTGCTATGGTTCTGACAGTTGACTGTCCCTTTGTGCGTCATAATTGTCAGGTTGAGTCATCATTGCTTATCAGATGGTATGTGCCAGGGCTGTGTGCACTCTACAGGGGTGTGATTTCTATGTGAAGTAATTAGCCACCAGCTGCGTACGGGCTGCCTCACCCCGTGCCCTTTCCCCTCCCATGCGCAGCGGGCGTGCATGTGGTTGGGGATGTGGGGGCACCACCATGTCCACAGCCAGGCCCCGGCGTGTTGCAACATTGTGCAGGACACATGCTGCCACTATGATCCTGCACACTACTGGGGGCGCATATAACAGCTGCCCACCAGACGGTCAAGGGAGCAAAAGCGTGACTTGAGCACTCCGAATGTGCGCTCCACTATGCCCCGGGTTGCAATATGGGCTGTGTTGTATCTCACCTCAGGAGGCGTGATGGGGTTCCGAATTGGCGTCATCATGTGGGTGCTCAGAGGGTGGCACTGTCCCCTGGTGAGGAGGTGATGGGTATCATTAGTGGGGTAGTGACATAACTCTGCATCTGACATGCATGCATGTGCAGTGGCATTCATACTCACCAAGCAGCCATGTATCGCCATGCCGCCCAGCTTCTAGGTCCCGGCTTAGGGTAGACATATAGTTGGCATATACTGAGGTGATGATTCCCTTGGCATTACATACTACCTGCACGTTGATGGAATGCCAGTGCTTGCGGTCCCTATAGATGTGCTCAGATGCCCTGGGGGGACGTAGTGCCACATGGGTGCAGTCAATGGCACCTAGCACTTTGGGGAATTGTGCCACACCGTAGAAATCCAGGGCGGTAGCCTGCCTTTCTGCAAGTGTCCTGGGCAGGTATATGTGCCTGCGGACTGATGGGCGTGCAGTGATGATGTTCAAGACCAGGTGTAGGCAGCGTGACTGCGTTGCCTGTAACACACCACCCACTATGGCACTTGTCCGCTGAAATGATCCAGTGGCCAAGAAGTGCAGTACATTAAGGACCTTCTCCAGGGGGCTGAGTGCTTGCGAACACAGGGTGGGTGATGTGAGGTCATCCTCCCACTCACTGACCATGTCCAGTATTATGTGTGGTGGAAACCTGTACCTCCCATACACCTGGTCATCAGGCATCCCAAAAATGCTGGTTCTGGAAGTGAAAATTCGGGCCCTCACTATCCTCCTCCTCCTCCTTTGGTAACCCACAGCCACTGCTGCTAGGAGCGGTATATTCATCCTGGCGTCTGAGCTTGTTTGTTGTTTGCGCGCACTTTTATGATGCGCGGGTCGACGTACGCCTGCTTCATGCTGGCGTACGTGTTTCAGGATTGGACCATTTATTTTTTGGCGCGTTGCAGGCGACCGTGTGAATCTTCCCGCCCACCCCAGGAATACACATAACACGCTCTCCCAGGCCCAGTCGCGAGTAAATATTCCCGCCTACCCCTGGAATACACGTACCCCACTCTCACAGGGCAATCGCGTGTGGAACTTCCCGCGAACCCCGTAATACACGTGGCCTGCTGGTATCGCATGTGAGACGACCCGCGCACCCCAGGAATACACGTACCCAGGCAAATAGCACGGCTGGTAGGTGGGGGTGATGGGAGACATGACTGTGGGCCTGGTGGAGGGTGCCCCTGACTGCTGGGGGGTGGGGGTGATGGGAGACATGTGTGGGGGCCTGGTGGAGGGTGCCCCTGACTGCTGGGGGGTGGGGGTGATGGGAGACATGAGTTGGACATGAGTGGGGGCCTGGTGGAGGGTGCCCCTGGATGCTGGGTGGTGGGGGTGCAGGGGGACATGTGTTGGACATGAGTGGGGGCCTGGTGGAGGGTGCCCCTCGATGCTGGGGGGTGGGGGTGCAGGGGGACATGAGTGAGGGCCTGGTGGAGGGTGCCCTGCACTGCTGGGGGGTGGGGGTGATGGGAGACATGAGTGGGGGCCTGGTGGAGGGTGGCCCTCGATGCTGAGGGGTGGGGGTGCAGGGGGACATGAGTTGGACATGAGTGGGGGCCTGGTGGAGGGTGCCGGGAGACATGAGTTGGACATGAGTGGGGGCCTGGTGGAGGGTGCCCTGCACTGCTGGGGGTGGGGGTGATGGGAGACATGTGTGGGAGCCTGGTGGAGGGTGCCCCTGGATGCTGTGGGGTGGGGGTGCAGGGGGACATGAGTTGGACATGAGTGGGGGCCTGGTGGAGGGTGCCCCTGGATGCTGGTGGGTGGGGGTGCAGGGGGACATGAGTGGGGGTCTGGTGGAGGGTGCCCTGCACTGCAGGGGGTGGGGGTGATGGGAGACATGAGTGGGGGCCTGGTGGAGGGTGCCCCTGACTGCTGGGGGGTGGGGGTGATGGGAGACATGTGTGGGGGCCTGGTGGAGGGTGCCCTGCACTGCTGAGGGGTGGGGGTGCTGGGAGACATGAGTTAGACATGAGTGGGGGCATGGTGGAGGGTGCCCTGCACTGCTGGGGGGTGGGGGTGATGGGAAACATGTGTGGGGGCCTGGTGGAGGGTGCCCCTGACTGCTGGGGGGGTGGGGGTGATGGAAGACATGAGTTGGACATGAGTGGGGGCCTGGTGGAGGGTACCCCTGGATGCTGGGGGGTGGGGGTGCAGTGGGACATGAGTGGGGGCCTGGCGGAGGGTGCCCTGTACTGCTGGGGGTGGGGGTGATGGGAGACATGTGTGGGGGCCTGGAGGAGGGTGCCCCAGACTGCTGGGGAGTGGGGGTGGTGGGAGACATGTGTGGGGGCCTGGTGGAGGGTGCCCCTGAATGCTGGGGTTGGGGGTGATGGGAGACATGTGTGGGGGCCTGGCGGAGGGTGCCCTGCACTGCTGGGGGGTGGGGGTTGTTGGGAGACATGAGTTTGACATTAGTGGGGGCCTGGTGGAGGGTGCCCTGCACTGCTGGGGGATGATGGTGGTGGGAGACATGAGTTGGACATGAGTGGGGGCCTGGTGGAGGGTGCCCCTGGATGCTGGAGGGTGGGGGTGCAGGGGGACATGAATTGGACATGAGTGGGGGCCTGGTGGAGGGTGCCCCTGGATGCTGGTGGGTGGGGGTGCAGGGGGACATGTGTGGGGGCCTGGTGGAGGGTGCCCTGCACTTCTGGGGGGTGGGGGTGATGGGAGACATGAGTGGGGGCCTGGTGGAGGGTGCCCCTGGATGCTGGGGGGTGGGGGTGCAGGGGGACATGAGTTGGACATGAGTGGGGGCCTGGTGGAGGGTGCCCCTGGATGTTGGTGGGTGGGGGTGCAGGGGGACATGAGTGGGGGCCTGGTGGAGGGTGCCCTGCACTGCTGGGTGGTGGGGGTGATGGGAGACATGAGTGGGGGCCTGGTGGAGGGTGCCCTGCACTGCTGGGGCGTGGGGGTGATGGGAGACATGAGTGGGGGAATGGTGGAGGGTGCCCCTGACTGCTGGGGGTTGGGGGTGATGGGAGACATGTGTGAGGGCCTGGTGGAGGGTGCCCCTGAATGCTGGGGGGTGGGGGTGATGGGAGACATGAGTTGGACATGAGTGGGGGCCTGGTGGAGGGTGCCCCTGGATGCTGGTGGGTGGGGGTGCAGGGGGACATGAGTGGGGGCCTGGTGGAGGGTGCCCTGCACTGCTGGGGGGTGGGGGTGATGGGAGACATGAGTGGGGGCCTGGTGGAGGGTGCCCCTGACTGCTGGGGGTAGGGGTGATGCGAGACATGTGTGGGGGCCTGGTGGAGGGTGCCCTGCACTGCTGGGGGGTGGGGGTGCTGGGAGATATGAGTTGGACATGAGTGGGGGCCTGGTAGAGGGTGCCCTGCACTGCTGGGGGGTGGGGGTGATGGGAGACATGTGTGGGGGCCTGGTGGAGGGTGCCACTGACTGCTGGGGGGTGGGGGTGATGGGAGACATGAGTTGGACATGAGTGGGGGCCTGGTGGAGGGTGTCCCTGGATACTGGGGGGTGGGGATGCAGAGGGACATGAGTGGGGGCGTGGCGGAGGGTGCCCTGCACTGCTGGGGGCTGGGGGTGATGGGAGACATGTGTGGAGGCCTGGTGGAGGGTGCCCTTGACTGCTGGTGGGTGGGAGTGATGGGAGGCATGGTGGGGGCCTGGTGGAGGGTGCCCCTGGATGCTGGGGGGTGGTGGTGCTGGGGGACATGAGTTGGACATGAGTGGGGGCCTGGTGGAGGGTGCCCCTGGATGCTGGTGGGTGGGGGTGCAGGGGGACATGAGTGGGGGCCTGGTGGAGGGTGCCCTGCACTGCTGGGGGGTAGGGGTGATGGGAGACATGGTTGGGGGCCTGATGGAGGGTGCCCCTGGATATTGGGGGGTGGGGTGCAGGGGGATATGAGTTGGACATGAGTGGGGGCCTGGTGGAGGGTGCCCCTGGATGCTGGTGGGTGGGGGTGCAGGGGGACATGAGTGGGGGCCTGGTGCAGGGTGCCCTGCACTGCTGGGGGGTGGGGGTGATGGGAGACATGAGTGGGGGCCTGGTGGAGGGTGCCCCTGACTGCTGGGGGGTGGCGGTGATGGGAGACATGTGGGGGGCCTGGTGGAGGGTGCCCTGCACTGCTGGGGGGTGGGGGTGCTGGGAGACATGAGTTGGAGATGTGTGGGGGCCTGGTGGAGGGTGCCCTGCACTGCTGGGGGGTGGGGGTGGTGGGAGATATGAGTGTGGGCCTGGTGGAGGGTGCCCTGCACTGCTGGGGGGTGGGGGTGATGGGAGACATGAGTTGGACATGAGTGGGGGCCTGGTGGAGGGTGCACCTGGGTGCTGAGGGGTGGGGTGCAGGGGGACATTAGTGGTAGCCTGGTGGAGGGTGCCCTGCACTGCTGGGATGGGGGTGATGGGAGACATGTGTGGGGGCCTGGTGGAGGGTGCCCTGCACTGCTGGGGGGTGGGGGTGCTGAGAGACATTAGTTGGACATGAGTGGGGGCCTGGTGGATGGTGCCCTCCACTGCTGGGGGGTGGGGGTGATGGGAGACATGTGTGGGGGCCTGGTGGAGGGAGCCCCTGACTGCTGGGGGGTGGGGTGATGGGAGACATGTGTGGGGGCCTGGCGGAGGTTGCCCTGCACTGCTGGGGGGTGGGGGTGCTGCGAGACATGAGTTGGACATGAGTGGGCGCCTGGTGGAGGGTGCCCCTGACTACTGGGGGTGATGGGAGACATGTGTGGGGGCCTGGTGGAGGGTGCCCTGCAGTGCTGGGGGGTGGGGGTGCTGGGAGACATGAGTTGGACATGAGTGGGGGCCTGGTGGAGGGTGCCCCTGACTGCTGGGGGGTGGGGGTGGTGGGAGACATGTGTGGGGGCCTGGTGGAGGGTGCCCTGCACTGCTGGGGGGTGGGGGTGCTGGGAGACATGAGTTGGACATGAGTGGGGGCCTGGTGGAGGGTGCCCTGCACTGCCGGGGGTTGGGGTGATGGGCGACATGAGTTGACATGAGTGGGGCCCTGGTGGAGGGTGCCCCTAGATGCTGGGGGGTGGTGGTGCAGGGGGACATGAGTGGGGGCCCGGTGGAGGGTGCCCTGCACTGCTGGGGGGTGGGGGTGAAGGGAGACATGAGTGGGGGCCTGGTGGACGGTGCCCCTGACTGCTAGGGGGTGGGGGTGATGGGAGACATGTGTGGGGGCCTGGTGGCGGGTGCCCCTGACTGCTGGGGGGTGGGGGTGATGGGAGACATGAGTTGGACATTAGTGGGGACCTGGTAGAGGGTGCCCCTGGATGCTGGCGGGTGGGGGTGCAGGGGGACATGAGTTGGACATGAGTGGGGGCCTGGTGGAGGGTGCCCCTGGATGCTGGTGGGTGGAGGTGCAGGGGGACATGAGTGGGGCCTGGTGGAGGGTGCCCTGCACTGCTGGGGGGTGGGGTGATGGGAGACATGAGTGGGGGCCTGGTGGAGGGTGCCCTGCACTGCTGGGGGGTGGGGGTGATTGGAGACATGTGTGGGGGCCTGGTGGAGGGTGCCCTGCACTGCTGTGGGGTGGGGGTGCTGGGAGACATGAGTTGGACATGAGTGGGGGCCTGGTGGAGGGTGCCCCTGGATGCTGGGGGGTGGGGGTTCAGGGGGACATGAGTGGGGGCCTGGTGGAGGGTGCCCTGCACTGCTGGGTTTGGGGGTGATGGGAGACATGAGTGGGGGCCTGGTGGAGGGTGCCCCTGGATGCTGGGGGGTGGGGGTTCAGGGGGACATGAGTGGGGGCCTGGTGGAGGGTGCCCTGCACTGCTGGGTTTGGGGGTGATGGGAGACATGAGTGGGGGCCTGGTGGAGGGTGCCCTGCACTACTGGGGGGTGAGGGTGCTGGGAGACATGAGTTGGACATGAGTGGGGGCCTGGTGGAGGGTGCCCTGCACTGCTGGGGTGTGGGGGTGATGTGATACATGTGTGGGGGCCTGGTGGAGGGTGCCCCTGACTGCTGGGGGGTGGGGGTTATGGGAGACATGTGTGGGGGCCTGGTGGAGGTTGCCCTGCATTGCTGGGGGGCGGGGGTGCTGGGAGACATGAGTTGGACATGAGTGGGGGGCCTGGTGGAGGGTGCCCTGCACTGCTGGGTGGTGGGGGTGATGGGAGACATGCGTGGGGGCCTGGTGGAGGGTGCCCTGCACTGCTGGAGGGTGGGGGTGCTGGGAGACATGAGTTGGACATGAGTGTGGGCCTGGTGGAGGGTGCCCTGCACTGCTGGGGGGTGGGGGTGATGGGAGACATGACATGAGTGGGCGCCTGGTGGAGGGTGTCCCTGACTGCTGGGGGGTGGGGGTGATGGGAGACATGTGTGGGGGCCTGGTGGAGGGTGCCCTGCACTGCTGGGGGGTGGGGGTGCTGGTAGACATGAGTTGGACATGAGTGGGGGCCTGGTGGAGGGCGCCCTGCACTGCTGGGGGGTGGGGGTGATGGGAGACATGTGTGGGGGCCTGGTGGAGGGTGCCCCTGACTGCTGGGGGGTGGGGGTGATGGGAGACATGTGTGGGGGCCTGGTGGAGGGTGCCCTGCACTGCTGGGGGATGGGGGTGCTGGGAGACATGAGTTGGACATGAGTGGTGGCCTGGTGGAGGGTGCCCTGCACTGCTGGGGGGTGGGGGTGATGGGAGACATGAGTGGGGGCCTGGTGGAGGGTGCCCCTGACTGCTGGGGGGTGGGGGTGGTGGGAGACATGTGTGGGGGCCTGGTGGAGGGTGCCCCTGGCTGCTGGGGGGTGGGGGTGATGGGAGACATGTGTGGGGGCCTGGTGGAGGGTGGCCTGCACTGCTGGGGGGTGGGGGTGCTGGGAGACATGAGTTGGACATGAGTGGGGGCCTGGTGGAGGGTGCCCTGCACTGCTGGGGCGTGGGGGTGATGGGAGACATGAGTGGGGGCCTGGTGGAGGGTGCTCTGCACTGCTGGGGGTGGGGGTGATGGGAGACATGAGTTGACATGAGTGGGGGCCTGGTGGTGGGTGCCCCTGGATGCTGGTGGGTGGGGGTGCAGGGGGACATGAGTGGAGACCTGGTGGAGGGTGCCCCTGACTGCTGGGGGGTGGGGGTGATGGGAGACATGTGTGGGGGCCTGGTGGAGGGTTCCCCTGACTGCTGGGGGGTGGGGGTGATGGGAGACATGAGTTGGACATGGGTGGGGGCCTGGTGGAGGGTGCCCCTGGATGCTGGGGGGTGGGGGTGCAGGGGGACATGAATGGGGGCCTGGTGGAGGGTGCCCTGCACTGCTGGGGGGTGGGGGTGCTGGGAGACATGAGTGGAGACCTGGTGGAGGGTGCCCCTGACTGCTGGGGGGTGGGGGTGATGGGAGACATGTGTGGGGGCCTGGTGGAGGGTTCCCCTGACTGCTGGGGGGTGGGGGTGATGGGAGACATGAGTTGGACATGGGTGGGGGCCTGGTGGAGGGTGCCCCTGGATGCTGGGGGGTGGGGGTGCAGGGGGACATGAATGGGGGCCTGGTGGAGGGTGCCCTGCACTGCTGGTGGGTGGGGGTGATGGGAGACATGAGTTGGACATGAGTGGGGGCCTGGTGGAGGGTGCCCCTGGATGCTGGGGGTGCAGGGGGACATGAGTGGGGGCCTGGTGGAGGATGCCCTGCACTGCTGGGTTTGGGGGTGATGGGAGACATGAGTGGGGGCCTGGTGGAGGGTGCCCCTGGATGCTGGAGGGTTGGGGTGCAGGGGGACATGATTGGGGGCCTGGTGGAGGGTGCCCTGCACTGCTGGGGGGTGGGGGTGATGGGAGACATGAGCGGGGGCCTGGTGGAGGGTGCCCTGCACTACTGGGGGGTGGGGGTGCTGGGAGACATGAGTTGGACATGAGTGGGGGCCTGGTGGAGGGTGCCCTGCACTGCTGGGGTGTGGGGGTGATGTGATACATGTGTGGGGGCCTGGTGGAGGGTGCCCCTGACTGCTGGGGGGTGGGGGTTATGGGAGACATGTGTGGGGGCCTGGTGGAGGTTGCCCTGCATTGCTGGGGGGCGGGGGTGCTGGGAGACATGAGTTGGACATGAGTGGGGGGCCTGGTGGAGGGTGCCCTGCACTGCTGGGTGGTGGGGGTGATGGGAGACATGCGTGGGGGCCTGGTGGAGGGTGCCCTGCACTGCTGGAGGGTGGGGGTGCTGGGAGACATGAGTTGGACATGAGTGGGGGCCTGGTGGAGGGTGCCCTGCACTGCTGGGGGGTGGGGGTGATGGGAGACATGACATGAGTGGGCGCCTGGTGGAGGGTGTCCCTGACTGCTGGGGGGTGGGGGTGATGGGAGACATGTGTGGGGGCCTGGTGGAGGGTGCCCTGCACTGCTGGGGGGTGGGGGTGCTGGTAGACATGAGTTGGACATGAGTGGGGGCCTGGTGGAGGGCGCCCTGCACTGCTGGGGGGTGGGGGTGATGGGAGACATGTGTGGGGGCCTGGTGGAGGGTGCCCCTGACTGCTGAGGGGTGGGGGTGATGGGGACATGTGTGGGGGCCTGGTGGAGGGTGCCCTGCACTGCTGGGGGATGGGGGTGCTGGGAGACATGAGTTGGACATGAGTGGTGGCCTGGTGGAGGGTGCCCTGCACTGCTGGGGGGTGGGGGTGATGGGAGACATGAGTGGGGGCCTGGTGGAGGGTGCCCCTGACTGTTGGGGGGTGGGGGTGGTGGGAGACATGTGTGGGGGCCTGGTAGAGGGTACCCCTGGCTGCTGGGGGGTGGGGGTGATGGGAGACATGTGTGGGGGCCTGGTGGAGGGTGGCCTGCACTGCTGGGGGGTGGGGGTGCTGGGAGACATGAGTTGGACATGAGTGGGGGCCTGGTGGAGGGTGCCCTGCACTGCTGGGGCGTGGGGGTGATGGGAGACATGAGTGGGGGCCTGGTGGAGGGTGCTCTGCACTGCTGGGGGTGGGGGTGATGGGAGACATGAGTTGACATGAGTGGGGGCCTGGTGGTGGGTGCCCCTGGATGCTGGTGGGTGGGGGTGCAGGGGGACATGAGTGGGGACCTGGTGGAGGGTGCCCCTGACTGCTGGGGGGTGGGGGTGATGGGAGACATGTGTGGGGGCCTGGTGGAGGGTTCCCCTGACTGCTGGGGGGTGGGGGTGATGGGAGACATGTGTGGGGGCCTGGTGGAGGGTGCCCTGCACTGCTGGGGGTGGGGGTGCTGGGAGACATGGGTTGGACATGAGTGGGGGCCTGGTGGAGGGTGCCCTGCACTGCTGGGGGGTGGGGGGTGATGGGAGACATGAGTTGGACATGGGTGGGGGCCTGGTGGAGGGTGCCCCTGGATGCTGGGGGGTGGGGGTGCAGGGGGACATTAATGGGGGCCTGGTGGAGGGTGCCCTGCACTGCTGGGGGGTGGGGGTGATGGGAGACATGAGTGGGGGCCTGGTGGAGGGTACCCCTGACTGCTGGGGGGTGGGGGTGCAGGGGGACATGAGTGGGGGCCTGGTGGAGGGTGCCCTGCACTGCTGGGGGGTGGGGTTGATGGGGGACATGTGTGGGGGCCTGGTGGAGGGTGCCCCTGGATGCTGGTGGGTGGGGGTGCAGGGGGACATGCGTTGGTGATCAGTCGTGCAAGGTTACATGTGGGTTGGCTGGGGGGCATGGCCATGGTGGATGGGCTGCCTGCGGGACATGAGCAGGGGTGCAGGGTAGTCCCCTGTGGGGTGGGCTGCCTGCAGGGGCCATGGAGGGTGTAGAGGGAACACCTGGGAGGGCCCATACAGTCAATTCACGTGTAGTACTACCCGGCACCCCCGAAATACACGTACCCTGCTGAAATCGCGTGTGGAACTTCCCGCGCACCCGGAATACACGTACCCTGCAGGATTAGCGTGTGGAACTTCCCGCGCACCCCGGAATCCACGTACCCTGCAGAATTAGCGTGTGGAACTTCACGCGCACCCCGGAATACACGTACCCTGTAGGATGAGCGTGTGGAACTCCCGGCGCACCCCAAAATCCACGTACCCTGCAGAATTATCGTGTGGAACTTCACACGCACCCTGGAATGCATGTACCCTGCAGGATTAGCATGTGGAACTTCCCGCGCCCCCTGGAATACACGTACCCAGGCCAATCGCGTGTGGAACTTCACACGCACCCCGGAATACACGTACCCTGCAGAATCAGCGTGTGGAACTTCCCGCGCACCCCGGAATACACATACCCAGGCCAATCGCGTGTGGGACTTCCCACGCACTCCGGAATACACGGACCCAACCAATTCGCATGTGGGACTTCCCGCGCACCCCGGAATACACAGACCCAGGCTATTTGCGTGTGGGACTTTCCGTGCAGCACAGAATGCATGCACACGCTATTTTTCACACAGCGGGTGTCCGTGTTTGTCGCGTACCCCTTTGCACGTCATTTGTCTTAGATGGCTACAGTATGTGACATTCATCATAGCTGTATATAGGTGCTTTTTGTTGGCGCACATTTTGGCGCACATTTATTTCAGGGGCAGGGACACTACCGCCTGCTTTCTTGTGGCGGACGTATTTGGGACGTAAATACAGGAGGCAAGTGCGCTGGTTTGACCGTGCGCTGGTTTGCACTATTGGATTCCATGAATACATGTTGTAGGCGAGTGTGTGGGCGTTCCGCGCACTTGCCTCCTGTACTTCCCCCGGGACGCCCACATTTTGACGAGTTGTTCCCCATTCCGAGTGTTACGCCCCGTGTTCCGCCTACTTTTGTTGTGTGTGCCGCGTATGTGCGATTTCGCTGTGGCACACGCCGTTAGATAACCTGTGCGCCGGCGTGCGCCGCGCACTTTTTCAGCGCACATCTGATATTTTTCTCGCGCACGGCCTTCCATTAATTGATGTGCGCTGGTTTCCTGCGATTTTCGCACTTGCACTGTGATTTTCACACTTTTACTGCAAATTGCACGTTTTGGCACCTCTGTGTGGGAATTTTCGGCGCACATTAATTCCATGAATCAACACCTATTTTGGTGATTTCACATACTCTAAAAGCCTTCTATCGTAACTATTGGGCATAGAAACCGACATGAGAGACAGGGATTGACTCTTTGTACTGTGGGTTGTTTCGGAAGTTGACATTATAAAAATGCTACTGTTAATGAGTGTGATATTCAGGCAACAAGCCCCGAGCCTGGGGGCAATCACTGCAAAAGTTACAAAGGCCCGGGGGCATTACCTTATGCGGTAATGGGCCGCAGGCTCGGGGCTTATTGCCATTAGAACCACGTCCGGTAAGATTGGTGTACTGTTTTTTTTTTCAGCTGCAAGACTAGCCACGTTTCACAGCCGCAAACAAAAATTCTAAAAAAATGTCTGTCGCAGAGAGGAAAAGGTAATCTGATTTCCCTTTCCGTGGTGCCCATAGTAAACAAAGAAAACAGGCCCCATGAAAGGGGTGAAAGGGCTACACATAGTCTCTTCTCCTTTTCCGTGGAGGCCATTATACCAAAGAGAAAAAAACTTTTTTTTAAAAGGCCGCCATGGATCAGCGAGAAGGGACTATATGTAGTCCCTTCTTCCTATTCCATGGCGTCCTCATCGGAAAGATGAAGATGCGGTGCAACGTGACTGGGTTTACCATGCGTTAAAGTTCGGAAAGGCACCAATCGGTGCTTAGATTACAATGAAAGTTCGGCACGCCGGGTACTAATGCTGCATATTGTTTTTTAAAGTTTCTTTTAGTAATTTGTGGGGTCTTGATGAAGCACATGGCATGCGAAACCTGTCGACTTGCCACATGGATATTTAAAAAATAATAATGCTACACATGAATGTTTCATCTAATAAAAAATGTATGTTGAAAAAAATACATCTATAAATTAGAAATTAAAAAAGTACATTAGACGTATCAATAATGCAATGAAGAATCTGGTACCACTACAATACATGTGAGTTTCTTGGAATATGTGTAATACGATCTGTGAGAAATTCAGTGTGCACATGATACGGCTGTCCGAGTTGACAGTTCCTGCCTGCAGGTTAAATTGCAGCTAAACTTCACTTGAGCATTTATATATAGGTGATTCAGAAATAAACTGAAGACCTTTTTGCCAGTTCACGGCAGCAAGATGTTTGCCCTCTACAAATCAACATGCAATGCAATAGAATTGACTAAAATGCATATTATCCTCGTGTAAATTTACAGAATAGGGTATTTCCATTATGCTTCAATCACTGCATGCATTATTAAACTTATCTAGAGCATAAGCTTAGTAGGGTGCACAGAAAACCATGCAATAAAAAATGTATGATTTCAATATTACTGCCTGACCCATAATTAATCAATTGAGAAAATTACATTTTTCCCAGATTTACAATATATTATAGGGTCGTGGTAGCCACCCTACAGTTAAGGTGAGTCGGACTCCCATAGGAAACTCTTAAAATCTGATTGCTTATAACTTTTGATTCGAGGAACGGGTTTGGCCGGAATTACGAAAGTGATTAAGGACTCGCAGACTGCAAAGTTGTGTAAAGATTTGTTGAAAACTAAAAAGTTAGTAGGAAGACAAAAAACAAACAAAAAAAGGTTTTCCAAAGTCGCAGCCTACCTCCCATTCATTTTTCCATAGAGAAATAAGGGACATTTTTGCCAAAGCACACAGCCCAAAGAGCTGGACGAATTTGGACCAGGTCCAAACCAACTTGGGTACGAAGCGTTCAAAAGCATGCCGTTTGTGATTTGGTGTTATTCCGTGCAGTAGTTATTATAATATCTGACAGAAAAAGGGTTGCTCCCTTCTCAAAAATAGATAGCTATATCTCAGGTAAATTGCCAAAAACTAGGTGTTTTTAGAAATGAAGCAGCAGCCATCTTGTTTTTCTCTCAATGTGACAGATATTCAAGGGCATAGTCCAGGTTATGGGAAAATGAAACATTTGCCGGTCAAAAAAGATGCAAATGCCATCAGGCTACAGGTGGGGCAAAGGGTGGCTAAAGGGCAGTGCTGGGATTAGCCTTCTTTTCTCTGCATTCATTCTCTGGAACCTGTATGTATGATGTGATGTCATTTGTGGAATGTATGAGGTAAGCTTGGAGCTTTTGTGTATGAATGGGTTCTAACCCAGGCAGTTGAGCTATGTAAGTGATTTCAACCCGGCACTCCACCTAAGTCAATGCCTAGCGTGTGATGCACATCTGGAACCCTTAATTATTTATTTATGTCTGTAAGTTATTTTATCTCTGAATGATGTACCCTTATATCACGCCCCTCTCTTTGAATCCCCCCGGTCACACTGAACCAGGAAGCAGGCTGTTTTGCAAAGTTAAAAAATTATTTATTTTATGGATTTCATACTATTTTAATGGTTATACAATGATCACCAATGGGGTGATGTCACACTAACACTTTCTTTAATCTCAAGGAGTAATGATAGGAAAAATAATGCAGCATAGAAATGATACTTTGTGTGGGTTCTATCAAAATGCAATGTGATCCCTCTTTCCCCCTGCACACTACTCAGTCACCCCAATATGCAATATAAAGAGATGGAAGGAGAGATAAGAGGTTTCAGGAATACACAATTCAACAAAATAGTATCGATCCCAATTGCCCCCCAGCAACACGGAGAAAAACAGGAATGATCGCAAACTTGTCAAAAATTGGTTAAAGTTGGCTTTGCATGAATGGTAAAAACACTGAAAATGGATTTAATTAACTAAAATTGTTTCAATACTAGTGGGAGCCGCCTTGTATGATATCAGTCAAACACTAGCAATGATTATTGAATAACTAGCAAGTTGAAAACTTAATTCTGAGGTCGGATGCAATGAACAGCTATTTCACAGGTGATAGATTTGAGCCAAACGGTTTTGGATATATTGGAAAGCTGGGGATGTTAGCTTCAATTAGACACTTAAATTTTGTTTCTAGCATACACGGTGAAGAAGTTATGAAGGTTTTTGTGGAGGACGTTTTTCAGAAAGAGTCCAAATTTGCAATAGAAAGATGCACTTTTTAAAATGACAAACAAGATTTCTTTACACTAGCGGTAGACTATGAAGCCGCAAACTACACAACAGAGAAGCCACCAGCCCAGGATGTCACTGGTTGATTTGGCCTGCCGAGACGATCGCCTTTCTTCAGAAAATATATTAGCGCTAAAATGATTTTAACACTACTATTACCAAAACACTATAGGGTAAGAGAAAGAGTTCAGGTAAAACAAAACATTTTTAACAATGCAGTTCTGGATAGAATAGAAGATGGGTTTGGATAGGGATGACTTATGTACAAGGCATATGCGACAATCCTATGCTATGGATACTCACTACCAATGTTTGGAATGGACCCGTCAGGGATCTGGTCAAAGATGTCTGGACTGGAATTCTGCTAGCACACCGGACTGGACTCAAGGCGCTCTGGTTCTGCAATCAGCAAGGCACTCTGGACACTGCACGGTGGGACTGGACTGGACTGGATCTCACGGGCTCTGCTTCTGGTTCGCAGCTATCTGGTCACAGCAAACTTTACTGGGTTGGATCTTGGGATTCTGGCAATAATTCTGGGCAAGAAAGCAGCTATCTCTATTTATGTATTTTCTAAAGGGGTGGGTATGCTGCATTATACTAGGCACACCCCTAGGTGTTCTATTGGTTAGGGTCTTTCCTCTCCCCTGATTTGAGAAGAAAACAGGGTGCCATCATGACGCTGTGTTTTATGGTCCAGGGAAAATCCTCCTCTTTGTTTCTGCACATGAAATCTACTTTTCATACAAGACATATTTACAACTTTACAAACTTGCTAGCAATAGCATATTTATATCCCATATTTGGTGGAGCAAGTATTCATCTGAGCCAAGTCGTGGTGACAGCTTGGGTCTAGATTTGGCAATTTTTCATACTTTTGTTCTGGCACCCAATGTCTGATTTATCCCCAATTTTACACAAATGTGTGCATGATATCTGGGCATAATCATGTGAAGTTTCATGTTTCTGGCATCACCACAATTGCTACAAAACTACAAATTCTGTAGTCATGTCCCTGGACATAGCACAGAGTTCTGAGTACTTTTAAAACGTGACCAGAAATTTCACATTAACAATACTGTAATTTTACAATTTTTACGATTTCACACAGTTCTTTGTCAGTCCTTTTCAAAAATATACTTTTCTGTGTTTTCAGAATATACCACACTGTCTGTTCTGCCCCCAAAGTTCTGGTGGATCAGAGCAATCCCTGCCTCTTTCTTCTAGCAGGGGTTTCTGTTGACACTTGCATCTGCATATTATTTTCAGCCAAGGAAGTCCTTTGTCTCTTCCAGGAGCAGCAGAGCAAAATCCCCTCCCCTCTTCATTAACACCTGAATGGGATTTCCTGGGCTTTGATGAGAAGCAGGAGAGATGCCTTTTGTTGGGTAAACTGTGGAATTTGCTTTCAAGTTATTTGGCTTGCATCCGGTTTACTTTAAAGTCAATTGTTACATTTTTTTAGTTGAAAATAAACTTATATTTTTTCAAAACAGGCAAACAGATCTCTAATTTCAGTCTTTTTAAAGATAGAGATTAAATAGTTGCAACCTACATTGCTTTTGATGGCAAGTCACTTAATTCCAACCATTTGATTTTAACCGCACACGTTTAAGCTTCCAGTGTAATTAAATGACAGCTGTTACACAGGCGGCCGACGGTACTGCGCCCATATTTTACAGATTTTCACAGACAAACACACTTTTAATGTGGATATTCTTATGATGGATTCTGCTTCTGCTGACATTGAGCCTCTTTACATGGATGGCGGTAAGGGATTACCGGAACCGGTAAGGGCACCAGTGCCGGTAATCCCTTGCCACCCTACTATGAGGTCCCTTTGCTGGTCCCTACCTTAACAGCTGGTTTACCAGCCGTTAAGGACTGGACCTGCAAAGGGACCTTGGAGGCAATTACGGCACTGCAATTTGCGGTACCGTAATTGCCGCCTTCCCCATTCCCATTGAGCCCTATGGGGGCTCAAATGGGAATGGGGAAGGGCCAATGGTGAATGGGGAATTACGGCTCCGCCAACCTTGGAATGGGGCAGTAATTCCGCCATTCACCATGGCGGGATCGGTAAATTACCGGCGGGAACCATGGCGCTATTCTTCCGTGTAATGAGGCCCATTGTGTGCTTATGTGGATTCCTTAAATAAGGTTATGGGTAACAACCAGCAAGGATGTTGGATATTTTCTGATGTTTTGAACCATTATTTTGCAATTTCAGCAGCCAAGGAAAAAAGGATTTCAGAGTACCTTTGGGTTTCCTTGCAATAAAGCCCTGCCTTTCATGAAGTTTCCATTTGCGCTCTGTGGGCAGCCCAATGACAGGTTTCAGCAGTGTGGTCTCCTGTTCCACCACTGACACATGCAATGTAGATTGGCAGCCAACTTTCTGGTTTCACAGTGCAATTTTCATAGGTTTACGGCACATAGGGCTTCTTGTGGCCATTTTGCTGGTTCTGGTGCCACCGGCACACAGTGATGTTGCAGGGCAGAGCCTAGTGGGTCGGTACGTCCCACAGCTAGGTGAGCCAGTGGGTTTCCATCATGTTCCTACTAATCTCCTGATGGACTTGATGGCATCCGATTCTGTAACTGAAGATACCAATAAAGTAACTGTGAAGTGTACCTGCCAGTGTATCCTTTTATATCTTAATGACTGACAAGCAGTCATAACAGGCACAAATGAAATTTGGGAGTTGAAGGGGGTCTGGAGACTCAGTTTGCAACACAAAGCTTTTCTGTAACCTCAGCTATAGCCGTGAATAGCTGACATCTGAAAGCAAACTGCGTCACAACAACAACGTGTGTTGTGAAGGGAAAGGGAGCGGCAGGGGAGGTTAGGAGGCCATCTGGGGAGTGGGAGAGCTGGCACAGATGATGGGAGGGGCACTTGGTGAGGGCCGGCGGGGGCAGAAAAGCATTTTTTTTAAACTTTTTTCCAGATAACCACGATTATAAAGGACTACAGATAGCCGAGGATATTTGTAGTTCCATAGCCGTAGTTAGAGTGTTTTATAAAAGATATTTGTATAGCTATAATGACATTGGGGTGAAAAGCCACTGCTCATGGCCGTAATGTATTAACCAGGACAGACCCTGCTTAGGTTCAAAGTGAAGAAGGGGCCAGTCCCTTCAGGCCATGTTGCCTGATAAATGAGCCAAAGTTACAAGACCTCTTAGAGAAACAAGCCGGGCTTTTCCTTACTTTGAAGCTAATTTTGTATTGGTATTTATTTAATTTGTAAAGCGCTCCTGGCCCTGGGGCAACTGGGTGCATGTCTTACAGCAAATAAAGTTTCACAAGATTATACATTTATGTTTAATTGTGTATAGGTTACAGCAAAGACAGGCAATGCACAGTCTGGATGAAGGCAAGTAAAAAGAACAAGCAGCAACAAATGGCGTATCCGCCATAGTAGGAGCAAAATGGTAGCAGCAAATGGCGTATCCGCCGAGGTGCAAGAGATCAGATGGACTAAGGGCTAGTAAGCTCTCGAGTAATCTGTGTAGTGGCAAACTTATAAGTGCTGACTATCAAGATCGAGCTCATGCAGCCAGCGTTTGGAATTCCTCTTGAATAGTAGTAAGGAAGGTTCAGATCTGAGGGATGATGGAAGTGTGTTCCAAAGCTTGGCCGCCAGGACCGGAAAGCTGGATCCCCCTGATTTTTGGAGCTTGAATCTCGGGAGGGACATGGTATGGACTTGGGCAGATCTCAATGGCCTTGTTGAAGTATGTGGCAAGTGTCTGTTGGTGAGGTATGCTGGGGCAAGATTGGCCCTAGCTTTATGTGTTAAGGCAAGTGTTTTAAGGGAGATTCTGTGCTTGACAGACAGCCAATGGAGGTTTGTCTTGTGTCAGATATGTGGAGCTTCTTCGGGATGTTGGGGGCGGCCCTGACGGCGTTGTTTTTTGTTACTTGTAGTTTTGTTGATATTTCTGTGGCTGGTCCATAAGTAGAGGGAATTGCAATAATCCATTTGTGACATAACTGGAGTTCTGGCCAAGGTGATACAATTGGGCGTCATAAGGAATGGCCTACATGCAGTGATTAGCTTACAGGTATATGCTGACGCTGCTACCATGGCATTAGTTTGTCTAGTGAAGGATAGTGTAGCATCAAGGTATACAACAAGGGTTTTCATGTTATTTGAAGCCATGAAAGTCATACCATCAGTAATGAAGGATTTGAAGGCAGGGTCTAACTTGTTAAGTCTAGTGTGAGAGCCGAGTATTAGTAGTTCGGTTTTCTCATCGTTTAGGCAGAGTCCATGGTGCACAATCCAGGTTTCGATTACTGAGTAGATTACATTAAGGGCTTTTTGTGTCTGTTGTGTGGTCTCCTGTGATAGGAATAAGTATCTGGGTGTCATCGGCGTAATTGGTATATATGACACCCAGGTAATCAAGAATGTTGAAGAGAGGCTTTGTAAAGACGTTATAGAGCGTGGGGGAGACACATGACCCTTGCGGGACCCCACAAAGTACTAGAGAGGGTCCAGCAGAGGCAGATGGTGAGAAGACCCTCATAGTTCTGTTAGCAAGGAAAGATCTGATCCAAGAAGTGGCTGAATCGGAGAAGTGAGCAGCTATTTTCAGGTGGTGGCACAGAGTTTGGTGGTTGACCAAATCGAAAGCTGCCGATAGGTCGAGCAATAGTAGGAGGGCTAATTTACCCTAATCTTTTGTATCTTGGATTGTTTTACAAGATCGCTCAGGGCAATTTCCATACCATGCCTAGGGCGGAAACCTGATTGCCTAAGGCCCTGGAGATTGTTAGTTTCCAAATATGCTTGTATTTGCAAATAGGCTGCCAGGTCCAGTATTTTTAGTAAGAAGGGCACCGTCGTAATGGGTCTATAGTTGGAGGGGTTACTAGGGTCAAGGGTAGGTTTTTTGATTAGTGGCATGACCCAAGCGTATTTGAAGTTATCAGGCACAGTACCTGTTTTAAAAGAGGCATTTATGAAATTAGTGATGAAGGGCACATGGTCACGAGCGGCCACTTTAATGACAGGTGCGGGGAAAGTGTCCCCTTGACAGTTGGATGGTTTAAGCTTCCTAATGATGTTTTCCACTTCCCAGATGGATAAAGGTGAGAAGCTAAAGAGTTTGAATGAGGGCTCAAGACGGGTAATGTTAGGTATGGCTGGTTTGTGTCTGGGTCTGTCAGGAGGTGGTGTTTTTTAGTGTTAATTTTGGTTTGTAGCATCGATATTTTATCTAGGAGAGCCTTCTGGATGTTGGTACACCATGCAGCATCCGTGATACATTTGTCAGTGGGGCAATGGGCGATTCCAGTTCTTTAAGAATCCTGAACAGTTCTTTTGTATTAGATTCGGCTTGTATGATACGTTTATTATAATTGTCTTTTTTGGCTAGAATGATGGCTTCTTTATGGTTGGAGGAGGCTATAGTCAAAGTACTTTTGTTATTAAGTGTCTGGCAGTTTTCCAGCGTGCTTCTGCATTTCTCTTGGTTTTGCGCAATTCTCGCAGATGCGGTGTGAACCAAGAGTTGAGGTGCGATCGTGGTTTAGGTTTGCGCATTTTTAGAGAGGCTATGGAGTTTATTGCTTTCAAGATGGCGTGATTATAAATATAGACTAGGACTGTAGGGTCCGAAGAGGATGATGTGTTGTTGAGAAGGAGAAAAATTAGAGGAAGCAGTTTGTCTGTTGTAATGTTCTTCTTATTACGGCTAGGATCAGCTGGTGCAATGTCCAAATTAGGACTGTATGGGGAAGCGTTAATGGAAAAGTTATTTTGTGATGATCTGACCAGATGCATGGTGTGATAGCTATCAAGTTGGTACTGCCAATGAGGTCCGCGAGCCAGTCTAAGGTTTTTCCTTTAAGATGTATAGCCAAGATCTGAGAGTGTACTAACTAGGTCAATGGCGTTGGTATCTAAGGTCATTGAGGCCGAGATTAAAATCTCCAATTATTATGCTTTGCGAATTAGGCTTGGCATTGGAGGTGAGGAGTGACACAATGTCCTCAGAGAAAGTAGAAATGGGACCTGGTGGCCGGTAAATAAGATGTAATGTTGCCGTCTGATTAGGTGATAGAGGCAGTTTAATGGATAATGATTCAGCGGATGGGATCTGAAGGTTAGGAATAGCTCTAATATTGAAGGAGTTCTTAATGATGAAGGCAATCATTCCACCTTTCACTTGGTCCGTGTTTCTATCACATCTGATGATAGTGTAATTGTCTGGAATGGCTAGAGACAAGGATGGGTCCGAAGCTGCATGTAACCAGGTTTCTGTGACGGCTAGGATGTCAAGGTTTTCAGTAGTTATGAAGTCTGCAATGTTCAGTGCATGAGCTGGGAGGGATCTAGCATTAATAAGGGCTGTTTTGATCATGGTGTCTTTCGTGATCAGATTGTGCGTGGAAGTATGAGTAGTGGGCAAAGCATTAGTGTCAGTAGTGGTACCTATGTCAGCAGTGTTCATAGTATTAGCATGTTGGTTTTTGCTAATCTTGAGTGGGTGAGAGCAAGGAATTCTTGTGCACAGTCTAGATCCTAATCTTATATTTCTTAAGAGCGTGCTAGGGTTGTTGTGTGATGGTTTGGCTAAGGTATTGTTACTTTAAGCAGGGTCAGTCCCGATTACTGCATGGATGGGTACGAATGGGCATCCGAACTGTGCTCCTGTCAGTCCTTGAAGGTTTTGCACTCAGAGACCATTGTTTTCTCTTTTGCTGAATTGCATTCTGGTATTTGTAGTCTCTCAGCCAACCATTTAAAATAAATATTTGTTTACAGCTGCAGTGGGTTTCCCATCCATGCAGTAACTGGATCTACCCTGCTTCAATTCAAAGCGAGGAAGGTGTCAGCCCCCTAAGAGCTGGATCATTCCTAGCTTTGAAACTAAGCAGGGTCCGTCCGGTTACTGCATGGATGGGAGACAGTACACAGTCCTTACTTCCATGTGTATTTTTAGTTTTAAATATCTCATAACAAACAGCATCCACATTATAACTTTTTTAAACCGTGTCACTGTCAGTCCTTGAAAGGTTTGGACTCAGAGAATAATAGTTTGCATTTTGCTGAATTGCATTCTGTTATTTGTAGTCTCCCAGTCAAAATGGGGGGAATAATGCCACAATTGTACATTTCTTGCATAACATAGTTCTATAAGGATTTATATATTTGAGTGACACTATGGTATGTGTACTTTTCAAGTTATCTTTATAAAGCAGCGTATTGTTGAAAGCTAGACACGGGAGTGAAGAGGGGAAATGATGAGAGGGCAAGTATGTCATGAGTATTTGCCCATAATGTGGCAAGAAAGTTTGAAATCCGGACACTGGTGCAGTTATTGTCCCCTGAATTTGGCTGCTTTTCAGTACACACGTAAAGGACACATGTGGGGGGACCGAGTAACTTTTCTTCATCGGGCAGACGCAACCCCTTGGGTTTATTTGAGGTTGGCAAGCATGATTAAGTATTTGGCTACCTGGATTCTGATCAGGTTGTCATGTTCCCAGTGTAGACACTTACTCACAAGACCACAAACACTTGTTTCGTATTGGGATTTAGTTATCCAGATAATATGTTTTCATGCCAGATTGCTGGGTTTAAAGGTGAGCACCACTTATACTTTGCCAACATATTTATTTGAACATTTCCTCTTACAGGTTATTTTGATGGTGTTCATTACATTTTCTAAAAGTCAAATGCTATTTTGTCTACCACACTTTCTTCTAAAGAGATATTCAACTTCATTGTATAGTTCACTTTAAGATATATGTTCACTTATTGTGTGTATAGTCATGGGTGCCAGCTTTTGATTTTTGCTATGCAGCAAAATGAAGCTGGGCATATGTTATTCTTGCAGCTGGTCATTTTTTTTACCTTTTTAGTGCTGCTTAAATCCGGTTAGTTAGGGTTATGTGATGTATCACAACAGTCACCCAGAGACCTAAAACAAGAGGGTAGTAGCACGCTGCTTAAACAAAGTTTGTGATCCTCTCCAAATAATTTAATCTCACTGTGCATTGCCTAAAAACATTGCGAGTTCTGAAAGCTTGCTATCTTTTATAAATCATTTTTAAAAAGATATCTTTTCAGCCACAGCAGGTTTCCCAACCATGCAGTAACAGACTGGCCTGCTTAGCTTCAGAACGAGGAAGGGGCAACCACCCTCAGGCAATGATGACTTTTAAATTAGTTCACCTTACAAGACCAAACAGAGCAACATGGCATGAGGTAGGCTGAATCCTTCCTCGCTTTGAAGCTAAGCAGGGTGGATCCCGGTTACTGCATGGGTAAGAGACCACAGCCTCGAATGCCATGTGTTTTCTTAGTTTTAAATACCTCATAACACACGGCATCCACATTATTTTGTTTTGAACCATGCTACTGTCAGTCCTTGAATGTTTTGCACACTATTATTTTGCCTTTTGCTGAATTGCATCTGGTATTTGTAGTCTCCCAGTCAAGACGGAAGAAGTAATGCCAAAATTGTACACTTTTGCATCACATTGTTAGGTAATGATTTTTATATTTGAGTGACACTTTGGTATGTGTACTTTTCAAGTTATCTTTATAAAGCAGAGTGTTGCAGAAAGCCACACATGGAGGTGAGGATGGGAAATAATGAGAGGGCAAGTAAGTCATGAGTTTTTGCCCACGATGTGGCAAGAGAATTTGCAATCCTGAACACTGGTGCAGTTAATTTCCCCTGATTGTGGCTGATTTTCAGAGCACATGTAAAGGACACATGTGGTGGACAGCATCACTTTTTTTCCAGAGGGCAAACTCAACCCCTTGTTTTTTTGATGTTGGCAAGCTTGCTCAAGTATTTGGCTCCCAGGATTTTACTCAGGCTGTCAGGTTCCCAGTGCAGACGCTTACTCACAAGACCACATGCAATTGTTTCCTATTGGGATTTTGTTTTCCAGGGAATATTTTATGACAGATTGCTGGGTTTAAAAAGTGAGCATCTTTTATACTATGCAGGTATATTTATTGGCACATTTCCTAACTCAGGTTATTTTTCTGATGTTCATTACTTTTTTTTTAAAGTTCAACGCTAATTTGGATCGCAGTTTGCGCACTTTCGTCTAAGGAGTAGGTTGATTGAACTACATTTGTATATTTCACTTTAAGATATATGTTCCCTTACTGTGTATATATTCAGGGGTGCCAGATTTTGATTTTCACTATGGGGGCAAAAGTACCTGGGCATTTGTTATTCTTGCAGCGTGTCACTTTTTTCCCTTTTCCGTGCTGCTTAAATGGGGTTAGTTGGGGTTGTCCGATGTATCAAAACAGTCACCAAGAGACCAGCAATGAAACAAGGGGTCTGTAGCACGCTGCTTAACCAAAGTGTGTGCTCCTTGGCCAATGATGTAATCTCACTGCGCATTGCCTAAAAGGATTGTGAGTTCTCAAAGCCTTGACTATTTTATACATAACAATACCACTGTCAAAAATCAGTTTGGGATTAAAAAACGTCTTTGGGTTATGGGTTGCAAGTGTTTTAAAATATAGAGTGGCCATGCCCAACGAAAATGACCAAAGGGCATAACTAGTGATCTGGTAGTGATCTCAAATGGACAGTGGCCATGGCCGATCTATGGAATAACAAAACCTTTGAAATTCAAGGGAAAGAAAACGTTAGTTGTAGAGACATTAAGGTGAGCAATACATTTTTTAAAACCTTGAAATTCAAGAAAAAACTATAGTTGCATGGACATTAATGTGAGAACTTTTGCAGCCTATGAACTCAATGATGACATCACATATTACATCTCTGATGGCATCACTAATTACATGTTGTAGGCGAACACTGATAACATCACAAATTGCATCACTGATGACATCACTGGTGACAACACTAATTACATGGTATATGTAACGCTCACCTGATTCTCGCAGAGGCGCCGGTCTTGACTGGGCGACTACCGTATCTTCAAAGGTGATGTGTAGCACTCGGTTGGCTCTTTGGGCTGGACCTCTGTGCACTGTATGCCTGACGTGTAGAGTAAGATGTCTGCAGATAGAAAATATGGGGTTAATGAACTGGGGTTATTGGGGTGTCCCTATCTCTTTCCTCTTCTCCTCTCCTGTAGACCCCCAAAGGTTAACGCTCTCACCTTAGGTAAGTGAATGCCGAGCTCTCCATCTGCCTCGGGGCAGGGTGCTGTAACCAGTTTCTTCACTGGATAGGTAGCGCAGGCTTCTTGACTTCAGAGGACTGCTGTCCGTCGTTTACTGCACGAACGGTAAGTTTCGAGTCATTCAAATGTCTTTAAAGTCTTTAGTAATGATGTCTCTTGTTTTGCAGGGTTCCGGCGATGGCGGATGACAGGCTGAAGTGAGTTGAAGATGGAGCCCGTGTGATGAATAGAAGCGCCTGGAAGCACGTAAGTAAGCGCTTGTTGCCTGCTTCACGATGCGCTCTAACTGTCTTTTTATTTTGCAGGTACGAGTTCGGAGCGGCTGCAGGGTGCCGGAATACCCACTGGATTAGATGTGGAAAGGAGTAATGGCACGTGAGTATTAAAGTTCCCCAATGTCTTTAAACGCACCTTGTTTTGTCTTTCAGATGCGGGATGCAGCGCCGAAGGCCTCCGGAGCGTGCGAAGAGTTGGTAAGATTTTGCCTTTCAGATGCCGGAATGCTAACCTGTTCTTTCTTGTCTTTATAGGTGTTGCTGAAGACTGGATTCAGGATGGTAAGCCTTTGCCTTTCAGATGCCGGAATGCTAACCTGTTCTTTCTTGTCTTTATAGGTGTTGCTGAAGACTGGATTCAGGATGGTAAGCCTTTGCCTTTCAGATGCCGGAATGCTAACCTGTTCTTTCTTGTCTTTATAGGTGTTGCTGAAGACTGGATTCAGGATGGTAAGCCTTTTTCCTTAGGCCCAGGACCGGATGCAGAAGACACGATGAGCGTTCTGCTGCAGAGGTTGCAGAATAACGCAAAGCAAGATTCATCCACCGGGTATGGTTTAAATAGCCTCCTGTAGTGCTTAGGTGTCTCCTTCCACAGCCACGCCTAAGTAAGAAAAGAGTTCCTCGTAAGAAAAGAGTTCCTGCCTTCCAGAAGAGTTCCAGTGTTCTGAATCTAGGGAGTGGCTCCAGCCCCACCCAACAGGAAAAGTAGTTCCAAACAGAAGAGGATTAGAGGCTCAACTGGCAGGCAAGTAAGCAGCATGGTCTGCTGAAGGTAAGTCCACCCAAGCATTATGAGCCCGGCGCTTCCAGCGCTGGGACTGGGCATATTTATGAGCCTGGTGCCACTGGCGCCAGGACTGGGTCCAAAAGGTCCCAATTGGGACTGGTTGGCACTCGGAACCAGGGTTATGGATCTGCTTCCAAGGGAGTTGGGAAAACCCTGACCTTTTGGAAGCAGAGATCATGACAGTATATAACAGATTACATCAATAATGGTATTAGACATAACATGATTAAGACGTTAGCTCATACAAACTTTGATTTTTTAAATAACAATTTAGTCCATAGGTAGTGGTCTGTTAGAGTTGCAAAATACCAATGTGCATGGTTAAAAGCCATGGCTAGTAGCCAGTCACTGTTTTAAAATATACAGTCGACAACGTTGAAAGCTGTAGTCAGTGGTCATAGCTAAAGGCAATAGCTAGTACCCATTAATGTGTGAGAATATACTATTGGCACGTCCAACGGCTTTGGCCACCCGCTAATATTGTGTTGAAGACCATGGCTAGTGGCTGGTTAGTGTATGTAATATACAGTGGCCATGGCTGAAGGCCATAGATAGGGGCTTGTTAGTTTTGTATAATACACAGTGGGAACATCCGATGTCCATTGCTTATGGCATGTTAGTATTTTAAAATATACAGTAGGCATGGCCAAAAGATGTACAAACTGCTCATAGCCAAAGGCCATGGCTAGTGGCCCATTTATATATTAGAATATATAGTGGGCACAGCCAATGATTGTGGCCACTGACCAGTATTGTGTTAAAGCCCATGGCTACTGCCTGATCAGTGTAAATATTATACAGTGGACACAGCTGAAAGCTGTAGCCACTGGTGAAGGCCAAAGTGTATGGTTGGTGGACTGTTAGTAATATACAGTGCACATGGGTGAAGGCCATTATTAGTACCCATTAATGTGTTCAAATATATTTGTCATGTACACTGACCATGCCTGAAGGCCATCCTTAATGCTGTTTACTGTTGTAATGTAATGAGTGATGTCATCAGTGTTGTGATATTTGATGTCATCATTGTGGTCATAGGCTGCGCAACCGGCGGTGTGAAGTTAAGGTGGCTTTAGCTGAATTTCAGGGGTTTTGTTGCATTAACTTCTCACCTTAATGCCTATGCAACTAAAGTGTTTTCCTTGAATATATATATATATTTATGTTTTAGTCAGGGGTCAGGACCAGTCTTAGAAATCCTGTTTTCCAAGTTCCTAAATCAGCAACTTAACTGCTTCAGAAAATGTCCTCATATCAGTGACTTTCTTTATTAATTAAACAGCTGGAAAGACTTTGTTGTGAATATCACATACAGAGATGTATGGTACAAAAATAAAAGGAAATGTATTGTTACAGAAAAATATATCTATCTAATACCTTGGTGAAGAAGGAAAAATAGATGCATAATGATTGCCAGCATAGTTTAGTGGACATGTGTTCGATGGATAGTGTTCGAGTAGTCAAGAAGGATCCCCAGGATTGCTAGGGGTTTATGTTGCCGTATTTATGACAGGGGTGGTGGCAAACTAGGCGCGATGTTGCAATGTCATATGTATTGAGCATAATTAATTAGGGATGCGATATAGAACCGCAAATGTAACATGAACACGATTTACACTGGGTGCTTTGAAACACATGGAAATTGAGAGACAGAAAGGGTTTCAATGTGCATGTGGAGGTGGGTCTGTCTTGCAATCCTGCGGTAAAGTAGGAATAACATTTATGAAACACACGCACAGCGAAATATATAAAAGGAGTTTTGATCACACAGAGAAACATTCGAAAGAAGCCTAATAGGGAGTTTATATAAATCTGCATGCAGTGGGGTTTTGTGGGTTTATTCGGACTCTACAGTTAGCAGCTGCACAATGAATTTCAGGTAGCAGGGATATTCCAGTTTTCTGGGATTGGGGGTTAACGGAAGAAAGAATGAGTCATCTAGTTAAAGGTCAGTTTGCGAACAGGATAAAGGTTCATGATTTAACATTTACGTGAGGAAAAGATCTAATCTCACTCATTGCATTGAAGTCATGTAAAGGGCGTTGATCATTTGCTTAGGCTGGTAATAAAAATGGGGCCCGAGTCCAGGGTGTCTGGCGGTTAATTGTTTTTACAGGGTGAAACTAGAGGCTGTACACACTGGAAAAGGCATCGCATGAATTAGTATGTCTTAAGAGAAGCGAGAAATCTGTGTCAGAGGAGGTCGCAATCTGTGGTTCAAAGAAAAACCTGTTTATGCAGGCCTACCTCGTATTGCTAAAATATTCAAGGGGACCATATGTAAACAGACTTAAGTTTAAAGGCTCTAGGCCAGTCATTACTCAGTAATGCATTGTGTTGTATGCAAATGTTTCATTGTACCATGATGTGGCAACCTACCATGGACCAATCCCGAGTAAAGGCCGGACTTGGAAGATGAAGAGATGAAGATGGTCGTAAAGATTGTCAGTGACCAATGAGAAAGAATGAATTTGGAAAAGATGGAACTTCTTTGTACATTTTTTGTCCAATCATGATTTAGTGGTGGACGGTTATACAATATTTGGGAGTGTTTCATTGTTCCCAAAAAAGTATAAAACATCTATCCATTAATGTAGTTTGTTGAGACTTGAGTTTGTTTGGTTGCACGGGACTATCCAATTGCTTCCCGGAATATTGTACAATAAACTAGCTTTATGTACAAAACATGCACTCACCCAGGTTTGGGCTGAGGTAATTAGGTGCCTGCCCCTACAATAGAGACATATGGTGGAATAAGGGCAATTTCCTTTATTTGCTTGAAGATTTATTTAATGGCACTGAGGTGCATCAAATGTTTATTTTCTCTGTCAGTTGGTGTTTTGTAAGGAAATTCCCAGCATTTAATAGCTGCTTAACCGACACTTCAAAGCACCCAGGTCTTGAAGGGAAGTAAAGAAGAGGTGGGACACCACTAAGAAGAGTGCCAACGTGCGAGTGCCAGGACCCGATCATAGCTAAATTCTAGCTTACACCGCAGGTCTGGTAGTTAGTGTTGGTGTACGCTGTAAACACTAGGCTCCATCTACTCCAAACTACAATAAGCTATTTATGTGCCTCAATGTTTGGCAATGCTGGGAACCAACAGCATTGCTCCAGCAAAAGGATTGCACATCTGCTGCATTCCCCTTCTGCACGCTATATCTTGGATCGGCAAAGCCTGATGAAGGACTGTGATCCTCAGGTTCTTATAGAATGTAAGGGTTCTGTCACATTCTTAAAGCCTGGCCCATCCTAAGCCAGGATCTTGCTTTCTTGGTTCGAATAAGAGAGGCACATTTTGACTTGATATATCAGGTTGTGGAAGTGCCGAGTAGCGGATATTATTCACTGGCAGAATCATTCTGGCCTGGCCCATCTACTTGCTTACTACCTCTCCAGAAACACTTGGAGCAGGGAATTGAGGTGGACAAGGATAATGGTGGAAGGGGTGGGGGTGCTGCAACTGTAATTACCATCTGATGGAGGATCCTGCTTCACAAGTTATAACCCCTTCCCCAACTCAGCGGCATGGAACAATTCAGAGTATTTCAGTCGATGGGAACCTTTTAGTTTGGAATAGGGTATTTTAAAAAAAGAGATTGTAGCATTACCAGCTTGCATTACAGCACCCAAGCACACTACTTAGTTGAAACAAGAAGCTATTAGTGTACAAAGTGAGCATCTTGACAATGGGAATGCATATGTTCTGTGGACTTGGATTGGAACTGGAGGTATGATTACCACGTCTGCTCAGGGCTCATTGAACTGAGAAAAAGGTGCAATCAGACACTGTCCACAACCCAAGGCTAAGGGCGACCAGTCTAACGAGGATATTATCTATGGCAGATAATTACAAAGTGAATAGCCCTCCTCCGATTAATAGGGAAAGGAATGGTGTTGCGAATGAGAAAAAGATCACACCTGGGCACTGGAGAAGCATGTGCTAGTGTGAAAGAGCGTCTTGGGTCGTAAAAGACAAATGATAACTGTAACCATAGCAGGTTAGGTGTGGAGGCAAAAAATAGCAGTTGTCTGTCCATACTTTATGATGACATTCTAAATATTTGGCATTTTTGTGATGATAAAAAACATGATGGTATTGGTTTCGGCACACAGAGATTGGAAGAAGGATGGGACTGGAATAGAATACCGGGCAACGCTAGTCAGATTCACCAACAACTAAATCACACCCTGTTGGCAATTCATGAAATGAGCCGCTTTGACAGCACTCAGCAAAACAAGGACCACTATTTCAGTGGCAATAAGGTCCTCAAGAGCAGGAGCCAATGGCCAGACTCTCCAGCCCAGATCGACACTGCATACCTGGGAGAGATAGAGTCAAGAAACAACCACACGCAGTGCAGCGGGCCGACAATGTTACCAGGGCGGTGAAGGGAAAAGATCTACCAGAGGGAGAGGACTGCATGGCCACCAAGCAGCAAAACAAGCAAGCGACATGACAACCTGAGCCAGAGGGACTGGTTTCACAGCCCCATACTCACTAAGCAACCAGGGTCAAGGAAAAGAGAAAGACGACCAAGGTCCTGTACTTACCAGGGAGAGATTCAGAAATTCCACCTGCTCCTTAGAACAATCAGTTGGGCTGTAGTTCTTCTGTAGTGTGCTCCTATGGATGACGTGGGTGGGGCTTAGCTCCCTGTTCATGACTTTCCACTATACACTCTCCTCCCAGAGGGAAAGTACAGGATTGGCTAGGGGGAGCTTGTCAATCACGAAGAAGTATCCATATTTAAGCCAGGAACGGGAAAAAGGAAGTGGGGTTATTCGACTGAGGTCAGCAGTTGAGGTGAATATGGCCAAGGCACCAGAAATGGGGAGGCGAGAGTGGAGGTTGGTGGAGAACAGTTGTGCGGCAGACGAGGTATGGTATTGGTTGGAGAGAAAGAGGTCTAGAGTTTGAGGGTGCGTGTTTGTGTGCGGCACAATTAGAGGTTAGTGAAGTGAAGTGAGGGGCACAGAGTGGAAGAAGGGTGTCCTAGCAGTCTGGAAGGTAGAGAGTAGCAAAGGTAGGAGGAGAGTGTTGGTAAAGTGGAGAGTGGCAGTGATAGGAGGAGAATTGTAGCATTGGGTGAGTGGCAGTTTTAGGAGAAAATTGGGAGCAAGTCTAGAGTAATAGTGGGAGGAGGAGTAACAAATGGAGGGGGGGAATAATAGTGGTAGCAAGGAACGTAGTAGTGTTGGGAGGAGTGTAGCAGGAGTGGGAGAAGCAAGGAGTTGTTGGGTATCAGCAAACGGTGGAGGCGAGGCTAAGGATGAATGAAATATTGGAGGGACAGAGGGTTGGTGAAGTAGTAAGAGAAGGGGTGAGAGCAAAGAGGGGGCCATATAAGCGATCATGAGTGAAATTGCATAAGTCCAACTGAGTAAGTGCAAGGCACTTCCCACCTCCCTCAGAATACTAACAACTGAAAGCAGATAGAAGGTCCCTGGGGGAGTTTGGCTAGCCTACATCTAGGGAGCCACCAATTATAAAAGACACACGGTAGACAGTAGGTGCTACTGCTCAGTAGCACTGACCTGGGATTATGAACGCTGAGGTTAGGGAGGGAATCCTATAGATGACAAGATAGGGAGGGATGGCTCAAATGCCCTCCCATCAAAAATAAAACACCTTTGCACACCCTCTTGGAGTCTCAGAGTATTTGTGCCGTCTGTGTCAGAAACAATTTAGGGGGGAAGGCAGGCTCAGTCAGGGTCAAGACGTTCCATGAGTTGACCTTTGACGAGATAGGCCTTCCACTCTTTATGAATGGCAAGAGGTAGGTACCAGCATGAGGGCATGAAGAATGCTGTTCCGTATTCTCAGTTGATTAAGGCTTCTTTACAGGTCTTTCTTTTTTTTGTTGCAGAACTTAGTTGCGACCTGATGTTGTCAGTGGCTGCACATTAGTCAGAAAGGTAAGAGGGGCTTCAGTCATTGCAGCCTTGGAGGTGATGCAGGTGTAACCGTGATGAAGAGCTGTGCAGGGCAGCAGGGGTAGCTCCTCTCTTGGTCAGGGTCATCTGACACCTGGTTCAAGGACCTATAAGGAAAGGGAAAATTGAGAATGCAATCTCCCCAGTATTGGGAGGATAGCTCAGGGGCAACGTGCTTATCTTGGAAGCAAGACGACACTGAGCAACACAGGTTCGATCCTCGGGTCTGTGTTTAGAAACCTGTGGATATTAACCATGTTATAAATAACACATTACAATTACAAAGCTACCCAAGCGTAGTCATGTTTGAAGATGCTGGGATAAAAACTACAGGGGAGTGAATAAATCACTGGTTATTTTAGGGACCTTTTCTTCATGAGGACCTAGGCAAGGCCATGCGGTGCCCACTGTTTTCACTGTTAGTTTAATAATTAGACTAGAGCTTTCCCTCCAGAGATCTGACTGCAACCGAAGTGCCACATGTGCAGATCACAGTGGCTTCATGGAGGCCCTGCTGCCTAGTACCAAGTATGCAACCTCACTGGTAGTTTACTGGGGGTGTGTTTGTTCTAGCTCACATCCAAAACCTGAACCGACAAGAAAAGAAACATTTGCACTCTCTTACAAATGCGGAGCTGCACACATTTGCGAAATATTTCACATCTGCCCTTACATCTAAGACATCTTAGCAAATGTAAGGTTGGCGCCTTAAGCACTCACCCCCACCACAGCTTCCAGCTCAAATCCATAATACTCATATTGACGCCCCCACCAACCTTAAAGCTCACCACCATCGCCAGACTTTCACAGAGGACCATGACGTTCATAAAGGTACACACCAACTCACCTCAGACACTCCAGTCAGCATCTCAAACGCCACAGTTACCTCACAACCCACAGCCCACAGTCCTCACAGACAGCCCACTTCCCTCTCACCAAGCACAGTCATCATAAAATATTACTTCCAAACCACTGGGCACTTGCGTGTGCTTCAAATGAAGGGAAAGAAAATCGGAAAAATACATTTGAACACCCTTCACCCAGTCAGTCACATTTGACTCACCTATTCATGCCCTATAAACGTAACGAGCTATCTTTTTTTGTTGCTTCGGTGCCAGCCGATCCGTTTCTTTCAACAACGTACATTTGGAATGTCCACAGAGTGATGGGCACACAGTACTAGCCGTGCATGATTGTAGTACTAGCCGTGTATGACTGTATCACCACCAAGTCCTGGTGAGGAGAGTAATGTGGTTTAAAGGCAGAATCCAGGGAAAAAATATATTCCAATCCTCTTTAGCTCTGCATCACCAACAATCTCCATTGGCACCCGGGGCTTGGTGTGCAGCCAATCGAATGGAAGAAGCTACATTGTGAGCACGCTATTGGCTGCTCCGACTCATGACCCACCACACCTGCCTTCTATCCTAAGCCTCCCAACAACCAACTACGAAATATAAAGAGAAGCACATACCGGCCTCTACTTGCACCCCTCACCTACCATATAGCAGAACACTTTAAGGCTCTGCACCCCCAACAGACCCTCTCCGTCAATACCGCCAAAGATGAGCACAGCTCCAAATTCGATTTCTCTCCAATCACCGAGTCGGATACTCTCCACACCCTCAAACAGCTCAAACCATCTCATTGCAAAGGAGATATATGCCCCCCCAACATCATTAAAGAATGTGCGACACCGCTCGCAGCAATCATCACAGCATTCATTAACGCCTCATTCAAGACGGGCAAAGTCCCTGACAGCCTTAAAGAGGCGTGGGTGCGCCCATCCTAAAGAAACCAACCCTGGACCCTACCCAACCTGATAATCATCGGCCCATTACTACGGTTCCATTTCTCTTAAAAATGCTAGATAAAGCTGCACACATGCAGATACAGGCCTACCTGGAAAACAACTCTGTCCTAGGTAAAAGGCAGTCCGGATTCCGCAAAGGTCATGGCACTGAAACCGCCTTACTAGATCTTAAGAATCAAATTACCCTGATCCTAGATAAAGGCAAGCCGGCCCTTCTGCTCCTCCTAGACCTCTCGGCGGCATTTGATTTAGTCGATCACGCCATCCTCACGAACCATCTCACTCAGGCCGCACATTTCTCCAAACAAGCCACAAATTGGATCACCTCCTTCCTCGAAGGTAGAGTGATGAAAGTGTTTTCCAATACAGCCAACACAGAACCTACCACCATCAGGTGTGGAGTCCCTCAGGGCTCATGTATGGCTCCCACCCTCTATAATCTTTTTACCAAACCTCTCTTTGATAAACTGGACGCACTTGGGATCACATACACCAACTACGCTGACGATACCCAAGCATTCCTTCCGCTCACAGGACTCTACCACCAGGACGCAGCCACCCTCCAGAATATATACGCCACCATCCAAGCATGGATGGCCACAAACGGTCTATGTCTTAGCGGAGATAAGACCGAATTTCTCATCCTTGGCCAAAATTCCACTCTCACGAACCTCGACCCACTCTTCACCAACTTCTGCATAGACAATTGTGTCATCCCAGTTCTACCTTCTGTTAAAACACTAGGAGTCCACATTGACACATCACTCTCCATGGACAAGCAAGTCAACTCCATTGTCTCTGCCTCCGCCCTGAGCACTAAGCTCATTAATGCAATCAAACCTTTCCTAAATAAAGATAATTGCCTATCCATTGCCAGAGCCACCATTGGAGCCAAACTAGATTATTGTAATGCGCTATTGGCTGGCACCTCCAACTCCAATCTCAATAAACTCCAAACAACACAAAATAATGCACTAAGAGCAGCCCTCAATATACCTAAACGGGACCACATCGCGCAAACCAGAAGGGAAGCACACTGGCTACCTGTTAAAGAGCGCATTACATTCAAAATACTTACCACCGCACACAAATGTATTAACCTATCTGCACCTTCATACCTGTCTGACACGCTAGTCAGATCTCACTCCACTAGACCAACGAGACAATGCCACACCAACCAACTTAGGGTCCCACACATCAAACGAGCTAAAGCAGGTGGAATAAGCTTCCCCTACATCGCACCTAAGCTATGGAACGCATTACCTAGCACGCTCAGAGCAGAAACCTCTCTCACTGCCTTCGGAAAATAACTGAAAACCACCTTGTTCAACTAACTCCTCCAACATCATGTCTTCTGACCCTCTCCTCCTCCTCTCCTTTTTTCTCCTCCTCTCCTGTAGCTACTACTTTTCTCTTGCAACTAAGTAATGACTTTTCTGTATGTATAACAAGTCATGTTCATATCTGTAACAAGCGCCACAATGCCCTCTGGGCTGCCTGTGCGCTTAACAAATGCGAATAAATAAATAAATATGCTCCTTCCTCATCTCATTGGGCTGAACATGACTCTGCTCGGTGGCCATGGAAATGGAAAAGGAATTCCTCTGTAAGATTCCTTCTCTATTTCCCCAGTGTCCATATTCAGTGTAGTTTTGTTTTTGATGACAGGTAAAATGTCACAGACCCGCTACAAAAGTTATTTTTTACTTTAAAAAAAGAACTTAACATGGAGGATTAATTGCAATGATGAAAACAGTGGTGGGGGAATGCCAGAGGGATCATAGCCTCCTGTCCTCATTAAAGTCGTATTATTGTCTGGCCTTTCAACTTCATTACCACCCACTTACCACTTGGTGGCAAAATACCCAATAGCTTTGCTCACCCCCAGCACCGGAGTACCTAAGGTCGAGAAGTGGACTGATACCACCCAGTTACCATATGAGGCCCAAGATCTCAATCCTCATCCCAGCCATCAGAGCAGGAACCGTAGATCCTCAGGTTAGAATCTTCTCTCCATGGTAGACTGCTATGGAAGCAGGACATTTGCAACTTAATACTAACATTTGGAATGAGTTGCCTAAAGCAAGTGTTTGGCAGATTCAAGCAGTCATCAAATATAAACCCTTCAACGCAGCCTACATTGACCCTTTTCTATGAAAACACCTCTCACCGTCTCCAGCAATACTTTCTCTGTACCAGGAAGGCCTGTGTCCAGTTATTGGGTTCCCTCACAGGTGCGTGATTCCTCAGTGCACCGTCCCCTGCTGTCACTCGCCCTGATGGACTTTGTCCAACAATGCGTTCTGTACCATATATCTTTAAGTCGGAATTGCCCAGACCTCTAGCAATCTCTTACAATAGAGAGCAATTAATTGACCAGGTTCCAAAATGTTGAGCGTTCTCAATATTTCCCTCTGATATGCAGATAGACCTCGGGATGCTCATCCACTCCTCTCTGATATCACCTGCCCTCTCTCACCCTCTCTAGTCAAGCGGGTACATACATGTGATAGTTTCTGTTGCCCAGGCAGTTCTTTCACACAGCAAAAGTAAAGGTGTTTATCTTGTCCCCAGGAATGAAATTCCCAGGTCCATTTGTACTGGCCATTTTGGTACAATGTACATTTTGTCTCTCTTTTAGGTCCCCCTTTAACTCCTTTGTTCTTTCTACCAGATGGCCCTACAAGGTCAGATTATGTAGAAGTTAGTGTATTGGACCTCATGTCGTTTTGTTTCATATACAATGATTCAGTTTAGTGAAAGGCCTCCTTCACAGTCATTTACAGTGGGACTCAGATTTGAGTTTCGGAGTAAATGTAGATACTTGCGGGGTAATTCATAGAATTCAGCGCACAAGTGGCGCACGCGGCTGGTGCACAGTGTGCGCGTGCGACTTACTGCACCAGCCGCGTGCGCTAAAATCCATTTCCGCGCACAGCGTATTCATGGATTTTAACATCCAAAACCTTCCATGGCGCAGAGTGGCGCATCGACCCTGCAGCAGCGCCAGTTATGCCCCAACCCCTCCCTGTGCGCCATGTACAGTGCACAAATCCCGTACATGGCACACAGGCTCACAACCTCGAAAACGCCTGTAAAACTCCCCACACAACCCTCCGAATACACGTACCCCGCTGCGTGGGTAGTCTCACATGCGAGTGGCCCCGTGCGAGCGGGGTACGTGTATCACTGGGGTTCGCGGGAAGTGTCACACGCGATTGGCCCTGTGCAAGCGGGGTACGTGTATTACTGGGGTTCGCGGGAAGTTTCACACGCGATTGGCCCTGTGCGAGCGGGGTACGTGTATTACTGGGGTTCAAGGGAAGTGTCACACGCGATTGGCCCTGTGCGAGCGGGGTACGTGTATTTCAGGGGTGCGTGTGAAGTTTCACACGCGATTTTGCTGTCAGAGTGGGGTACGTATATCCTGTGTGGTGCGGGGGGAGTCCTACACGTGAATTGGCAGTGTGGGTCCTCCACGTCCCCTGCAGGCAGCCCACAACACAGGGGCCTACCCTGCACCCCTGGTCATGTCCCACAGGCAGCCCATCCACCATAGGCATGCCCCCCAGCCAAGCCACATGTCACCTTGCAATATGATCACCAACTCATGTCCCCCAGCAGCCCCACCCCCCAGCAGTGAGGGGCACCTGCCAGCAGGCCCCCACTCATGTCCCACTCATGTCCCCCTGCACCCCCCGCAGTGAGGGGCACCTGCCAGTAGGCCCCCACTCATGTCCCCCAGCACCCCCACCCCCCAGCAGTGAGGGGCACCTGCCTGCAGGCCCCCACTCATGTCCCCCAGCAGTGAGGGGCACCTGCCAGAAGGCCCACACTTATGTCCCCCTGCACCCCCACCCCCCAGCAGTGAGGGGCACCTGCCAGCAGGCCCCCAATCATGTCCCACTCATGTTCCCCAGCACCCCCACCCCCTAGCAGTGAGGGGCACCTGCCAGCAGGCCCTCACTCATGTCCCCCTGCACCCCCACCCCCCAGCAGTGAGGGGCACCTGCCAGCAGGCCCCCACTCATGTCCCACTCATGTTCCTCAGCACCCCCACCCACCAGCAGTGAGAGGCACCTGCCAGCAGGCCCCACTCATGTCCCACTCATGTCCCCCAGCACCCCCAGCACCCGCACCCCCCAGCAGTGAGGGGCACCTGCCAGCAGGCCCCCACTCATGTCCCACTCATGTCTCCCAGGACCCCTGCCCCCCAGCAGTGAGGGGCACCTGCCAGCAGGCCCCCACTCATGTCCCCCTGCACCCCAACCCCCAGCAGTGAGGGGCACCTGCCAGCAGGCCCCCACTCATGTCCCACTCATGTCTCCCAGGACCCCCACCCCCCAGCAGTGAGGGGCACCTGCCAGCAGGCCCCCACTCATGTCCCACTCATGTCCCCCAGCACCCCCACCCCCCAGCAGTGAGGGGCACCTGCCAGCAGGCCCCCACTCATGTCCCCCAGCACCCCCACCCCCCAGCAGTGAGGAGCACCTGCCAGCAGGCCCCCACTCATGTCCCACTCATGTCCCCCAGCACCCCCACCCCCCAGCAGTGAGGGGCACCTGCCAGCAGGACCCCACTCATGCCCCCCAGCCCCCCACCCCCAGCAGTGAGGAGCACCTGGCAGCAGGCCCCCACTCATGTTCCACTCATGTCCCCCAGCACCCCCACCCCTAGCAGTGAGGGGCACATGCCAGCAGGCCCCCACTCATGTCCCACTCATGTCCCCCAGCACCCCACCCCCCAGCAGTGAGGGGCACCTGCCAGCAGGCCCCCACACATGTCCCACTCATGTCCCCCAGTACCCCCACCCCCCAGCAGTGAGGGGCACCTGCCAGCAGGCCCCCACTCATGTCCCCCTGCACCCCCACCCCCCAGCAGTGAGGAGCACCTGCCAGCAGGCCCCCACTCATGTCCCACTCATGTCCCCCAGCACCCCCACCCCCAGCAGTGTGGGGCACCTGCCAGCAGGCCCCCACTCATGTCCCCCTGCACCCCCACCCCCAGCAGTGAGGGACACCTGCCAGCAGGCCCCCACTCATGTCCCACTCATGTCCCCCAGCACCCCCACCCCCCAGCAGTGAGGGGCACCTGCCAGCAGGCCCCCACTCATGTCCCACTCATGTCCCCCAGCACCCCCACCCCCCAGCAGTGAGGGGCGTCTGCCAGCAGGCCCCCACTCATGTCCCCTAGCACCCCCACCCCCCAGCAGTGAGAGGCACTTGCCAGCAGGTCCCCATTCATGTCCCACTCATGTCCCCCTGCACCCCCACCCACCAGCAGTTAGGGGCACCTGCCAGCAGGCCCACACTCATGTCCCCTGCACCCCCACCCCCCAGCAGTGAGGGCACCTGCCAGCAGGCCCCCAGCAGGCCCCCACTCATGTCCCACTCATGTCCCCAAGCACCCCCACCCCCCAGCAGAGAGGGGCACCTGCCAGCAGGCCCCCACTCATGTCCCCCTGCACCCCCACAGCAGTGAGGGGCACCTGCCAGCAGGACCCCACTCATGTCCCCCAGCACCCCCACCCCCCCAGCAGTGAGGGGCACCTGCCAGCAGACCCCCACTCATGTCCCACTCATGTCCCCCAGCACCCCCAACCCCCAGCAGTGAGGGGCACCTGCCAGCAGGCCCCCACTCATGTCCCACAGCACCCCCACCCCCAGCAGTGTGGGGCACCTGCCAGCAGGCCCCCACTCATGTCCCCCTGCACCCCCACCCCCCAGCAGTGATGGACACCTGCCAGCAGGCCCCCACTCATGTCCCACTCATGTCCCCCAGCACCCCCACCCCCCAGCAGTGAGGGGCACCTGCCAGCAGGCCCCCACTCATGTCCCACTCATGTACCCCAGCACCCCCACCCCCCAGCAGTGAGGGGCGTCTGCCAGCAGGCCCCCACTCATGTCCCCTAGCACCTCCACCTCCCAGCAGTGAGAGGCACTTGCCAGCAGGTCCCCATTCATGTCCCACTCATGTCCCCCTGCACCCCCACCCACCAGCAGTTAGGGGCACCTGCCAGCAGGCCCACACTCATGTCCCCCTGCACCCCCACCCCCCAGCAGTGAAGGGCACCTGCCAGCAGGCCCCCAGCAGGCCCCCACTCATGTCCCACTCATGTCCCCAAGCACCCCCACCCCCCAGCAGAGAGGGGCACCTGCCAGCAGGCCCCCACTCATGTCCCCCTGCACCCCCACAGCAGTGAGGGGCACCTGCCAGCAGGACCCCACTCATGTCCCCCAGCACCCCCACCCCCCCAGCAGTGAGGGGCACCTGCCAGCAGACCCCCACTCATGTCCCCCAGCACCCCCAACCCCCAGCAGTGAGGGGCACCTGCCAGCAGGCCCCCACTCATGTCCCACTCATATCCCCCCACCCACTCACCCACCCAGCAGTGACATGCCCATCTCATGACACAAACCAAAAGTCAACTATGTACATCAACACATGTCCGTCACACACACACACACACAGGTTGTCATTGATTGAGTAAACCCACATGTCAACATGCATGAACCCAATGAGTGAATCCCACACATTGAAATAAAAGATCAAAATGTATTAACATGAAAACCAAATGAAAGTACTTAAAGCATAAAATAATAGCAAACATGAAATGAAATGCATGTCCAAATAAAAAACAAAAATCCTCAAAAAAACCCAAGTAATCCCAAAAAAAATGGCCAAAACTCTCTGTCCACCAAACCAAATCAAAATGAAACGCAAAAAGGTAAATCCATTGATCCATGGTGAAATGAAATTAAAATGTCCAAATAAATCCAACGTCCAACTATGTACAATACAATTTTCAAGGTTCCATGAGCCCAACGAAACAAATGAAACCTATCTAATAACCTACCTAACCAAAAAATTAGTTACAAAAATGTGGGGCATAGTCCAAAAGCCCCAAAAAAAAGGAAACCTAGCACTATAAACTATTTACAATTGCGACGGGCAAGTCCTGCGGCTCACTCATTGATGTTTTCGGCCAGGGCATCATCGAACTCCATGTCTATTTGCTGGAGGCGGGCCTCTGTCCTGGCCCCGAGGTCTCGCAGGGAGGCACTCATGCCTGTTCCAACTCCCTGCGAGTCGCCTCGAGGCACTCTGCCCGCCTCAACACCCGACGCATGGAGAACTCCACCCTGACCATGGTGAGCCGCGCCTCTTCCGCCCGCTGCCACTCCGCACCTATACGCTGGCCCAACCACAGCCGAACAGAAGACACATCCATTCCAGGGTTTCTCCTCCTCTCTGCCCGATGCCTGCCCCCCTGATGTCGATGGCCCTGAGCCATCATTGCTCCCACCTAGAGCCTGCTCCTGCTGCTGCTGCTGCTGTCGATTTGCCCTGTCCGATGATGCCTGCACATCCTCCATCAGCTGGTCTCCAGTTGTGGTGTCCACCGCTGCTGGACCGCCAACTCCCGACTGTGGCAGGGATGGGATCTCCACCAAGCTGGCTGTGTTGGTCAGGCCAGGTCCACAGGGGGCCCTGGTGGAATCTGCGCTGGAAGACGGCAGGGAGAATGACTGGCGCATAGTCTCCACAGAGGAGGAGAGGTCCGCCAGAGTGCGCATCACATGTAGGAACCCACCAACCAGGGCCCCTCCCAATAGTGCCACGTCGCAACGCTGCTGTTCGTGATGGCGTGCGTTCTCCTCCCAGGAAGAACGCACGCCATCACGAATGTCACGCGTGCGCAACGCGACACCAATCAGGACGGAGCCCATACGTTCATTGGACCCCTCGTCTGCAGGTAGTGGAGAGGCAGATGACATGGCACTCTCCCCTACCTGCGGACGGGCCTGGAATGGGGCATCCCTGCTGGTGCATGGTGGTGCAGTCACAGGGTCAAGGACAGGGACATGCACAGGCCCCTCCACGGTGACCTGTGCTGCCTCCTGACCCTGGCCCTGGACTGCACCACTTGCACCAGTGGTACTACCCCCCACCAGGCCCCATGTGCGGCTCAGTAGCGGGCTCCTCCTCCTCTGTGGAGACCACCAACCTGGATGTCTCTGTACCGTCTTCTGCCATTGCAAGCCCCTGTGGGGGCTCACCCGGCCCTTCCGCCACAGCCATAGTGGCAGATGCGGCACCAGCCCCCTCGCTCCCGGATGATGGCAAGTCCTGGGAGGGTGGCTGGGCCTTGCGTCCCATCCAGTGGAGGCATCCCCGCCGCTTGGCTCCACAGCGCCGTCTCCGCCCTCTTCTTCACTTGACGCTGCGTAGAGGGAGACATAGAACACAAGCATCAGGTTACAGTACAATATTCGCCTAGACAGGAAGCAATAACACATGAGTGGCATTGTCTAACGTCACTTCCATCCTGTCCCTCCACAACACATGGGTGAATGCACGCAACACACATGCATAAACAGGCATGGTGCCTGCAATCAACATCAGCATCCATGTACAAGGGCCTCTATTAATCAAAATGTTGCCTTCAAACTCACATGCATCATGGCTCACACTGATTCCATGCACACACATCACTGGAGGATCATGCATCATGCCTTGTACACCACAGACACATTGGATAGACACAGTGCATACAACGGTGACCGCACTGCATGAGTGAATGTACACATCATCACTGACATGTGTCATGAATCCATGGCATATCAAAGTCACAGACACACTTCTCAGACACACACACATGTGCACCATACATGTACATGACAGCAGCACCCATTCCTCACACCCCCACCATGTGCAACACAGACATGCTTTCATGTGTGCATTTGCCATACAGCTCCCCATGTTGCATTGGAACTCATGCACCAACCATGTGGTTCGCACATTACTGGTCTAACATGCATGAACATGATGTCCCTGCACACACACACATCCATACATGGCCAATGTCACACATACAATCAAGTATCAGACTACCAGCACACTGCAACATGCCCTGTCTCACACAGCAATGCGTGGAGCGCTGGGCATACGTGTTCCAGGACCCTGATCTGGATGTCACTCATGCTGACCCGGCCCCCCTCCACGAGGCGCCGGGCCTTGTGGAGGGTCCTGGACCTGAAGTCCTCCCAGCGCTTCTTGATGTGCTTGATGTCGCGGGTTGCCACCCCCTCCGCGTTGATGGCAACCACTACGTCGTCCTAGATCCTCTCCCGTCCTTCCTTGTTGGTGCGTGATGTTCCGAAGAGGGCATCATACTGCCCTAGGACATGCTCCACCAGGACACCAACTTCCTTCACACTGAAACTGGTGACCCTCTGCCTCCCTGGCTCGGGGTCACCAGTGGTCTCAGATGGTATTTTCCCCGACATGGCGACCCCTGAGGCAGGCGTGGGTGGGCAACTGGGTCCTAGGGCTGGGCTGTGGAGCGATGGTATCCCAGTCGGGAGTCTTTTGTTCCAGCAGGGGTGGACATAGCAACTGGAACCCTGGCTGATGTGCAGGCACCAAATACCAGAGCACGTGGGCAGCAGGCAGGCAGGCAGCATCAGATGACAGGTGGGAGCGTGCTCGGGGCTCTGGGGGGCAGTAATTCGGCCTTCTGGGCAGGAGCGTGGTCTTCCGTGTGTTGTTGCGTGGCCAGCTTGATACGGAGTGATTTGGCACGCGAAAATCTTGCACGTCAGCGTGTAATTCGAGGAAAGGCCCTTAGCGCGTAAGCGCATCAGCACACGTACGCGGTTTCATTGGACCAAAGGCCCTTAGCGCATGTGATGTGTGTGGGTGTTTCCCTCGTGACGTGGGCATAGGGGCTCACGTCCAAAAACTGCACGTCCAAGTGTCAGCTCGTGTAATTGGAGGAAAGGGCCTTAGCGCGTACACGCGTAAGTGATGTTGTACGTGTGGGCCGCTTTAAAAGGTACGTGTAGGACCCCATTTCCTTGTACGTGCTTTTCGTGGAGAGCGAGTAGGTGAATTCTGTACTTCTTGTCGGTTCACACGCGATTACTTCACAGCGTTTCAAGTTCGTACTCCCTGTTACCTCTGACAGTGTTCATTTTTTTTGTTGGGCCTGTTTCCTCAATCAGCGTTCACTTCTTCTTTTGTCCTGTCTCCTCAGACAGCGTACAATTCTTCTTTTGGCGAGGGTGTTGCCAACGCGCACACGCGCATTTTTTTCATGTTCTTTTTCCAGGCAGACGGTGAGTCGCGCACGCATTTACCAACTGTGCTTGTCCTGTGTGTCGCGTACCCCTTCAGAGGTCATTGCAGGCTGCGTGTAACACACGTACGCTTAATTTTGTGTTCCTGGGTGCCACAGTGTAGTGCGGGGTCATTTTCCCATGCACGTGGTCTACAAGGAGTTGCGTACATGTTATTATTTGTTTTCGGGGTGCCTGTGCATTGCGTGACCCGTCATCTTCCCCCAGGGGTCACAGACACCCTTGCTAGAGCACTAGGGTACGAATTCCATCTAGTTCCCTACCCCTTTCTCCCCCAATTGCCCAGGACAATCGTTTACTGCTACTCCCGTACGCACAACAACATCAGTGCCATGGTTGGGAGGCGACCAAGCGGTAAGGAAGGCAAAGGTGGCCCACCTCCAAAAGGTGGGTATGGTGGGTGTAGTAGGGGACGTGGCCAGGATTTGCAGGGTGCCCCTAGACCCCCATGTGTGGAGGACCAATCAGGGACACCCATGCCCCCCCATGGTTGTGGGAAACATAGCTGACACCATCCCAGCTCAGCCCTTGTTGGAATAGCCCATTGTGGCACCTGACCCGGCACAGGATGACTCCCAGGCTGACTTCCAGGTCAGCAAGTCTAAGCCACGTGTGGTGGTGCAAGTTGGTGTCACCAGGCCACATGGATCTGGGGCAGCGATGTCATCTGCTGCCCCAAGTAGGCAGGGTGGGGAGGCTGCAGGGGCAGCTGCAGCTCTATCCACCCCAGCTCTGAGTCTCCCAGCCGGGACAATGTCGGTCCAGGTCCATCAAACCGACGTTACCCCTGCCAACATCACACTTCCTCCAATGCCTGCACCAAGACCTATGTTCATTGTGCCATCGCATACACCTAGTACCCAGTCCACCGGCGCTTCTGCCCCTACTGACCAGAGCGGCGTAAGCCACTCAGGCTCCGCTCCACCTTTGAAAAAGAGGAAGAAGGGTGCTCTGGCACTACAGGCTGAGACCCCAGAGACGGCTACACACTCCAGCACGTCAAGGAAGCCTAGCTTTAATGACGCCGAACTTGATGCACTTGTGACCTATGTGTCGGCACATAGCCACGAAATGGTGGTGACTGCAGGGTGCAAGACCACACCTGGTCAACGTAGGGCACACTGGCAGACCATCGCGGACCGCATAGGTGCCCTTGGATTTGTGAGGCGCACAGCTGATGATTGCTACGAGCGGTGGAATGACCTGAAACCCGGAGCAAAGAACAAGCTGGCCTCAAATCATGCCGCTACTCTGGTGACTGGCGGTGGGTCTCCACCAGAGACAGCAAACTCACTGAACATGAGTCTGTTGCTGGGACCTTCATCACAGAGGAACAGATCCAAGGCGTGGGAGACCTACCTGATTACGACACATTGTCCGGTGAGTGCCCATGCATGTGTGTATAATCCACGTGTATGTTGTTGGGGTGATGGGTTCTGATTGAGTGGCAGGTGAGGGTGTGTACTCCTAAGTGTTACGGGTCACCCATGTGCTTCCTCCAATACATTCACGTGCCTTTGATTTGGGTATGCAGTATCACTTCTGTCCACAGTAGCCAATTAACCCCACATTACTGCTGTTACCCTTGAACTATCATCAACATTGTTCTGATTTTTTCTGTGTTCATTCAGGCTGATTGTTTAGATCATCCCATTTTTCATATGCTTTTTTCATCCCTAATGCCACATATGTGACATGCTTCTGTCATTGTGTACACCCCACATTGTGCCACTTTAGTTACCTGGTTATGTGAATGATTAGACCATTCAGGGCGAGGGAGTATTGGCCTGCTGAAATTTATTTTTAGGGCCTCTTTGCATGTGGAACATGATAGTTGTTTCCTGTCATGTTGAAGTGACCGACCATTGATGTGTACATCTGCCTTCAATCACTGTCTTATTGTACACTGGATGTGCTGCAGTTTGTGGCACATGCATATTTTTCAACACTATTCTGCATTAATCTTCTCATCATGTCCATGTGACATGGATGTGTGACAGTACTCATTCACTGACATATCGCTGTAGTTGTCTAATTTACCATGGCTATGCTACATGACATCTGTGTGCTGGCATGTGTCATGTATGTGTATTGGACATGCCACTCACAGGCTGATGTGTGATGCCAGTGCTACACAACATGCTGCGAATGTGTTGCTTTTCCATCTTGGTGTCCTCATTGTCTACCTTTTTGACTCCTCTTCAAGCTCATTAACAGTGCATGCATGCCAGGGTTATAGTCATGTGGGACATGTGTAAACCATGTACAGGATCTCTGACTTGTCAGGCCTATGTGTGTGCTATGGTGCTCATGCCTGTTTCCATTTCTTGTATTTCATGTTTTTGCAGGTTACGACGCACTTGATGCTGGTGAGGTTCAGGAGATGGTGCAGACCCAGGAGGATTCTTAGCCACGACCAGGCCCCAGTGGGGGAAATGGTGTGGTGGTGGGTGAAAACACTTTGGTACTGCAGACCATACTGTCGAGGGGTGTCTCTGGGTGCAGCTCCCCAGACCTCTATTCAGGTGCTGAGTCGGATGATGAGACTTATGTGCTGTCGCAGGTCAGTGCTTCTGGCAGGGATTCTGTTCTGTCCAACCCACCTGCACCAGGGGTAGAACCCTCTATGGGGATGTCAGTGTTGGTAGGTCCGCCTTTGGCGGTTAGGGATGTAGGGTCATACTCCACAGCATCTGATCCTGTTCCTGGGCCAGCAGATCAGAGGGGGAATGCAGTCCTGCAGCCTCAGGCAGTGCCAGCACAGCAAGGTGCAGATCGCCTTGCCCCGAACAGGTGTGGTGCCCGCCGACGCGGTGGCCGTGTGCCACCAGGCAATACTGTATGGGAAAACTCCATGTACGCTATGGCAAGCCAACAGGCAGCATCAGTAGGAATGATGGCTCAAGCAATGGAGAGGGTGGCCACTTCCATTATCCCCCCTGAAAGGCAGATGGAGCAACAACAGCAGGCAACAGACTCCATTTGCCAATCACACAGGGAAGACATGTTGGCGTCCAACAGGGACCGACGGGCGGCACTAGAGCCTCTGCGCAAATCCATATCAATAGAGTCACAGGGAAGCCCTGAGGGTAGAACTCCATAACCTCAGGCAGAGTCTGCTTGAACTTGAGGCTTCCCGCAATGTTAGGGCAGAACAGCAGCTGGAGCAGCTCACATGTTCGCTCTCAGCTGAGCTGTAGGGAACACGTGAGGAGATCCGGGCATCCAGCGAGGCCGTGCGTGCAGAAGTGCAGGTAACCCATGAGGTGCTGCATGGGGATCTCTGCACTTTAATCCTCCAGAATCAGACCTTCCAGACCCGCATGCTTTCTGCCATGGAGGACCATACCAGGGCTTTGGGTGGGCTGCCTCCCATAGTGCCACCACCTCCTGATGCAGCAGCAGAGGGTGAAGAGAGCGACATCAGTTCTCCCACAATGGCATAACCGTGCAGGCCATGAGCTCATGGAGGTATTTTCTTTTCTCGCAACATCCACGCAGGTGGGTGTTGGTGTGCACCCTGTCCTCGAACCTCCTGGGTGGCCTCCCCACCCACCCCCACATGGCCATGTTTGATTTTTTTTTTTTTACAGTGTGTTGCCTTGTGTGGCTCCCGTGGGCTTCCACTGTATTCCGGCTGGGCACATGCAGTCTTGTGCTGAGTTTGGGTTACTTGCTTGGGTTTGTGACACACACACCCCTCCTGCTTCCCGTTTCCATGGGCTTGCAAAGGGTGTGCCAAAGTGACAGTGACTTACACAGTGACATTGGGCTCCCATGAACTTTGTGGGCAGTCTGTAGTCAATACTGTGTGGACATCCCTAGTGGGTATTGTTGTGGTATTGTACACTGCATGGTGTATTGATATGTGCTTGTGCATCCATGTTTTCCTCATAATTTGCAGGTTGCTTCCTCATGTCTTCACAAGGCGTCTCCTTTGCAGATGGAGTTCATGTTGTATGCAGTACACTGACACATTTGCATGGGTGCAACACTCTACAGTTGGAAAGGGTCTATGTGCTTGCTTATTCAGGTTGTAGGACTACCACTACTTTGACTTAGTACTGTCATGTTTTTGCAATGTTTCATGGTGTGTTGCTGTATTGTGTTGGTGGTAAGTATTTGTTCATGAGTGCTGTTTGTTATTGATTACTCGGAGCATATTGTCTGTGCGCAGTTCCCATTTGGGACAGTGCACTTTGTGAAACTTGTGTCAGGTCTTGTGCATTGCTTTGTTTGCTTTAACATTGCATGACATGCCATGGTGTGTTGGTTGGCGGAGCTGGGGAGGGGTTGGGTGACATGGCGCTGTTTGCATGTTGTATTTTGCAAGGGGGTTATCATTTTAGCAGCATAGATGTATGTCTTATAATGACACAGCATTGGTGGTGTTTCGGTAGGTAGGGATGCACACAATGTAACACTTCCAGGTGACCAATCTCAGGCTGGTATGGTTGTGACAGTTGACTGTCCCTTATGTCATCATCATTGAATGTCAGCTGGTATGTGCCAGGGCTGTGTACACTCCACAGGGGTGTGATTTTAGATGAAGTAATTAGCCACCAACTGCGTATGGGTGGCCTCGCCATGTGCCCTTTCCCCTCCCATGCACAGCGGCCGTGCATGTGGTTGGGGATGTGGGGGCACCACCATGTCCACCGGCAGGCCCCGGCGGGTTGCAACGTTGTGCAGGAGACATGCTGCCACTATGCTCCTGCACACTACTGGGGGAGCGTATAGCAGCTGCCCACCAGAGCGGTCAAGGGAGCGAAAGCGTGACCTGAGCACTCCGAATGTGCGCTCCACTATGCCCCGGGTTGCAATATGGGCTGTGTTGTATCTTACCTCGGGTGGTGTGGTGGGGTTCCGAATTGGCATCATCATGTGGGTGCTCAGAGGGTAGGCACTGTCCCCTGGGGAGGTGGTGATGGGTATCATTAGTGGGTTTGTGACATTACTCAGTATCTGACATGCATGCATGTGCTGTGGCATTTATACTCTCCGGGCTGCCATTTATCGCCATGCATCCCAGCTTCTAGGTCCCGGTTTAGGGTTGACATTCTGTAAATGAAACTGTCATGGGTGGACCCTGGATAGTTGGCATATACAGAGGTGATAATTCCCTTGGCATCACATACTAAATGCACGTTGATGGTATGCCAGTGCTTGCGGTTTCTATAGATGTGGTCCATTGCCCTGGGGGTACGTAGAGCCACATGGGTGCAATCAATGGCACCTGGCACTTTGGGAATTGTGCCACCCCGTAGAAATCCTGGATGGCAGCCTGCCTTTCTGCAGGTGTTCTGGGCAGGTATATGTGCCTGCGGACTGATGGGCGTGCAGTCATGATGGCCAACACCTGGTGTAGGCAGCGTGACTGCGTGGTCTGTGACACCCCCCCACTGTAGCACTTGTCTGCTGAAATGATCCAGTGGCCAAGAAGTGCAGTACATTATGCACCTTTTCAAGGGGGCTCAGTGTTTGGGAGCACAGGGTGGGTGATGTGAGGTCATCCTCCCACTCACTCACCAGGTCGAGTATTATGTGAGGTGGAAACCTGTACCTCCCATACACTTGGTCATCAGGCATCCCAAAAAGGCTGGTTCTGGGAGTAAAAATTCTGGGCCTGACTATCCTCCTCCTCCTCCTGCGGTATCCCACGACCACTGCTGCAAGGAACTGTATATTCATCTTGGCGTCTGAGCTTGTTTGTTGTTTGCGCGCACTTTTATGCTGCGCGGGTCCACATATGCCTGCTTCTTGCTGGCGTACGTGTTTCCGGATTAGCGCGTCTTTTTTGGCGCACGCATTAGCCCCATTCGATTCAATGAATACGTGTTTTAGGCGCGCGTGTGGGCGTTCCGCCCATTTGCCTCCTGTACTTTCCCCGTGACGCCCACATTTTCACACGTTGTTCCCCATTCCGCCTGTTATGCCCCGTGTTACGCCTACTTTTGTTGTGTGCCCTGCCCTAGGTGCGCTTTCGCTGTGCGCGTAGTGCACGCTGTTTGAAGATGGGTGCGCCAGCATGCGCCATGCAGGATTTTAGCGCACATCCATGGATTTACACGCGCACGACTTCCATGAATCGCTGTGCGTGGGTTTCGCTGCAATTTTCGCACTTGCGATGCGATTCGCACGCTTTCGCACGCTTGCGCAGACATTTTCAACGCACATTAATTCCATGAATCGGCCTGAAAGTCTCATGGTAGCGTCTGGCAGAATAAAAGTCCACAATATCCAGTGAATCTATATTTTACACAGCCCTATCTGACACGTTTTGGTCTCTCCTCTTAGAAGATTCTTTAGCAGATCTATGAGTCTCTTCCAGAATTAATCTTACTCTTAAATCTGCCCTGCTGTAATGCAATCTAAATTAGGAGCCACGATCCAAGTGTGGCAAAAATACAGACAGTGGCATGAATAAAACAGCAATCCAATTAAGAAACCTTGGCCTCCAAACTGCTAGTGTGATGACCATAAACAGTGGCATGATTGAAACAGCAAACTAAATGGTAAACCCAGGCCTTCAAAATGCAAGGGTAATAATATACAGACAGTGGCATGGTTTAGGGAAGATGTCCCTTACCTGGAATTAGCTGTAAATGGCTAGCGTCACATCCTGCTGGACTGGGGCACCAGGTGAACAGGCAAACAAGATGGTAAGTGTCCAAAGGAAGGCATCCTTTGCCTGTATCCTTCACTGGCTGCCCGGGCAAGGCTGCCCTGGAGGAGAGCTTCAAATGTGGTGTTCTGTGTGTTGTGACCTGCGAAGCACCAATGAGACGCAGCAAGAGCGGGCAGGGGTTGGGGTGAAGGAAGAGTTGGCTGCAAGCAGCCTGGGCCTGTGCATAGAGGTCGCTGACGGCTGTGAAGGGAACATTACATATTATTTAGCACACCTTGCCCATGCTACTAAACACTATAATTGTGCTATTATTACACAATGTAATGGTGAACACTTTACTAAACTTGCGAGGACGAAATGTTGAGTCAGTGCTGCCAAGATTTGAACTTCTGTGAGGATAGTGCTCGTAGACATCATAAGCAAGCGCTGGAATCGTTGGGGTGAATCGGGTCATTATCTACACCCCACAGAGCATAAAAGAATGCCTGCATAAACGGTACCCAGTTGCTACTACCGCCGTTTATGCTCGGCATTTCTTTGATTTGGCAGGCGAAGCTAGAGTGCAGAATGGGGTTAAAAGGTCTTCCTACTCTTCCAGCACCGTCTACCAAATCAGCTGGGTTTATGAAAATACACGCTGGCAGGAAATCCATGACCCTTCCCTTGACTTTCATATTTTGCAAAAGCAGGCAGATTCCATACGAATCCATTGTAAATTGTTTATTTTGAGAGAGACACTGACACATATCTAAACACGTAGAAGAAAAATAAGGAGTAAAGGTTTAAAGGCAATGTTGCCTGTCTTTCATTCATTAGTTTACCACTGCATACATACTGCAAAGAATTACAATTGTGTGGGGATGCGGGGGGTTACCATAAAAGTGCAAACTTAGCTGGTCGCCTCCATGCAATTCCCACTTGGGGGAGAATTATCCTGAATGTGCCAGATAATCAGTGTAGGATGCATGAAAGGGGCAGTAAACAGCGAGGAATCGTTTTACACTAATGTTGATGCAAGAATAACGATAATAACAGTAATAATAATAACGGTAACAATCATAGCAGTGCAATAATAGAATGCAGATCCCAGATATAAAAGAAATTATGCTTCTCTCCACTGTGTCATGTTGCACCCAGAGGGCAAACACATGGTTGATGGACTGCACCCACAATGAGAGGTTCAAGAACATCCCGTGTCAAGCAATTAACTCTCACAGAATCCAAGGAGGCTCTAATCTCCTCTAGTTAATCATTCGATGCTTAAATGCTCCCATTAAAATTAGCCTCTTATTATGTTCCCCATCACGTTCCTGCCCCCATAATATCCATACCCAAGCATGCGATAGCCTCTGATCCTTGTCCTCTGCCACCTCTATTTTGCACTAATGCCATGTTTCATTGGTGACACATTTGTACATCTGAACCGTTGCATTCTTATACGTTTGCATGAGTACATTCCTCTATCTGCATTTACATTGGTTTTCAGGGACTATGTAAAATAGGTTTAAAAAGGGGAACAGGTATAGAAGAATTAAAAAGGCAACGGGGTGCAAGGGCACGCACCCCTTTAGTTTAATGAAGCACACTTATTTTTCTTCAACAAAAAAAGAAATTTAAAACATCAAACTGATCCGTTGATGTTTATATTATGCCAAATGTAGCCTCATTTTTTTCATACATTGGGCCTCATTTTAAATTTTGCTGTGCAGTAAAGAAATGGGGTAAAAAAAATGAAATGCTGGATGTAAACTCCTCCCATTACCTCCAGAAATTGGTGGAGATATGGGGCCTCATTACACGGACGGCGGTAAGGGTTAACGGTCACCGTTAATGGCAACGGTGACCGTTAACCCTTACCGCCGTACTACGAGGTCCCTTAGCGGGTTGGAGTTTTAACGCCTGCTTTTTGCAGGCGTTAAATACCAACCCGCTAAGGGACCTCGGAGCTAATTACGGCACCGCAAAATTGCGGTGCCGTAATTAGCGCCTTCCCCAGTCCCATAGAGCCCTATGGGGCAGAAATGGGAATGGGGAAGGGCAATGGCGGAAAGGGGATTTACCGCCCCTCCAACCTTGGAATGGGGCGGTAAATCCCCTTTCCGCCAAGGCGGTGCCGGTATTTTACCGGCATGGTCCAGGGTGCTAATAGCACCCTGGACCACCGCCTTCCGTGTAATGAGGCCCATGGTCTCCAAAAATGGGAATTTACACCACCATACCACCACTCATAATGGCATGGTAATTCCATGGGGCTGAGAGGTGGTAATGTAAATCAAGTTTAGTGGTAAATCAGTGGATTTAATTCCAATTTACCAACTAACCCTCAATGAAGTTAAATACATATACTTCCAACAAGGGTAATGCAGGGGAGGAGACGTGCAAACTAAATCGCTAAGATGCTCAATTCAAGAGGGGGCACACTGATGACAAAACCTAAGTCTTGAGACACCTCCTAAATATACACTGCTGCGGGGATTCAGAATGAGACATTAGATGATAAGCTTAAAAAGGAAGTCCGGCTTCTTATTGCGTTGGTGTTAGGGTGCACAGCCTTTCCTCTGACTGCCCAGGGCGTTTGCGTGAGCTCCCCTTGTGTGCACATCTCCAAGGAGGCTACAGCCTTCTGCCTTTGGGCTCTAAACAAGAAACCGTCACGGGGGTAGTATTTATCCTTTTGTTGGGCCTTACAAACTAGTTTATCCAAAAAAGAAACACAACTACAAAACAAAATGGCGACCAAGAATGGGATCTGATTCGGAAGTGAAGCAGCGTCCTTACAGTCACCACACAGGGAGACAGATGATGCATGGAGGCAGAGACAGAGGGAGGAAGCAATGTGGTGGTACCTCCATTTCATTTGTTTTTAATTGATGATGACATTTGATGGGCAACGGGAGAGGCGCGGATCAGAGTTCTGGCCAAGCTGATTCTGCAGGACCTGGAGAGGGTGATAATGATTTTCATTGACTGAACATTCACTTCATTGATTTGAGTCAAAGACAGACATGGGCTTTGACTAACATTTTCTGAAGATGATTCAAAGTTCACATGACGAAGTAATAGCTAAAATGAGTGTTAATGGGTTGATCTCGGATAAGTTTATATTTATTTATTTTATTTATTTATTTCTATAGCGCCGCAGCCCGTGGGCATCGGGATGCATTACAATGGGACTAGGACGACAAAAAGAGACGGGACAACATGGTATAGGTACAACCTGACAAGTGCTAAGAAGTTCTTAAACTTTTACAGCGCATTTATTTGAACAGCAGGGTTTTCAATTTTTTCTAAATTGTAGATAGTTTGGCTCTATTCTCAGGCCGACGGGAAGTTCGTTCCATTTGGCAGCCGCTTTGATTGGAAAAGCCCGACCAAGTCCATTTGCTTTTTTTGATTGCATGACTTTCACCAGCCCTTGGGTTTTTGATCTTAGGGCACGGTTTGGTTCATATGGTGTGATTTGTTTTTTTGGATAGGCGGGGGCGGATCCAAATAGGCAGTGATTGATGAAGGACATTGATTTAAAGATAATGGGGTCTTCCAGGGCCAGCCAGTGAAGGGACTTTCTCTCATTGGTGATGTGTTCCCTTCTTGATTTTCTGGTGATTGTCCTTACTGCATTATCCTGAATGAGTTGACATTGTTTGATGCATTTACTGCTTGCCCCCATCATCAGCGAGTTCCAATAGTCCAATCTGGATAAGATTGTGGCTCTGGCGAGTGATGGTGCTATTTTGTTTACTCAGCAGGGGCCTAATTCGTGTGAGCAATTTCTGGTGGTTTTGGCTAGATTGTTTAAGATGTGTAACAAGAGTGTCAGCTCCCAAGGATGCTTGTAGATAAACACCTAATGTCGTCACCTTATCGGAAACCCTTACATCTGAGTCATTGATTTTAAATGTTGAGTAGGCTGGATCTAATTTAGCCATGATCTGGGGAGATCCGAAGACCATGATCTCGGTCTTGCTTCCATTGAGGCACATCCAATAGGTCTTCATCCAGGCCTCAATGGAGTTGTAGATGCAAGTGAGCTTGTTATCTGTGGTGTGTCAGCCACTTAGTTCAATGACTAATTGCGTGTCGTCAGCAGAATTTGTGAAAAAGACTCCTAAATTGGTAGGTAGGGTACAAAGACAGCGCAGATAGAGATTGAATAAGAGGGGTGAAAAACTGGCTCCTTGGGATACGCCACAGTCAACTAGTTGGGAGGCGGAGGAATAATCGCCACATTGGATCTTAGAGCTCCTGTCTTCTAGAAAGAAAGAAATCCATTTGATGGCTTCTTTGGAACAGTTGCCTGAATTATCTAGGGCCTCTCAGAGTTTTCGGTGTTCGAGCAAATCGAATGCTGCAGAGGCCCAATTAAATCAGCATAAGAGCCTTTCCCTCATCCAACATACTGATCATTTTGGTATGGAGGTCGAGAAGAGTCGACTCCGTCCCATGTGCTCCTCTGAAGCCTGATTGTTGGGTATGTAGAAGATTATTTGTGTCGACGTATTCCTGTAGTTGACCTGTGGCAACTTTATCCAGTATTTTTAATAAGAAGTTGCAGTTTGTGATCAGGCGGGGGTTAGCGGGAATACGTTGGTCTAGACCTGGTTTTTTGACTAAGGGTGTTACGGTCACGGTTGTAAGTGATGTAGGCACCATATGGTCTTTGAATTAAGCATTTACCATTCTGCAGAGAAAAGGGGCAAATATCTTGGTGTTGTCCATGATTTGCTTCGGGGGTAGTATGTTTTCAGAGCAGGAAGTGCATCTGATGGAGGATAGAACTACTGATGGAGGATAGAACTATGTTCATTTCATCCAGGGAAAAAGGGGTGAATTGAAATTTTGACTTCTCAAGGAGGTTCGGCTCAGATGTGATAGGGGTTTGGAGAAACTGGCTTTCCACCCTGCAGGCTTGACACGAGACACGAGACACTAGACAAGGATGCCTATTGTCACTATTTCAGTTCAATATTGCTTTAGAACCTCTTGCTGCATATATTAGACAAGAACAATGGATAAAGAGAATAGTTTCTGGAGATAAAGAATATAAAGTCTTATTTTCTGCAGATGATATCACAGTAATCCCATCCAAGACTCGAGAGTTTAGTACAATATAGAAGGAGGTATTTAAGGAGGTAAGTAGTCTATCAGGACACAATATTAATTGAAGCTTTCCCACCCTCGACAACCGGTTGTATGAGTGATTTTGACTCATGGAATAGTAAATGGTCTGATTAATATGTGAAATATTTGGGAATATATCTGCTAGCTGATTGCAAAAACATAATACAATTCAACGTGAATAACATATTAGGAGTGATAGACGATGATTTCAGAAAATAGAACAGATTACATTTAAATGTCTGGGCCAAGATAAACACTATAAAATGACCGTTCCTCCCCAAGTTTTATACATTTTTCAATCTTTATCATTCACAAAAAAAATGTTTAAGAGAATAGGCAAGGTTTTTCAGAACTTTTGTGGGGAACTAAGAAGCTGACAAAAATACCCCGCTTTATACTGATGCACAATGTTAAAGGAGGGGGATTTGGGTATCCTGATCTTGGAAATTATCATAAGGGTTTTTTACTTACAAAATCTGCACACTATTTTACAAAGAATGAAGTCACTCTTTAAATTTGGATGGATATAGAAAGGGAAGTGTTATCACCTGTCAAATCAGGAAAATATCACATAAAGGTAGTATTCTGCCTACAATTACGGATACCAGAGACGCACTACTTCATGGAGAGTAGAGAATAACCACAATATTTGGTTACATAGCACTGCATCTATATGGCATAATCCAGCACTCCAAGTTGGAAATAGAATGCTGTATTAGAGGAGCTGGTTCACACGTGGAGGGAGGAAGCTTGGTGATGTTTTAGAGAATGAACAAATGGTAAGCTTTACAATAAATACGCAATAAATACAATTTCGGAAAGCATGAATTGAGAAGGTACACCGCTCTTAAACTACTTTTGAACCACAGACTGGAAATGTTGAACACTTAATTGATGCATAGACCAGAAATCTGTAGAATATTTGATGCCCCTCACCAAATGGTTTCAACTTATCTAAGGATGATGCCTAGGAAAAATGAATATGTTGAACAATGGGATAGTCAGCAGTCATTTAGGTCAACTGAGCAGGACTGTGATATTTCGATAGAGCAATGGGAGAGATTATTGAGAAATGCATTTAAGGCAACGTGAGATCTACATTTTTAGGTCTCACCGGGTACTACCGGTCGTTCATCAAGTGGTATGGGACCATTGCCATGCCCCTGAACAATGTATCTTGCAAGAAAATGCCAAAGAAGGCAAATTGGACCCACAGCCTGTCACACCTCTTTTCAGGATTTAAAGGATAGATTGTGCAGGGCCCCAGTTCTGAAAGTGCCAGATTATGGTCAGGACTTCATTATCCAGACAGACTCCTGTGATTTTGGGATTGGAGCAGTGTTAGCTCAGCTGAACTCTCAAGGGGTCGAACAACCTGGCGCCTACATTAGCAGGAGATTGACAAAAAGGAAAAGGAACTGGGCCGTCATTGAAACAGAGGCTTACGCAGTGGTGTGGGCCCTAAAGAAGCTGAAACCCGACATCTCTGGGTTGCACTTTTCAATCCAGACCGCCCCCGGTCACTTTGATGGTTAATGGTAATGCAAGGAGAGAACCCTACACTTTTGCATTGAGCTATATCGCTACAGGGATTAAATATGGACATCAAGCACAAAACAGGCTCTCAGCATGGAAATGCAGATGGCCTCAGCTGGTACTTTCACCTTGATGATGAACCAGACCCACAGTAGGGTGGTGGTTCACATGATGAGGCTGAAGGCCATGTGAGGAATCAGAACATCCGCACAGTGGATGTGCACTCGCCCAAGCTTTTTAGAAATTTGAAATTAAATTGAATGATGGTGGATCACCATCTAGAAAATGTGTTTGGCTAATCTGCACACATTTTCCTATATTCACAGCACGACATACGTATAGACCTGTGACCTCTGGGTGGACATAGCCTATATGCGCAGTCGCCTCCTTTCATATTTAGATGGGATCTGACAGGTAGTGTACACAATGCATCTCCAGAAGAGAGAGGGCCAAACTTTCCCCCTACCATGGTGAGCCTAATTAACTAACAAAGGCCCCATGGTACCGCCCTTTGCTTTTGCTGAGCCCTGTAGCTGCTGGCAGCATTTCCATTCTAATCAGAGTTTATTTCAAACAGGTTCATATGTGACCTGGCTGCAGAGGCTAACAAAGGCTAACCCTTTCATATGCACTGTGTCAGCTTGATGCCAGCTCCTGCCCTCAGTGTCAGGGACTGGGTGTTTACAGTAGTCATCCCTGTAGGGGGACCCCATTCAGAAGGTATGAGTATGTGGTTTGGCGGAGCCAGAAAGTCTGGTCTCACTGCAGCTTCAAGGGAGACCTGACACTTTAATCAGGAACCACAGAAAGCTCCATTAACCAGAGGGACCCTTTGATCCACAACAGACAGGAAGATGGGTGGGACTTAGTATTACATGTTTTCACCCCTTTACCTTTTCAGTTGCAAAGCACTCTGGTTAGGACCTCATTCATACAGGAGATTGTTGGTGGGACACATAATTGGTTCATTAAGGTAGGCTTAGCCTAGACAAATCTCTGTGGCACATTTGGCTTTAAAAAACGTCTGAACCCCTCTTTTGGCAGATCATCTGAAGGCTTCTTCAAAAGCAGAAGAAATAACTCATCAATGGACACTTTTCTACTATGTTCTATGGGGTCCTTTTTGTGTCATTTGATTTTGTCACCATATCCTCCAATTTAGAGATGGACATTTTGTTAACAAATATTTTCCTTAACTTTTGTGAATTTAATTTTGTGAACATGTTTTGCCTTCATTGGCTGGTCACTCTATCTGTTGCATGTGTAATATGAGCATCTTTTGCCATCCTTGTGTGCATTCTTTGTTAGACTTGTGCATCTCTGAGATGTGCCCTTCTGAGATTCACGGGCATCTCTTTATTGTGCATCTCTTTATTGCGCATTTGTTCCACATTGGTTGCACATCTCAGAATTGCACACATTTATTTTAGGATTTTTTTTGTTTTTTTATTTGATTTAGCTGAAAAAAACAGCCTTTCAAATTTTAAAACATTCAAGTAATACAGTATAACAAATCCACTTCAATTCATTCAATTCAATTCCTCTTTCCTATTTACAACAGAAATGATAACCAAACAAAACAGCAACTTAATATTTTTTCCAAAAACATATAAGCTGCAAACAGCACGAATCATTTCTAAATAGGACATATACATGAAAGTGCATCTTTCCTAATGCTCCAACAAATTAAGAGATTGCATAAAATTTACCATTGCTACATTCATTCTGCAGTTGGAACTATTGTAGAGCAATTCCCAGAACGTGTCCGAATCCAAGATCCGATATTCGGGGAATAAGTGTTTAAAAACGTTCACTCTCGTTGGTAATAATACTGAGCATTCTGCAATCAAGTGCCTTAAGGTTTCTATTTTAGTGACATCAGAGCAGAAACGGCAATAATTACCATCACACATATTTTTAATAAACCTCTCTAGTGTACCAAAGGTTGAATATTAGTCTCATATACAAAGATCTCCATTTGGGATCTGGGAATTTGATCACATATTGTTCAACTACATTTAATTTCTTCAGGGCGAAGAGATGCACCCTGAATAATCTAAGAATCTGACACCTCTCCCTCATCCGGATCCAATCCTGTAACCACAATTTTCCCTTAACCTTATTCGGGTTGGCAATCAGTGTTTTTTTTAGACAACCCTATTTGCTCCAGAATATTTTTAGCACCAGCTTTTCATTTCACCATTTTAACATGAGTAGCCAACACATATTTAGCTAAAACAGTCAAGAAAGAGGGTACATTCGTAACGATAAGATACATCCTATACAACGAAATCAGCTTCCAGAAATAAGCCGCATATAAAGGAGTCACACCCATCTCGTGTCAGATCAGACACATTGGCACCCCCTGAGGCCAGCCCAAGACAGCCCTCCAAAAGCGAGCTTCCAACTTCTGCCAAAAGGGCTCGGGTAGGCAATCTCTTGTCTCAGAGCCATACATGAGAATTGGGGTTACCTTTTGTTTAAAAAAGGTAATTGCTGGCGAGAGTGAGAATTTACCATACTGCCCCTGAATGATACGTGCCTGAGCAATACCGGTCTTCACTTGTTGATCAAGATAAGAGAGATCACTAGGGTGGTTACTCAGAGTAACGCCTACATCCTTATATTCTTGCACTACTTCAAGTTTCTTAGTCTGCAAGAGCCAAGAGATTCCCTTCCATGTTCTTCTACGATTTACTTCCCATACCATTACCTTGCACTTAGTCTGGTTAATTGTTAAAAGATTCCTTTCCACATAAATTTCAAGTTGTGAGAGAAGGGAACTCAGCCCCCTGGGAGTTTTCGCCAACAACACCAGGTTGTTGGCGTAAAACAACCAGGGGACTGCAACTCCTTTCAACTTTGGGGGGTCAGAGACTAATCCAACAAAATCATCAGGCATAACAGAAATGAAAAAGTTAAACAAAGTACAAGTGTAAGGGATTTCAATCAGGCACACACCCAAGTCTCGCCTAGCATGCAATGCACAGATTAAACCCTTATTTATTTGTATTCAATATCCTGAATGATATACCACTCATATCACACCCTTCTCAAAACACCCCCTCCCCCCGGTCATACTGAAGCAGGAATCAGACTAATTTGCAACAGTAAATATTTATTTATGTATTTATAACTAAAATCACAATATGTTTTTAATAGGTAACAACAATCACCAATGGGTGACAAGGACAATGAGTAATATCTTTAATGCACAGGGATCAGGTAATGAACACAAAAAACACAAAAATAATGCAGTACAGAAAAGAATACTTTTAGGTTGGTTTGGAACAGATAGCTCTGTGGTTAGAAGTTCCCCCTGCAACACCCCTCAACCCACCAATAGGCAATTGAAATAGATGTGAGGAGAGAGCAGGTACTCAGGAATAATACAGTACAAACAGAATATCACTCCCACCTTCCCCCCTTAAACAAAAGAGAAAAACGGACTTGACTTTTCAACTGTCAGTATGGCTTTGAAACTGGCTGAGCAAAAACACTGTGGTCAAAATGCTTAAATTACTATAAGAGCCGCTTTGAACAGATGCCAGCAATCACAAGCCATGATTTAACAAAAAGAAAGCAATTGAAATCTCAAAGGCAAAGTTGGAAATAATTTAAAGACAATTCACACGTGTAAAACTTTTGCCAAATGTAAATTCGCAGCAAACTTTAACTTATGCGATTTTCGATAAAAAGGGTCAACCGCACTGTATCGCAATGCGGTTTTGGGTTGTGGAGTTAACTAAGGATGTTAGGTATCAGTGGGAATTTTGTTTCTATCTTGAAAACTGAGGGAGTTATAGAGGTTTTAGTGGGAGGTGTTGGACAGGAATTTCAGTTTGAAACCAGAAAATATGGGTTATGCTTTTACTCAAGACTAATGCATGCAGGCTAGACGACCAGGTTGGGTCGCAGTAAGCTCTGAGACTGATTCATGACTTCAGTAACAGATCCCCAGCTCCTTCCCCGGTGGAACCAGTCCAAACACTTGAAGTGGGAATTATGGATGAGAGTTACAGAAATAAAAATTACTATGTTAAATGACGCTTTTAGCAAATAGACAGAATAAGATAGCACTATGATTTTGACACTGTTGCTGGTTATGAAATGAAGGATAGTTCAGAGATCAGGGTGGGACAAAATAAGGTAAGGTATACAATAGTTCTCTAGCGTCCTGTTAATACTCACAATCCACTGGGATTTAAGATTTTTGCCCGTCAAGATTCTGGTCAATGGATCGGTCTATTAGGGAAGGACAACACATCACGCAGGGGACTGCATCAGCTAGGCCAGTCACTGGAAGTGCACAGGATCTGCCCTTCTTGTGTCTGTATATTTCAGATCAGCGGGATGGCGAGTTCATCAGGCAAGTATTATGGTAACAAGCCAGATAGTTTAAGGATGCTTCCCTATACCACAGCGCTCCACTGGGTTGTAGGATTAGTTGAGGATTAGTTGAGGATTAATTGAGTATAGAGGCCTAGCTGAAAATGGTTCAGCTACTTCTTGGCCTGGTCATTGGCATCTGGATCTAGAAGAATATTACAGGCTGGATGTTGAATGCTGGATCAGAGTGCTTCGCTGAAATCAGAAGAGAGCGTGTGTATATGTTGTCAGCTGTCTCTATTCATCCTTTCAAATGACATCACAAAAATGTGTATGAGCCGGCTTAAATAAACTCGCCCCTGTGAACTGGGATTGGTTCAGAGCCTCATCTCCGCCTTGCATCCAAGTGTTTGGATCAAGGACAGATGATGTCAAGTTTTATGGTTTGGTTTTTACAATCCTAGAAACCTCCCCTAGCCACTAGTATCAAAATTGAATTTTGTCCTAAATACATATTTATACATTTGTAACCTCTATGAAAACCACATACAAGGATGACATATTTTATGGAGTATCTGTTCCTCGAAATCCCACAGCTGTGAGACCTTGTTTTGCCTTTTTGCAGCATTTTGTCCATTTCTCCATGAAAACATTTTCCAAAGTTTCTCCAAATTTCCACAAATATGCATGTTTACCATAGGAATGTGTGTGCAAAGTTTAACAATTCTAGCATAAATACAGTTCCCATAAAACCAAATATATTGCCATTCCTGTTCAGAATATGCTACACAGTTCTACCACGTTTTGAAATGTAGGGCCAAAAATTAGATTAACAACTCTGCCCTTTTTATATTTTTCACGATTTCTAATAGCGAGTTCTAAGTCTCTAAAAAATGTTCATTACATATTCTTAGCAGCAAATGGTCCGCCTTTTGTCTATCTCTGGAGGCAAGGAGCAGCCCCCCACCTTTGGAATTTCCTTCTGCAAGCCTAGTTTACAACCTTTTCACACATCCATTTCCTGGCCTGGAGAATCTGCCATTGTACAGTCCTTGGGAGCAGACACAAGTATGTCCTACCCCAAAATGATCATATGTCAGTGAGCATCTGCTGAGAGGAAAGTCTGTAACGCTCACCTGGTATCCACAGGGACGCCACCCAATCTGGTTGGACTGCTTATGACCTGGATCCACCTCCCCCGGGTTCTCGTTCTACAGAGGATCTAGTCTGGAATACAGGAGTTTTGATGTAGCCCACAATCTCTTCCTTTCTGGGTCCACCTACCTTGTGAACCCAACGACCCCCTTAAAGCTTTCCTCACCTCGGATTTCGATATGGTGCGCTCTCCGTCCTGCATTTCTGTGTAGGGGTGCGTCGTGAATGGGGCGCTTCGTCGCTGAGTTAGCTTCCGTGGCGCGGGCCTGTGAGTCCAGACCAGTGTGACTCAGTTCTTCAGGTAAGTCTACTTGAAATTGCCCCTGTTAATGTCTTTTCTTCTCTCTTAGGTGCGGGAGGAATGATGAAGACGCCGAGCTGGCTGGGGCTTGTGCTCGAGATGGTAAGTGAATGCGTAGAGCGCGGCGCTATGTGCGCTTTTGCGATGTGCTAACCTGTGTTATCCTTCTCTTGCAGGCTGCCGTGATGTTCCAGATGGTAAGCTGCCGAGAGGATGCAGAGTGATGAGTAGATTTTGTCTGAATCGCCGTCGAGTAAGTATGCATGTTAACCAGCCTTGCCTTTCTCTTGCAGGTTGCTGGAAGGACAGAACGGTAACAAACCAACAGCGAGTTCCGCTCAGGTAAGCGTGCTTCCGAATGTTGTTTGAATGTGAGATGCGAACGCTTACTAATGCTGTCTTTCTATTTCCTTCCCCATCCATCAAGATGCTGGAGATTCGAGACACTGGAGCGAACGACAGGAGCTGGAATAACTAGCAGGTAAGGACAGCTAATGATGTTCTTCTTCTTCTTGTAGGTGCAGGCTTGGCATGCAGAGGACAGAACGCGGTGAACGTCACGCTGCGAGTGCAGAGCAATGCGAAGTGTGTTCTGCAGCTCGGGCATGGCTTATATAGTCTGCAGGTATCCCAGGTGCCTTCAGGCCTGACCACACCCTAAATGCTAGACCGCATGGTTCAGTTCTGGAACTGAACAATGTGGGGGCATCCATGTTGGGCTATTGCCATTGAGAGCTCCAGCCCCCCCTTCTGCCATATGAGCCTTGCGCCAAAGGTGCCAGGACTGACTCCAAGGGAGTCTTGGGGGCATGATTGGGCCCTTGGGGCCATGCAGGGACACTGTGAAGTGACCCAGAGGCCCCGAGTGTCAAGGCCAGGGGCCATGGTCATGACAGCCCTCCCCTTGGGTGGAAACCTGTTTGTCAACTTCTTGCAGGCCCAGCAAGCCTAAGTTAAATTTTTATTTCTTGACTTGAATCCAGCACAAAACAAACTTGTGGCATCAGATGACATAGATAAATTACATTCTTAGCTTTAAACCTGTGGGATCAAAACAACTGAGATCCATGTTCCTTTCAGCAACTGTCCTTTTATATTTGCTAATCCGGCAGGTCTTTAGTTTTAGACAACTTTAAAGTTTAATCAGGGAAGCCCATTTGGCAGGGGCTGTCACTCACAGGTAGCCCAGTGTGGCAGCACACAGATTTTTGACAGGAGCTGTCATTCACAGGCAATCCAGTTTTGCTGAGAAAATGTTTTTCTCTTCAAATTTCAGGACCTTATAAATTCACAGTGCTTCATAAGACTAAATGGATTTTAGTGCCAAGCAAGATTTTGAGTGTTGGAAAGTGTTATGTACAGGTAATTCGAAGTTTCATCAGCAAAATAAATGTCATTTACAGGCGAATTTTGGGGTTTCACTTGCAAAGCGCTGCTGCTCCTTCAGCACTCTGTTTGCTTGTCATGGAGCCCACTGGCACTTTTTCTGCAGCGTGGGCTCTGTTCCACCACATGTGCGCCATGGGTGGCAGGTTGTGCAGTAATATTTTTGTGTGTTGCAAAATGCGGTTTTGGAGGTTTTGGCGCGAACAAGGTCTTCTTTTTTCACCATTTCTTTGTGGAAAGGTCCTTCTATAGTTTGTCTCTATGCGCCAAACTAGGCTTGGTCCCTTTGTTTCCATGCCTTTGGCAGGCTTCAGGATTGAAGACCGCCTCTGGCGTCTGGCGTCTGAGTGTCTGGGGTGGGCAGGAAGTGAGGGAGGTGCCCAAAACTCCCTGGGCTTAGTCTCCTAGGAGACCCAAATGCACTCTGGCGTGATTGGCCGGCTGACTGTCTGCCAAGGACAGCCACCCTGCTGGGTGAGTGGCAGCTAGACTTGAATAAATGGGAGAAAACTGTTTAAAAGGCTAGTCTGGTGTACTGGAAAGCAGAGTCGACCACTGGAACGAAAGAACCGAAGACAAGCTTGAAGAGGACGGTTGCTGCAACTCCTCGACAGTTGGTTTGCCTGGTGAAGCCCTGCTGCAGGTCTGAATTGCCAAAGCTCCTTTCAACTGAGAAGCCCCTTCAAGGACGACTTCTTCCTTTGAGTTGGTGGGACCAATCAACTCGTAAGCCACCTGGATACCATTCTCAGAGCTGGTTAGGATTAACCAGGGGGAAGGACACCAGCTTGTGCGCTTGATGACAGCTACTCGAACTGAAGTGATTCTATTTTGTCTGAGTTTTCCGACGATCCCATGCAGTGCAGGAGTCCCCCGACGTCCTCCCTCTTGTGCCCATGACTGAGGCTCAGAAACAGTGATATCTGCAGGAACTGCCAGGAACCAACTTCTTCAGCTGCATTTTTTGCTTCATATTAAGGTACTGTGCTAACCTGACTGAGAGGACTTAACTCTTGTGGTGAAAGTTTGCAGAACTTTCCCAACTCGCAGGCCTAATCAGCTTGTGACCCAACATACGATTCTTTTTCGTACAAACTAATTCTAAGAACTTTTCCAAAGACTTTAACATTTGCTTCAAGACTGCTCTTTCCTGGCCAAGACACTAGTCCATTGACTTTGGCCTAGGCCTATTGAACTGAATTGAGTCCTCTAGTGAAATGAAACTATTTGCACTGCCTAAGAAAGTATTTGTGATCTATTCTGTTAACTTGTGCCTTTTTACTTCCATTTAAAGTAACGGAAATGCTATTTTGCTCCTATTTTCGGGGATGTTAATTTACTCAGAAACTTATTGGTTTGGTACTGAACTGTATTTGTGTATAATATTAAGTTACCTCCTTCTAGTGAATGTTTTCTAAATGATTGTGTAATAAATTAATAAGTGTTTTACCAAGAAACCTTGAGGGTAAGTGTCCACTTGAACCAATGTTATTGTAAGACCTGTGTAACATCCTTATACTGCTCACATTCTGTCATGATCACTGCTTCCAAGGAGCTAGGACCAGACCAACGTCCTTGGAAGCAGGCCCCTAACCTTCATCCCAGGCACCAGCCGGTCCCCACTGGGACCTTTTGGACCTTGTCCTGGCGCCGGTGGCACCAGGCTCATCAAAGTCACTGGTCCCGGCACTGGAAGCGCCGGGCTCATAATTTGTATGAAGATGCTTGGGTGGACTTACCTGCAGCAGACCATGCTGCTTACTTACCAGCCACATAGGAATCCTCTGTGAGCCGGGACTACTTTCTTACCTGGGTGGGGCAAGCTCCACTCCCTGGATACAACACTGGAACTCTTCTGGAACAGGAACTCTTTTCTTACCTAGGGGAGGCCGTGGAGGAAGACGCCTCATCACTCCAAGGCTATTTAAACCACACCCGATTGATGAAACGTGCTTCGCGTTATTCTGCATCTGCAGCAGAACGCTCACCGTGTCTGTTCCAGTTTTCTTCTTTCCGATCCTGAACCTGCAAGAACAAACACTTACCATTCCTGTATCCAGCATTCAGTAGCACCTGCAAAGACAAGAAACAACAGGTTAGCACGGCAACCTTCACGCGCAGCGCTTTCCTCACCTGATCCATCGGCAGCTACCATCTCTTCACGCTGCTCCTCCGCCTGTGAAGACAAAAGCATAGTTATTGCTGTGTGGAATTACTTACCGGCACTCCGCGAATTCCGGTTTTCTTCAACGCTGCAATCCTGCACCTGAAAGACAAAAGAAGAGACATTAGACAGGTATTTTACTTACGCGCCATCGCGCCCGCCACAATAGGGCGCCTGCAAATACTCCGGCGTTTCCAGCGTCTCTTCAACACCCGAACTCACAACTGCAAGGGAAAAGAGACAGTTAGAGAGCTTTTGAAAAGCAGGCAACCGGCATTTACTTACGCATTTCCAAGCGCTTCATTCCAAGACTCTGGCTCGAACTTCGGCTTTCTTCACACCATCTTCTACCTCAAGAGCCCTGCAAGACAAATAGAAAAAGCATTATACAGAGCCCTGTTCCACATTAACGTGCCCACGCACCTAAAGACTGTAAGGACTTAAAAGGTGTCCGGAAACTCACCGTTCGTGCAGTTAACGACGGTAGCAATCCTCTGATGTCAAGAGGCCTACGTTTCACCCAGTGAAGGAACTGGCAACGGCACCCTGCACCAGACGCAGATGGAGAGTCCAGCATTCACCTATCTAAGGTGAGCATGTTGACCTTGGGGCTCCACGGATAAGCGAGGAAGGGAAAGGGAGAGAGATGCCCGACAACCCCAGATCATTAACCCCATATTCTTTCACCTGCAGATATCTCACTCTTCGAGTTAGACACACAGTGCGAAGAGGCTCAGCCCCGGAAGCCAATCGAGTCCTGCACTTCACTTTTCGAGTCACAGTCACCATCCTGCCAAGACCGGCGCCTCTGTGGGAATCAGGTGAGCGTTACAGAACACGAAGCCCACCGCAAAACTCCTACCCAGGCGCAATGGAAACCTCGGATACTGATCAATTGGCCCAGTTGCTTGGGGAACTAAGAGCAGAAGTACATGCAGCTCGTCAGGAAACAAACGCTCTAAGAAGAGAGCTGATAATATCCAAGGAGTGAACAGAGGACCTCGCTAGGCAATTGCTACAAACGCAGGCAGGACAAACACCTTTGCCCGCTCCAGGAGGAAATTATCCTTCAGCATCCTCCTCAAATCCTGTGCAAATCAATCTACCCGGTAATGTGCCCTTGGCTCCGCCCGAACGCTTTTCTGGTGACCCAAAGAGATTTGCAGTGTTCATTAACCAGTGCCGCCTACACTTCTTATGTAGACCAGCTGCCTTCCCAACAGATCAGGCCAAGGTGGCTTTTGTGCTTTCTTATCTCAGTGGCAGTGCCGCAGATTGGTCGATCCCTTTAGTCACTCAGGATGATCCGGTTCTTCATGATTTCCAGGCCTTCCAGTCCAGCATGGAGAAACTGTTCGCAAGACATGCACAAGGGCAGGCCTTGGACAATGAACTCCTTTCGTTACGACAGGGTAATCAAGACCTCTTGACTTACATTGCCTCATTCAACAGACTTATAGTGGAAACTCAATAGCCTGAGGATAAAAGAATAACGCTTTTCTACAGAGGCCTGCGTGGAGAGCTCAAGGATGTGTTAGCTCAAGTTGTGAATCCTCCACAAGAATGCTCAGACTATATTGACTTAGTTGTTTAATTGGACCACAGATTACAGAACAGAAAGGCTGATCGTTCCAAATTTGATACCCGAGTGTTTTCTAAACCGCAGACCTCTACTAGGGGAGCTGACACCGTGGAACCCATGCAAATAGGGGGCATGAAAGGACCTTTAACCCAAAAAGAGCGAGAAAGGAGAAGACAGCTGCAATTATGCCTCTATTGCAGAAACTCGGGGCACTTTCTTCAAGACTGTCCGGTGAAACCAGCTAAGACGGCTGTAGGAGCCGCAGATACCTATACCACAAATTCTGAGCAGGGAAACGACCTAGCCCGACAAGTGTAGAGGTCCTCTTGCCGAGCGTTAAAATCTGTTCCATGACCTCGCATTTCGTGGTGCCTATGGTCCTCATTAGCCCTGAACGTCCGGATCGTTTGCATGCAATTGAAGCTTACATCGACAGCGGAGCAATCAGTAATTATGTGGACCGTGAAATGGTATCAAGGATGAATCTACCTCTTGTCCCTAAGGCAGTAAAAGACGTCATTACTACAGTGGATGGCACGGAGATCGCCTCCGGACCAGTAACTCACGCCACCCAAGAAGTCACGTTAGTGAGCCAAGAGGGACACCGGGAGAAAATAGTGTTCGATGTGATCAAGGCCCCTTAGTTCCAGATCATTCTGGGAATTCCTTGGTTAGAGAAGCACAATCCTCAGATTGATTGGCAAGCAAAGACGGTTCAGTTTCCAGAATGTATCTCCACTTGTTATCCTCGGCCTGATGTTTCACTGGCGGCAATCTCTTCTGAGGTTCCCAAACTACCTCCAGAATACCAGGAATTCCAAGACGTCTTTCGGAAGGACCAAGCTAACACCCTGCCTCCTCATAGGTCTTACGACTGTCAAATAGATCTGATACCCGGAACAACTCCTCCTTGCAGTAGGATTTATGCCCTCACCGAGCCAGAGAATCTTCACCTCAGACAATATCTGGACCAATACCTAGCTAACGGATTTATCCGTCCTTCAAAATCTCCAGCTTCCTCGGCTTTGTTCTTCGTTCCGAAAAAGGAAGGAGACCTTAGGACTTGTATAGATTACCGCGCCCTGAATCAAATCACTGTTAAAAACAGATACCCGTTACCTTTGATCCCTGAACTCCTGGACCAAGTCAAAGACGCATGTATATATACAAAGTTGGATCTCAGAGGAGCCTACCACTTGGTACGAATAAAAGAGGGCGATGAATGGAAGACGGCCTTCCGCACCAAGTATGAGCTGTTTGAATATCAAGTTATGCCCTTTGGACTATGCAACGCTCCTGCCGCCTTCCAGTATTTTATGAATGATGTCCTTAGAGAACTCATAGATGTGTGTGTTGTTGTCTACATTGATGACATCCTCGTCTATTCATCATCTGAAGAGGAACATCAGAAACACGTTAAAGAGGTCCTCGAGAGATTACGTCTACATAACCTTTTTGCTAAGCTTGAAAAATGCGTTTTCAACGTAACTGAAGTTGAGTTCCTGGGATTCATATTGTCACCAAACGGAGTCCATATGGATTCAAAGAAAGTCGATGCAATCATCAAGTGGCCTTCACCAACCTCTGTAAAAGGAGTTCAAAGCATGTTAGGCTTTGCTAACTTTTACCGCAGGTTCATTCCTGAATTCTCTCGAGTAGTCCAGCCCATCACCGCTCTATTAAAGAAAAACAAACGTTTTGAGTGGTCTACCGAGGCGGAACAAGCTTTTCAGGACTTAAAAGCTAAATTCATCTCTGCACCTGTTCTAAAACACCCTCGCCCAGAAATCCCCTACATCATAGAAACAGATGCTTCTAGTCTTGCTAGGGGGGCAGTTTTATCACAAAGAGATCCGGTCACACACCAATTACATCCTGTAGCCTTTTGGTCCCGCAAATTCTCGGCTCCCGAGATCAACTATTCAATTACAGACAAGGAACTTTTAGCTATCAGATATCAGATCAGCCTTTAAAGTGTGGCGGCATTATCTTTTGGGAGCCAGACACACAGTCACCGTAATGACAGATAACCGCAACTTACAATATCTGAAGACGGCCAAAGCTCAGTCTTCCAGGCAGCTCCGCTGGGCTCTGTTTTTGGCTGAGTTTGACTTTATAATTACTTATCGACCAGGCAGTAAAAACGGAAAAGCAGATGCCCTCAACCGGATGGGAATAGATGAACACTTGACCAATCCTGAACCAATACCCATAATCCCAGAACAAAGGATTTTGGGCTTGGTCAGCGCTCAATCCTTTGAAGACATCGAGACTACAGTCAAATAACTCCTAACTCCGGCAGAATTACAGGACTGGCAATTCAAGGGGAAGGATTTCTCAGTGGACCAAGACCTACCATATTTCCGAGGACGATTGTACTTGCCCTGTGAGAAAATACAAAAACAGGTAATCTCCTGTTATCACGACTCATTAATGGAGGGTCACCCTGGCATTACCAAAACCATGGAAAAGGTCAAAAGACATTTCTGGTGGCCATCATGGAAGAAGGATATTAGAGACTTTGTAATCTCCTGCGGTGTGTGTGCTCAGAATAAAAGTCAGAAGGAGAAACCAGCCGGCCTTACACCCACTGGACATCCCTCCCTGTCCATGGCATACCCTGTCCATGGATTTCATCACTGACTTACCTCCATGCTCAGGGTATAATACCATTTTAGTAGTCGTGGATCTATTCTCCAAGATGGCTCACTTCATTCCCCTGAAGGGCCTACCTTCAGCTTCAGTATTAGCCCGAGAATTCTTAGAAAACATTGTTCGGTTACACGGTTTTCCCTCGGTTTTGGTCTCCGATATGGGAAGTCAATTCATCTCCCACTTTTGGCGAAGTTGCTGTCGCTTAGCCCAAATTGATGTGAGACTTTCAACCAGTCACCATCCCCAAACTGACGGACAAACCGAGAGGACAAATCAAACTCTGGAGCAATATTTACGTTGCATGCTCCAACAAACTGAAAACCCTTGGAAGGATATCCTTTGGATCGCTGAATACGCTTATAACAATTTGACCCATTCTGGAACCGGGAAGACTCCCTTCTTCCTATTATACGGAAACCATCCTAGGACCTCTAACCTGGATCCTCCCCAAGAATTCGAAACACCTGCTGTGGATCACTTGCACTCGGTGATCATTCGTACTTTTAAAGAAGCCACTGCCCATCTGCAAAGAGCTAAAGCTCTATACAAGAAAGGAGCGGATCAACACCGTAAAGAGGCCCCTCACTACGCAGTGGGAGATCAGGTCTGGTTATCCACTAAGCACCTGCCTCTAAAAGGACCCCGCACCTTCATCCCGAGATACTTAGGACCCTATCTCATCTCTGCCATAATAAATCCGGTGGCTGTCAAATTGGAATTGCCTTTGCATATGAAAATACATCCAGTATTCCATGTCTCCTTACTAAAACCAGTACAACCAGAAACCCGATTGACCGAACTCCCAGAACCTGTTCTAGTGGATGGAGAACTTGAGTTCGAAGTAAAGAACATCCTAGACTCCAAAATCTCCAAATCTAAATTATATTACCTGGTTGATTGGAAAGGATACGGCCCCCAGGAAAGGTCTTGGGAACCCTCAGAACATGTCCACGCACCTCGTCTGGTCAAGAAATTCCATCTGAATCACCCCGACAAGCCAAAACCCCCGGAGAAGACACGCTTAGGAGGGGCCTTGAGGGGGGGTGCTGTCATGATCACTGCTTCCAAGGAGCTAGGACCAGCCCAACGTCCTTGGAAGCAGGCCCCTAACCTTCATCCTAGGCACCAGCCGGTCCCCACTGGGACCTTTTGGACCTTGTCCTGGCGCCGGTGGCACCAGGCTCATCAAAGTCACTGGTCCCGGCACTGGAAGCGCCGGGCTCATAATTTGTATGAAGATGCTTGGGTGGACTTACCTGCAGCAGACCATGCTGCTTACTTACCAGCCACATAGGAATCCTCTGTGAGCCGGGACTACTTTCTTACCTGGGTGGGGCAAGCTCCACTCCCTGGATACAACACTGGAACTCTTCTGGAACAGGAACTCTTTTCTTACCTAGGCGAGGCCGTGGAGGAAGACGCCTCATCACTCCAAGGCTATTTAAACCACACCCGATTGATGAAACGTGCTTCGCGTTATTCTGCATCTGCAGCAGAATGCTCACCGTGTCTGTTCCAGTTTTCTTCTTTCCGATCCTGAACCTGCAAGAACAAACACTTACTATTCCTGTATCCAGCATTCAGTAGCAGCTGCAAAGACAAGAAACAACAGGTTAGCACGGCAACCTTCATGCGCAGCGCTTTCCTCACCTGATCCATCGGCAGCTACCATCTCTTCACGCTGCTCCTCCGCCTGTGAAGACAAAAGCATAGTTATTCCTGTGTGGAATTACTTACCGGCACTCCGCGAATTCCGGTTTTCTTCAACGCTGCAATCCTGCACCTGAAAGACAAAAGAAGAGACATTAGACAGGTATTTTACTTACGCGCCATCGCGCCTGCCACAATAGGGCGCCTGCAAATACTCCGGCGTTTCCAGCGTCTCTTCAACACCCGAACTCACAACTGCAAGGGAAAAGAGACAGTTAGAGAGCTTTTGAAAAGCAGGCAACCGGCATTTACTTACGCATTTCCAAGCGCTTCATTCCAAGACTCCGGCTCGAACTTCGGCTTTCTTCACACCATCTTCTACCTCAAGAGCCCTGCAAGACAAATAGAAAAAGCATTATACAGAGCCCTGTTCCACATTAACGTGCCCACGCACCTAAAGACAGTAAGGACTTAAAAGGTGTCCGGAAACTCACCGTTCGTGCAGTTAACGACGGTAGCAATCCTCTGATGTCAAGAGGCCTACGTTTCACCCAGTGAAGGAACTGGCAACGGCACCCTGCACCAGACGCAGATGGAGAGTCCAGCATTCACCTATCTAAGGTGAGCACGTTGACCTTGGGGCTCCACGGATAAGCGAGGAAGGGAAAGGGAGAGAGATACCCGACAACCCCAGATCATTAACCCCATATTCTTTCACCTGCAGATATCTCACTCTTCGAGTTAGACACACAGTGCGAAGAGGCTCAGCCCCGGAAGCCAATCGAGTCCTGCACTTCACTTTTCAAGTCACAGACACCATCCTGCCAAGACCGGCGCCTCCGTGGGAATCAGGTGAGCGTTACACATTCCCTCTTGAGATAAGCCTGGCTGCTCAGCGCGCTTCCACAAAACTGTGTAGTACAGACTTATACCAAAGGTTTGTTTTGCTTACACCTGTAGTCCTAATTGTATGTGGTGGTCCCACAGGGTACTGCATGCAATTCTGCCTAACAAGTGGCACACTCCAGACCAGGGCTCTTTCTACTGGCCAGAGATGCAGCGCACAATTAAAATGCTTTTAAGTTTATTATATTCAGATTCAATTTTTGAGAAGGCAGCCAACCCGGCTCACATCACCCTTAACGTACAGCCTGTGTCGCAATGGACCATGAACCAGGCCGGTGTGCAATAATGAAATATTTATTTATTTTTAATTTTGAGTAAAACTCAAACATTCACTATAGGGCAGCAATCACCTGTGTGGTGATAATTACACAGTAAACACTTAGTTTAACCTTATAACATCAGCTATCCAATGCACACATGAATGAAAGCAAGATTGCTTTTTGGGTAGTATTTTCAAATAGCACCACAGTTAGGCATTCCCCTTTCAACACTCCCTCAAACCCCTGTTAACCATGTTTTGTGTGGGTGGAAAGGAGTAGCAATGAGTCAGGTGTATTAGGCACCAAGCAGCACGAAAATCCGACCTACAACCCCTGAATGGGAGATCAAAATCGAATTGAGCTCCCTTGAAAATGAGCAAAATGGCACTCGGAATTACTAAATAGTTATTTTACATGTGCGGTCGAATGAATAAGACAAGAATTGGTGTGGCTGTACTATAGAGGCATGAAAACGTACGAGCTACAAGGTAGTGTACTAAACAACAGGCATACTGTTTAGAAAATCGACTTTGGAAGGAAAAAGAACAGTGCAGCAAGAATCACACATGGCAAAATTTCAATTGCTTAGTTTCACAGGTTTAAAATAGCAAAACGGCTTGGAAAATTTAGCTAAACAGACGGAATCAAAAATCAGTTTTGCTGATGAAGGACAAAAACCCATAACAGGTATGATACTAAATTGAAAGGGTGACTCTTGATGGGGACAGTATGGGATTTTTTGTAGCAGAAGTAAATTGTTTTTTATAATGAAAGCAGTTACACAGACAAAATCGTTTTTAAGAGGAAAATGACAGGATCTACTGAGACAATTTTTTTTAGTGGCTTGATTATTAAAGAAGGACACTGCCTGCAAGAAGCTTAATTTGCAATGTTAACCCATTCACGCTGTGTGCCTCTTTATATGGCAATTAATACATTTATTCCGAATAATACTAAGGACTTATACAACGGACTGAAATGATTTGGAATGAATTGCGCTAACGCATGGAGATTAACACAGATTTTCTTAAGAGGAGGATACACAGAGGATTCTGACAATTTAAGAATTGACTGGGGTATTTATAGGATTTCTATGGGATTAAACATAATACAAGGTTACAAAGCAATGGATGCAGCTTTCTAGTTACTGGGGAAGGGTGATACTCACAAAAAGCACTTGAATTGGGTAGTTTGGACAGCCAGCCGAGTCTCAGGACAGCGGGACAGGGGTTTGGTCACTGCACAGCAGTGGCTCTCCTCTAGGGACACAGCAAGGCAACCATGGTCTGGTCTCAGTGGAAAGCGGGGTGCATTAAATGGGCAAAGCAGGTCTGGTCACAGTATAATCCCAAAAGGGCTCAGCAGCATTTTCCCCTTTCTCCCTGAATTATTGGGATTTTTGTAGGGTTTAATTCTGAATAGGTTGTTCTACCTAGATAAGTGGTTCTGGCCTGGCTCTGGAGTCTGGAATCTTGCAGGGTGAATGTTGAATGTCTGGATTTCTGGATTTTGCGGGTTGGATTTTTTAATATCGGATTTTTCAATGTCCTGAATTTTGAATGTCTACTCCTTATATAGGCCGGATGAAATCAGAGGTCTTTTACTATGTGGGAGGAAATAGCCGGGACATACCTCTAAGATGGGATAGGTCAAGCTGTAAATGTTGCTGCCTCCCTGTAAGCAGATTGGACTGAAGGAAGTGACTCAGCTTTAGGGTGTTTGTTTTATGATGTGCATTGTTATATCACAGTTACTTTTGCCAAAATCAGTTAAGAAACAAAAAACCTTATATTTATAAACATCACCCTTATAAAAATTAGATAGGCAAATACCATATTTCACATGGAGTATACTATTCCAAACCCCAAGTTTATACGATGCTGTTTAGTCCTTCTAGCAATCTTTTGCAATTTCTATGGAAAATATTTTGCCTAAAAATCTACAAATGGATAAACAGAAGATTATCAATGTCGGACATATTTGCATTTAAGTTGCATAACTGTACCATGTACGCTTTCCCCAGAAATGTCACGTTAATGCCGTTCAAGTCCCCCACATGCTAGGAAGATCCACATAGTCTTATTTTCATTTCTGCTTCTTTAGATTACTGAAATAAATGTCTTTATTTGAAGAGTCTTTTCAATCACATGGGCAGGCTTTGTTCACAAAAGTGGGCAGTCTTTTGAACACCCCAGCCAAATGTCTTGCTCTGGTCAGATTTGCCCAGAGGTTTCTATGATTCCCCTTTGATCCTAGGCAGTTGAAGCTGAGGAGAGGTGTCAAAGGAATTCACACTTCAGTGACTGGGCTGTCGATTGTACCATGCTGCAGCAATGCCGATCAGTCTGATGAAGTTGCCACTTCCCACACCTATGGGCCTTTCATTTTGTAAAGGAACTTCTTTTCCCATGGTGCTGGTACATTAGAAGTGCCTGCCTTGCGAAAACTGGTTTGACAGCAATTTCTGGGCCTAGCCAGGATGTTGAAGTTCTTTTTGTGGGGAAAAATAAACTACACCGAGGACAATTTACCTATATTTTGGCAGCTTTTCTTCCCAACATATATAGTTTTGAACTGGCCATGTTACAGTATTATATCCCTTTTGCTTGTAGAATGTCAGTTTACTGCTTTGCAGAGCAGTGCAACACGGGTTCATTTTGCTTTCCCTGGTCATTTACAAATGCGATTTTCCTCGCATCTTCATTCTGAACATGTCCATTGCTCTGGTCAATTTCTTATACACAGGAATCTGTTCAAGATAAGGGTTCTTTGAAACTGACAAAAGCCAAGGGAGAGAGAGAGAGCTGCTTGTGAAGAGTTTTGCCTGTGTTCATTCGTTGCAAAAGTAAACGCTTGCCGTACGACCTGAAACAAATTTCTCTGCTCTTTCACAGATTTTACTTGACACAGAATGCTTTTGAGGGAGGAATGGCCCTCCTTTGATGGTGTTCATCCTGAAGATACATGGACAAGGCTGTGTTTTACTGGAACCAAACAGTGTAATGTTGAAAGATGGAAATAGCGCCAGTGTACAGTCATTTTAAACACAGAACATTTTCTCTTTCAGTTAGAAGTTTTGAGCTGGCAGCATAGCAGTGCTGAGCCAGGCTCCCTTTGAATTCTTTTTTTTAGTGCACATCAAGAAAATAAATGCAGCCATTCTCTGGGTCTTCTATGTTTCATCTCGCCCCATATGTGCTCAGCAGAGCCAGCGCAGCCATTATTTTTGCAACTGCTAAAACTCAGTGTTGGTGATGCAGGGGAATATGTGCTCAGCAGACCCAGCGCAGCCACTATTCTTATAACTGCTGAAAATGCAGTTTGGTGGTGCAGGGGAGTTCTGATGGGCTGGTTAATGTACCCCACAACATGATTGTATTGTTTAGGCAGTTAAGTCTGCCATACAATACACAGTTCAGAGCCACGTTCATATCTGCCACTTTACATTATGTACAATTATCTACAGTATCACACAATGTACACAAAATGGTCCCAGAGATCTACAGCAGTTATGGAACCAGAGGCAGCAATTTATTCTCCATCACATGTTTGCCTGAGGCAACTCTGTACCATGGTGCTTTAATCTATCTCTCAGCTGTTTTCTCTGTGGGTGCAATGAGGCCTACGGGCATGCAGCGGCCTATTAAGACTTAAAAATAAAGAAATAAATCCAAGAAAAGAACTTTGCATCCCCAAGCAAGCAGCCGAATAGCCCATTCCATGTTACAGGACAACATAGAAGTGTTGGGTCCGCTACCTTGCCCTTGTGTGCGCGTGAAGTGTCTTAAGCTCGAAAAGATTCAACATTTAGAAGTACTTATGGGAGAACCGGGGTGACTGTGGGGTGGGGGAGAGAGACTGCCAGCAGGCTGCAGCTCAGTCCCCGGTAGACGGCACTACCTGAGGCATGAGCAAGTCAGTTTTCCATAGAAAAAAAAACCACTATGAAATGTGGCAAATCTATTTATTTAGCATCACATCTATCTGATGGGCAGCCAGTGGGAGGCTTAACAGTGAGTAGAGTTGATTTTACAGCACAATGACTCTGGGTGCTCTTAGATGCATTCAGTGGGTGGATTTCCCCAACTTCATTCTATCATGAGTAAGGGACTGTCCAGGGTGTTTGCTTTCAACTGCACTAGAGAATATCCAAATCGGAGCCATGGTAAAGCCAAGTCCTGGGCCATTGGGCAAATGTTTCCCATGCCCCAACCCCAGTCCTCCCAAATCACAAAGAGCCCCGCTAGATACAAATTAATTTCACAACTTTCCATTTGTGTTCTTCACTTGCAGATGCACTTAGGAGTGAAGCTCAGAGCTAGGCACTGGATTCAAGGCTAAGCTGCATGATGGTTTGTCTGTTTAACCTTAATGCAATGCTTTAAGTGCAAGAGATAACAGACTGCCAAGATATCACACATTGTGTTATTTAAGACTTTTCCCCCTCAAATCACAAATCTGTAAAAGCAAATAGAATGATTTGTACTTTGCATGTGAATTGGGATGGTAATAAAAGTAGACAGGTATTACTACCTAGCAGCATGCTGCATGCACCATGATTTGCCTTCATGCGACCTATCTGGCTGACAGTCAAATTCCTGTGGTCACATTCCCAATAGTAATATTGACAAGAAAGACTGCCTCTGCTATTCATATTTCCTCTCCAAAGAGTATAACTAAATGGCTACTGCTCTGCATGAGTACAATTATGAGTAATGGCTGAACCCCCTACTCAGCCCTCAAACTGCTGCAAACCAGCAGTGATCCCAAGCATACAGGTGAAACATGCACAGTCAAATGATGTATCTATTTCGGCTTTTGTGGTAGAGTGGGTCGAGGGCAGGGTATAAGAGGGGTATGAATGTGATGACAGTAGCAAGCCAACACCAATAGTTTAAGATTACTAAACAAAAACATTTCCGAATGAAAGTTCTATAAATATATTTTAATAAACACATCGATATGCAAATAACTGTCTATAAAAAACACTGACAACTTCCCCTCTTGAATAGTACCACACAATGCAGAACATGGGTACAAAGGCATCCTGGGTACTATAGCAGGGTTCAGGGTTGAAGAGCAAGAAACTGCAACAATGTCACTTGGTAAAGGATATGGGGCTCATGACGAGTCTGGCAGTAATATGCCTGTAATTCTGTCCAGCGGAATTACTGTTACCGCTGTGGCATGCAGCTGAATTACTGCTGTATCCCAACCTTCTGGGAACACACACACACCTTTGGCCGTAATAGTAATTCCGCACAGCGGAATTACCGTTACCACCGCCCAATCGTTGCTAATTCCGCCAGTTGAATTAGCACCAGCAGAAATAGCGTCATCGTCAGAACATGTAGCATGGCATTAGCCATCTTGAAAAACTCAAGCCACCTTGTATCCCCCACCTCCTGTAGCCATCCAGATCCACAACTCACTGAAAAAATGTCCCAAGAGAGGGCCAGAGAGAAAGGGCCCGAACATCAACTGTGCAAGCCACAACTCTGTGAGGGGGAGCGCTATGTCTTCACAGATGAGGTGGTGGCACATTGTGATGAACTGTATGGCACCCTCCAGAGGAAAACATCTGTCCATCAGTAGTTTTCAATTGGGAATTGTGAAGGCATCATGAAGTGGACACAGACAACTGAATTAAATGTTTGGGCTATAGACTTTTATTCAACAAAGTAAAGGTTGGTAGAAGGCCTAACTTGCCCTATGCTAATGTGGGATTTCCCTATATAAATGAAACTAAGGATAGTCTATGTCAGGTTGTCCAAAGTAAAAATTCTGTCTGTGTCCAAAACCTATGCTTGCCCTCACATCTGTTTGTATATAATGGGCGGGGATGTCAGCATCAATATGATAAGTGTTCAGATAACAGTTCTTTGCTTCTTACAGCTCTTGGTTTATCAAGGATTCTCTTCTCCAGTGTTCAAAATAGTTCTCAAAGCACAGGGATTCCCTTCCCCATGCTTCAAGATAGTTCACAATCTAAAGGGGTTCCCATCCCCAAGCCTTCAAGTCTATCAACTTATTCAAAACACAACTCCTGGGGATACTTCCCAGCTCTTCTGGTTTGGTTACTTTTCACCATTTTCCCAACTTGTATTTCATTAGTTTCAGTTCACACAACAGTTCCTTTATTTACAATCCCAAGTTTCTTTGCAGGAATTCTAAGTGGCTTTTCCATAGGTAGGTGTACTCAGTCTAGGCGCAGTTGTCGGACGACACAGTCCACCCATTACAGGTCACTCAACCGACACACCTTATTTGCCTCTTTACCTTGGTTTGCACGTTGACACTCTTTCAGCTCTACAGTGGTGCTTGGTTTAGTTTCATTTCACATCCTCATGATGCTTTGTCATTGCTTATTTAGCCTTTATTCACTTGGTTCAATTTCATATTCTTCTATGGTTCTTGCCAATGCTTGTTCTCTCAAATTACACAGTTCTTTTATATCATGGTTTTCCACAAACCTGTGTTCATTCAGACTGATATTCAACAGTACTTGCTTTCATTCAGATCGGTATTCAAAAATATTTGCTTTTCATTCGATCCAGCACTCATAACACTTTTCACAGGTCTGCCCTCCTCGCCTGCTGTCCCGGTGTCCCCCTGCCGAGGTTAACTCACTGGTTGGTGCTTACAGCGCTCCAACGATACATCCGGCTGCCTGGAGCTCTCTCTCTTTCGTGAGGTGGCTTGTTTGCTCTCCTCAGTGGTTCTATGTGGCTTCGCTCCCACCCAAGATGATTCTCTCACAGCTGGGCCTCACTCAGAAGCTTTGACTGGTCACATCAGTTCCATCTCTGTAGTCCGCTGCAGGCCTCCAGCTTCTTTAGGTCTCGCTTCCTGCTGCATACTCTCTGCATCGTACCGAGGTCCTCCAGTACTCTGTCTGCCACTCCGCCTTCCAGGAGAGGTCCGTTGATCTGCTTCCACAGCTGACTCTACTCTCACCGTTTGTTCCTGCTGCTTAGAGAATTCCCACCAGGCTGATTGGTCCGAAAAGGACTAGAGCGCTCATTGCCGACTTGGAGGTTCGGCATTGCTCTTGCTTGCATCCTTCACATCCCAGTACATAACTGATGTTTGTATGTGTGTGTGTCAATAAAGAGAGGATGCATTTCTCTAGTTGGTCTTTTCCTCGTCCTAGTACCAAACTGGTGTCTATTGGGGAATGATGTAGGGGAGGGATAGACATTAGCCTATAAACGCTTGGAGGACTGTAGACTCATGGTGGAAGGGAAATGGGGGATACCCGGTCACACCCAATGGTGCCTCATCCCCACTACCCAAGTTTTCACAACTCAGGTAGTCCTCCCTTGCATATCCACCCCCAGGGTCAGGATCCGGTAGCTTCGTCCTCTCCCTGGCCACTTGGGATCAGGATATGTTGGGGAAAGAATTGAAGACGCCCCGAGATTCTTCACAGCATTGATCAGCCAGAAAGTGACGGCAATAGGCATGGTCCCCCGAGATGCAGAGGACTGTCATAAAAGATGCAATGACCTTCAGGCCATAGAGCGCAGCCTCCTCTCACAACATAGACAGGAGGTAGTGGCAAAAGGAGGTGGCACCACTGAGCCCCTTGCCCTTACCCCATGGGAGGAAAAGACAAGCACCATCCTCAACATGGAGGGGATTTAGGGATCCAATGGAGCGGAGGCTGGTGCCAGCAGCCAAAAGTCAGGAAGTGAGTTTGCTCCCTCCGTGAATGCACTGGGCAAATGACCAACTGAAGGAGGTGTCCCTTGGCTCAGATGGGTCCAATGGACAGGGTTAGATTCCAGCAGGTTTGGCTTTAGGCCTATGTGGGCAGGGCGACCGGCCAAGGTGCCACATTAGTCCCCCACCACGCCAGATTAGAGGGGGTCTTCCAAGGGCACCCCAGAACTAGCGTCGGGTGTGAAGGCTCCACAGGTTCTCTATTGCAATGAAATGGACTCTGCTCTCCTGCTGCTGATGGCTGTGCCAGCAGGAGAGCAGGGTGCATTCAATGACAATACAGAACGGCTGACAAAGCTGCATGGGGCAGCCTTTGAAAGGTTTGACAGCGAGCTGTACTGAGGTAATCGACTCCCTGCTCCTGCATGGGAGCGGAGAGTTAAGTCCTGAATGAAACAGAGTGCTGCTGCTGGTTTTGCAGCAGTGCTCCAGATATTTTTGGCAGTGCCCGGGACGATTCAACTAAATTTGCTCACCCGAGGTGCGGGGTGCCAGACGAGAGGGTGGGGGTGCCAGATTACATTGTCTCACCCTGGATGCCTGCACATGTTCATAAGTATATGTCACCCAATGCATGTCCATTACGAGCCAGCTGCAGGCATTGGTGATCCTGCCAGTTATAAAAGAGAAAAGAAAGTGAACTAGTTCTGTCCTGTCAAGTATCTGGAAGACAAATGTAACTTCCTAGATTGTCTGTAAATGTGGACTAATTACATCAGAGACTCCATGGTGAGATTTTACTACCCAGGACCGGGGCCCATCATACAACCCACTCTTTGGCACTCAATACCACAAGTCGGCCATTCTCAATGTGGCCAATGCTCAGTATGCCCTCATACCTCAAGGTCCACCACACTAGATCTGGGTCTACTCACTCCATGGACGCAACTCACATTTAGGCATTTTATCACTGGTAACGTAATTTTCCTTATCGCATGCCCATGTGACCTCAAATACATCTGGATGACAGCCAGGACCATCAAGAAAATATCACAGGATCATCATTCCAGAATACGGACCAAAAGACTGAGTGCACCATTGGTGGATCACTTTAAAGGCCACAGGAAGAAAGATCTAGCCTGGACAATTGTGGAAAAGGTGACAATTCCACCCAGGGGTGGAGACATAACAACCCTACTTAAGAGGGAACACAGGTGGGGTTTTCACCTCAAAACTGACCAACATGGTCTGAACAAGCCAATTAACTGGCAAACACTCACCACCATTTCGTCAGCCTTATAAGAGTAACCACACCCATCTCAATCAGTATTGTACTATACAGACAACTTATTCTGAGGCAATCCTATTGCACTGCCAAATGTCAGAGTTGGAATGTTTGATGTCCCAAGCATTCCTACAGGAATATGCAGCTATGACTGAAATGCCACTTGGGGTAAAGTGCTAGGCTTACCCGGGTTACCCAGTTTGTCTGCAATGCTTAATTGTGAATAATCATTTACTGTTTGCATATCAGTCATCTGTTACTAGTTCCTGGTTGGCCCTACAGCTACATCTGTTTCAGATGCAAACTTATGAACTGGAAGCTACAGTAGTGCAGTCTATGGTATACATGTTATTTTGCCTCTATTAAAACAACAGAACCTACACCTTTCCAACATGACAGACTTGCTGTGCCATTAGACTGGTTAAGCTCTTACGCATATACGACTAAGCACACAAACTCGCTCACCGTGGAAATGGCAGAAACATTTAGGACCACGAGTTTCCTAGTCACAGGTTTAAGGATCACTGCTGTATGATACGGGTAAGCAAACACAGAGTTTTATTTTAGCGTAAGCACAGAACTGAACGTTTGACGTTTAACTTTCGAAACGGCATGTGTACTGGTATGTAACCATGCACAGTAGCATGGAACTGCATATCCAGCATCTATGTGTGCTGTGTAGGGCCAAGTGCAAAGGTGGACCCCCAGAACAACTGTATAGACAGACCACCTTGACAGCACAAGGGGCAAAGAGCACCTGCCCATGGGGTGGACACACGCAGTAGCGACCATACCGACCTTGCTATGGTCACATGCAATGGCCCATGTACTACCATAACCTTCTGTGTCCACATGTGTGGGGTGTCCTTCAAACAAATAGCAGGTGTGACTAGCACACCAGTGTACAGGAATGCACGATTACTGACAGCATGTAATGTGTCCCCCTACAGGTTCACAGCTGGCTCAGGATGAGGCAGAAGAGGAGGAGGGTGAAGGCCCCTCAATGACCCATTTCTGGACCTTCAGGTCGATGACCTCACCCCTGAAGGGACAACCACCGGGAAGGCAGGCATAAGGGACACCATGGATACCAGCGACCAGCAGCACCACACCTGCCAGTGCCAGCTTCAGACATAACAACCCCATCTGCACCCCATAGCTGGCCAAAGTCGTTGTGACAGGTGACATAGCAGCTGGAAAGCTTGCTGAAGCCACTTTCGTTCAAGTGACCCAACGGCGCATGACTCACCCACATCACCTGGCAGGACAGCCTTCAACTTGGGCAGCAGGGCCAGACATTTAAGGGCAACTTGGACAACCCATCCTAAGGTTCTACCTGACCCTGGGTATGGGTGCTTGCCTTATATGCCGTCTCCTCCTCCTCCTTTCTGCACCCAGTGACCTGGGCTGGTTTGTAGTTCCAGGCACAGCATGAGCATCTGAATGTCACATCTCGCAATGGCTGGTGGCAGCATGGTGTTGGAAAGTGTGTTTTGGGAAGGCCTGTCCCTTATGTAGCCCTCTTAAGTGGATTGGGTTCACCTGTGGCTTCATTTGTGGCACCTGTATGCATTTACCACCACCTGGAAGCTACAGTTTGTTTGTTTGTTTTAATATTTGTAATGCGTGCCAGACCCGAGGGTATCAGGGAGCAGAAGGCAGTAAGGATATTTTCAGCTTGGTTACTTTGCTGTGCAGTAATATACAATAGAGAATATAAATGAGAATACACGGAGACATATATACAGAAAATAGTAAAAATGCACAGGGTTGGCATGACGATGATACCAATTGGATGTGGATTCAATAATTGTGTGAACGATCAGTCACCATACCAAAACTAGGTATGGCTTATTTTAAGAGCTTCCCCTGCCACCCAGACATATATGCCCACGGCTATGATATTTTAGCTCAGAGGTACAGGAGTTCAATGAAACCTTGGTCTAAAGTCACCTTGTGTTACTGTAGCTGTGAAACAGGTCACGTGTGATCTCTGAACCTGCCATACACCACATAAGTGCAGGTGCCGCAGATCAGGAGACTGATACAGCAGGGCACATGTGTGTACTATGCTTTTGGCATGGTGCTTTAGGAAAGGGGGTTTCAATTAGCAGACCGCTTTTTCTGTGAAGGGTTACGCACATCATTTTATTATGTAATACAAATCAAAAGAGCCGCAGCTTCTACATCTTCACCAGACTGCAATCCCTCAGAGACAGCTATTTTAATGGTGCCTGCCATTTACCCACTCACAGATCCTTCCACTGTCATCTTCTACTAATTTCTCTCCATTTAAAATTCCATGACAACAACAAAGACTTCTTTCAAACATATTTTACTGACTGTGTTATTATGTTTCTTTCTTTCAAAGCAAGAAACAGACAAAGCGGGCCATAGCTCATCAATCTCATAATTCTGTCTCGGAGCACTCTCTGGGTATAGCTGATCCTGCAGCCTCAAAGTACCTCTGCCCTAGGCACATGCCCACTCCGCCAGCCTCAAGAAATAGCCATGAATATCTGTTTGGTGACACCAATATACAGAAACAGGAAGCTGCAAACTCTCAACAGTCAACTGAATCAACAACTTTGTTCATCCTGGCCTTTAGTTTTAGTTTTGGTTTGGAACAGAGCAGCAAATCTTTTTCAAAAGAAACTGAAAACACAATTTAAGGCTTAATTGCCATCACTGTGAAGATTACCATATCTTCAAAGGCCCACCAGCAAAGTCTGAAATGAGAGTATAAAATGGCAGGTCTCGAAGTCCAAAGATTAATATTGATTCTTTTGTAAATAAATGAACGTGAAAAACCCATGCATGGGGAGACGCTTGCAGTGCTAGTACAGAAGGTGACTCATTTATTCGCACTAAACTAAAGGGTATCAGGAAGTGGGGAATTATTACTAAGATAATTGATAGAAAAATGTAAACAGAAGGGCATCAGGAAGTGGGGGAATTACTGCTTAAAAAATGGATTGAAACCCCCCCCCCGTGTTCTTCTTTTTATGCACTTATCAGACTTGCCCAGTTCTGCTGCCGTAAACACATCGCTTGCCACTTGCTGGCTGCACTACCCCTGTTTATTGCACCATTATATATTCTATTTGTATTTATTATTATTTATCTATTTATCCTCTGCTCTGCACTTTCCACTCTCCCCCTTCCATGCACTTTTCCCCTTTCCCTTTCCCATGGACTTGCACGATCTCAATGTCACTGGGCCTAGTAAGATCGTTATTTTGTCCTCCCCTGTTCCCCTCCCTTGCCTTGTCGCGCTCTGAAACACTTGTGTACGAGCGCGATACAAATAAAATATCATATCATATCATAACATGTAAACCAGGAAAAAGGGTTATTGCTGCTTAGACAATTGATTGAAACATGTAAACTAAAGGGTATCAGAAAGTAGGGGAATAATTACTAAGATAATTGATTGAAAATTTAAACAGTAGGGTGTTATGGGACTTCGTATCATAACAGTGTTGAAGTTCTCCCTAGGCTATCAATTTATTGCTGCAGCAGGAGTTTTGTGTTTTTTTAAAAAGCAAAAAAGGTGGTGCTCATTATGTTTCTCTCAGCTCAAAATGGTGAGAAAAGGGCAAGGGTCAGCAGAGGATTAGTGGATGAGTGGACATGTAAGTATACAAACATGTGAATAGCCACATACTTTGTGACTGGTGAACAAAAGGAGGGGAAGAGGTTACACATAGGGAGAAAACTAAAAGAAAGGTTGATGACCACCAAGCACAAGATGTCAACAATGGTAAGGTGGATCGTAAATGGAGCACAGTCCACAACAAGTTCATGGCCAAGCAACAGGGCTTTTTAAAGAAAACAACACAAAGTTGTCAGATTCCCCCATTGGGGGAATAGCCAGCGGAAACCCGCCTAGTGCAAATGTATGGGAGCTGCTGTAGGCTAGACACATGCAGTAAACTGATCATATCCAAAAACCAAGAGAACAACACCTACATTCCCTGATCGACGGAAATGGGAACCGCGCCCACACCATCTAAGGTAATAAAGAATCTGGGACTCCTAATGGACAACGCCCTAACCTTAGAACCACAAGTAAAAACAATAATTAAGAAATGCTTCTTCCACCTTCACACAACAAAAAGAATCCTACCTTTCCTCTCCTTCACACACAAAACGCTGACAATCATCGCCCTCATTATGTCCAAAATAGACTACGCAAAGAGCCTCTACCTCGGGATGCCGGAATACCTCCTGAAAAAATTACAACACATCCAAAATGCAGCAGCCAGACTCCTCCTCAAACTATCCAGAAAAGACCACATCACTCCAGCACTAAAAATTCTACATTGGCTCCCAATCAAACATCGGATCACGTTCAAAACAATGTGCATAATACACAGGGCAATCAGCGGACAGGGAGCAGGATTCCTACAAAAGAAAATATCAATCTACAATCCAACGAGACTCCTCAGATCAAGCAATGAAATCCGCCTGGAACCAAAACCGTAAATCAAAAAAAAAAAACTAGGGGGCTCCTCGTTCTCCCACCTATCCGCAAAAATCTGGAAAAACCTCCCTAAAGAAATAAGAAACACCAAAGACCACCTAAAATTCAGAAAACTTCTAAAAACCTAGCCCTTCAACACCTCTGAACCAAATTGAAACTAAAACAATCAAACAGGAAACAAAAAGAACAGACTGACTATATGATGGCACAGACAACACCCAAGGCCGACTAAGGCCTTGGGTGTTGTCTAGGTGGAATAGAACACAGAAACCCCATGAAAACAAAAAATAGCATACATGCCCAACTCTACCAACAACCTTAGCCACTTAGAAAGGACGTAGGGTACAGGCGTAGCTCGCAAACACTCACTCCAAAACTAGGTCACAGAAAGAACAAACTGGGATAAAAGAGCAGGCCAAATACAAGATGGAAACATGAAAGTAGCTAACTTAGGATAATAACAGAGAGATGAGACAGCCTTATGGCACTGAAACGTAATCACCAAAAGGAAACTACCTATCTAAACTATGGAGGAGATGCAATAGAAATATGCATATCTCCTAACAACAAGGATACTAACCAATCACAAAAACTACTAAAAACCTCACCGCTCCACACACACACCTCTCACATTCAAATCAAAAACAACCAGACCTCTTAAACCGCAACAACCTGCACGCACTTCACCACACCGCAACAACAACCACACCACCAGCAACAGCCTACGACGGATTTGGAACCCAATAACACACTAATATGCTCGGCGAACGGTGTTAACTGAACCAAAGCTGCCAACAGTACTTTACAGCTCTCTTGCTCTTCTCCAAACTTTATCCTACTAACACGCCTAACCTACCCCTTTTGTTTCAGATCTGCCAGAGTGCCAGGGGACCAATCTGGTGGTGATAGTGCAAATATCCTTTAACATTAACATGAACATTAAACTGAAAGACAATACACAGGCTTGCAAAAAGAGTGCAATGGTAACGTTAGAGCACTGAAATGGCAAATAAAACATTATAAAGATGTGCCTACCATAGCCTTGGTGTCCCCTAAACTTCCTGGGGAGTCATTACAAAAAGAGTGAAAGTGCCTACAACGAGTGCTAAAGGATGGAGAGAAATAGAAAAAAAAGGGTAGTGTTGATGGGACACGTGTGAGATGTGCCCATGGATATGGCCAGCCATTTCTAAAATGTACTCCTTTACAAACAGCTTTATTGTGTACACACAAAGGCAAAGAAGGTGAAAATGCCAGTGCAGAAATGTGCTTCATGAGGTGCTACTGAAAGGGGTACAATCCCATCAAATGTGAAACACGGTCTGTGGGCTGCATCTGCATGCGGTCTCCGTGGATACATTTCTGTGGACTTACCTATATTCTGTTGCCAGGCAACACTATGGCCAATGAACACAACGCAAACGATTGGCCCAGAGACATTGCCAGAGAGCTATAGCACCAGGTTTTTGGTTGTAGCCCTGGATAGAAGATCAGGGTCTACAGCCAAAACTCTAGCTAGCACCGATTCCCGACATTAGTGTAGCTCTGGATCTTTTCCAGACCTGGCAACACCCCTGACTGGCCCAAGCCTTCAAGGAAAGAATACGTGTAGATGTCTTGGAGTAAACTCTGGCTGACAAACTCAAACACTTGCCCCCATAACTTTTTTGGGGTTCCATTTCCAGTATGTCTGCCAGCTCTCTTTTTTGTCATTCATTATTTTGCTCTCTTTGGTAGTTTGTATTTCAATTCGATAAGTCGGTGGACCTTCCTACCCGGGTATTTTGGCCAAAAGGTGGCAAAAATGTAGAATTCAGCATTCAAGTTATACCCCCCGCCCCCCCTCATATAGGAGGTTAACGGAAAGGGCGCTAGCTAATGGAAAGAAGAGGGAAGTGGTATAAGAGGTGTTGTGGGGGACACTGCTGGCCCTTTAAGAGAAGTGGCCCTGTTAGGTCACGTGATGTGGCAAAAGGAAAGGAAGGAGTTGGAGGAGTTAAAGTTAGCTCGGAAATAAAGAGTTTACAGACACACCTGTTGTCCGTGTCGCCTTTCCTGGCCCAGGGCCATATTCCATACATAACAAGGGAGTTCCCCCTGTTAAGGATAACAGAAAGCGGGAATCCTACAGCCAACGCTTTTGCTGCAGCATAAAATGTTCAGCAATTTGTCATAGAGCCAGACGGTCGGTGTTGCCATGCTCTGTGGAAAATTCCAGCACAATCCCGACAAATGGTTTCTACTTTGTACAGATTCAGCCATGTGTGTTTGGGCATCGTACTCTATATATGACCAACAGAAAAAAATATACACCGGGTTGCATGTAAAAATAACACCTTCAATAATGAACACTAGTAGCATTCAATAAAAGCTAGAAAGATGCACTTGGAATCAGCTCGTTCTCCCTCTACCCAGCTCAGTTGATGTCCGCGACCCAATATGACGCTACGGCTACCGGCACGAACCAAACATCTTGGAACTGATCAACCGGAACTTCCGCCGGGCAAAGACTGCTCTGTGAGTCCTTAAAGGGCACTTAAATAATTATGCTACCATCCCAAAGCCTCCCCAGGGAAGTCCCAGGAAGGAATCAATCTCTTTTAGGGGTTAATAAGCTGAGGTGATTATGAAGGACTTGGGGAAGGGTGGCCAGCAGACAAAGAGTGATGCGAACGCATTAACAGCCACTCCAGCAAACCGGGAGGAGACAACCGTTTAATTGCCTTTGGTTATCTGGAATTTATTATCTACTCCAATTAATAGTGTGTAATTAGCAGCGTTCTAGGTACAGAATTAATTAGTAGGAGGCAAAATGCACGTGTTTGGCCCACTTATTGGTGTGGACGGCTGTTGAGGAGCTGTCTCTGTTTGCAGTCTTGCACTGCCATTATGTTTCTCCCCTTTGACAATAGCTCACTCGTCTCGGATGGCGTGACACAGAAAGGGGGCACCAGCTCGAACATGGTTCCAAGCTCCCTTTAGCAAAAGACTGGAAGAGGCGCTGGAACAAACCATTTAGAACTGAAACTTGAAATAATCTGAACGTTTTAACTTGATCAATTGCATAGATAAGTGTAGCACAATTGTATCAGCTTTCCGTGCTTTCATTTAAATCCTTTTGATCTTATTTTATTTTTATTTTAGTTAAATGTTGCTTATTTGCATCCTATTCTCACAAAATGCATGTATTCAGATGTGAATCGTTTCAACATAATTCCAACCAATACATGCTTTGGGTTTGAAGCACAAGCAAGGCGACTAGAGCAGGCTAAGGGGTGGCTGGGAAATCCGCCCCACTGATGAGTCATCCCTGCAGGGGTTGTCTGATGTAAACCCAATTTGTGAATGATTTGAGCCATGATTCACGTCAAGTACGTTAGGGTTCGTACACCCCAAATGTGGACTAATTAGGGTTCGTACACCCCAAATGTGGACTAATTATGAAAAACAAAGTGTTTCTGTTCTTCTGAGACCTAAACATAACAGTGAGACAGTGGGCCTAATTACAAGGTCGGCGGTAACCCGCTGGGGTTTCCGCCGACCTCGTAACATCGTTCCGCCGCCTGAGATCCCCGTGCCACTGGGGCATAATGAGTCCCGGCAGCCCGGGATGTCAGGCAGCGGAAAGTGTAAGTCCCCATTCCCGTGGGGTCCCATAGGACTCCAGGGGAATGGGGAAACGGAAGCACCGGGAACCATTGTTAACAGTGCAGGTGCTTCTGTGAAAAGCATGTCTGCAGGGGCCGATGCTCCTGGCATGTCAGGCCTCCAGGGAGCGCTGGCCCCTTCACGCAACACGTCTGCAGGGGCCGGTGCTCCTGGCAGGTCAGGCCTGCAGGGAGCGCTGGCCCCTTCACGCAACAAATCTGCAGGGGCCGGTGCTCCTAGCAGGTCAGGCCTGCAGGGAGCGCTGGCCCCTTCACGCATTCTCGTAGTCTGGTGTTCCGGACCGCCCGGCTTGTAATGAGGCCCAGTGTCATCATTTTGCAAATATCATAGGGTTAAACGAAAGGGCAACAGATGCACTCCCCACTCAATGAAATCCCAGGATGTAATATTAATCAACTTGCCGGTTATTGGTGCAGCAGGTTAACCCACCGCGGACTGCAATGCTTTCCTATGGAAATTTAGGGTACACATACCGGGAAAGGGTTAACATACAGTTATAAGTAATAGACACAACAGCCAACCATGAATACTTCAAAGACCTGAAGGCATACTCAATTTGGAAAATCTCTAGCCACATTAAATGTTTTGCCTCAGGGTTTGTGCATCAGCTGCCAAAGTTTCCAAAAGCACCATAGGCGTTCACATTGCCCCTTAATAATACTCCTTAGCGACAACACCTCTGTGAATAACATAGAAGAATATGTAACTCTAGCATATTGGCTCCGCCAATGGGCCACATTTCTTTTTATCAGGCCTTCAGCACACCTGAGCCATTATAAACACTTGGCAAATGCAATTCAATCTTGACAGGCATTTTCAATGCACTACTAGGAAGTCACTGGTTACATGTCCGCAAGCCCCTCCTACCCAGATGAGAAGATTCCGCAGGAGTGAAAGTTTGCCTTAAAGTATTGAGACCAATTAGGCACTTTATCTGACTTCATCAAGGCTCAAAAGTAAAACCAGTCCATGGTCGATAGGCGGCCTTGCTGATGCTACAAGAGGGTGGTGTTCTTTTAAGCAGAGGTGCACTAGCGGGTGTAATATTGGCTCTATGAGAACTAATCCAGTGTAAAAGTAGTACCTCATCGGCATAAATACAGCAGTTTCTAGACAATATTGCACCCGAGCGAGACACCAGAGTACGCTCCCACAACGTTGATCCTCTTTTGATGCCGTGCAGGGCACTCCCTCCCCAAAATCATTGAAATACCGCGTTATTGACTTGCCTAAGTAGATAACGTAAACAGCAATATTTTAAACAGGAATTAATTTTCTATCTCATATTTTCGTTTGCTGTCTAAATGAAGGGTATGCGCCTAGAAGATGCTTCCGGAAAAGCGTCTACTGCTATTGATTTGATCTATTGCTCCAACAATCTGGCTCTTAATTGAAAGTGTGCCAAGGCCCAATAGCAGTCTTCAGTTGGTGAAGACAGCGCTCAGAGATTGTTCCAAATGCTCTGGCAATGCTCCGGCAGAAAAATGGAAGATGAGTCTGAAGTTGCGCTGAATATGTTACACTGTGTGAAGTGCTAGTAACATTTATTGGCCCTCATTACAAGTCAGACGTTAAGGGGTTAACGGCGCCGTAAAGAGCGTCGGCGCCGTTAAACCCTTAACGCCTGATTCACACTTTAACGCCTGCTTTTTGTAGGCGTTAAAGTCCAAGGGCCTCATTACACGGATGGCGGTATTAGCACATGGACCAAGGTGCTACTAGCACCTTGGTCCATGCCGGTAAAATACCGGCACCGCCTTGGTGGAAGGGGGAATTACCGCCCCATTCCAAGGTTGGCGGGGCTGTAATTCCCCCTTCCACCACTGCCCTTCCCCATTCCCATTTTTGCCCCATAGGGCATAATGGGAATGGGGAAGGTGCTAATTACGGCACCGCAATTTTGCGGTGCCGTAATTAGCACCAAGGTCCCTTAGCGGGTTGGTTATTAATGCCTGCAAAAAGCAGGCGTTAAAGCACAAACCCTCTAAGGGACCTCGTAGTAAGGCGGCAATGGTTAACGGTCACTGTTACCATTAACGGTGACCGTTAACCATTACCGGCATCCGTGTAATGAGGCCCCAAGGCGCTAAGCGACCTTGGTGCTAATTACGGCACCGTAATTTACGGTGCCGTAATAAGCGCCTTCCCCATCCCCATTATGCCCTATGGGGCAAAAATGGGAATGGGGAAGGGCAAATGGTGACTGGGGAATTACCGCCCCACTCACCTTGAATGGGGCGGTAATTCCGTCATCCACCATGGCGGACTCCGGCATGGACCATGGTGCTAATAGCACCATAGTCCACCGCCTGACTTGTAATGATGGCCAATGATTGTGTCTTTTTATTCTATGTTTCCTTTTGTGTTTAATTTCGGTTTTTGGTTGATTTGGTCTTTTTCACATTTTATGTCTTAGGCAAAGAGGTTTACTTTGGGAATAAAAAACGAATAAACAATGACTGCACAAAACCAATTCCAGAACTCCTGCTCCCGCAATCCCTCCTTCTTGAGTCCCTCCCCCTAAGTCCATTCCTGATCCTCTTGGGTTATTTCCTGTTCCGGTCTTGTAGGCCCATCCTCTTTTTTTTCTTGCTTCTCCTGCTAAGGTAGCCGTTGAACCTCAGCGCCATAGCATGGAATTCGGATTCGCCATAGTAGTTTACAATAGGTGGTAGTGATTCTATTGATGACATGTGAGTATTATCCCTCCCAAACTTTGTATTTTTGTGTTCATTACTTCATAGGTAATGCCCTGGAAGTTGGATTACCTGCAGTCAGTACATCTAAGGGACATTGGTGGAACATGTAACCGGGCTGCATTCCAGCATGATTCAGTGATTGACGTGTGCCATTTCTCTGCAGACCTTTGGAAACGTTGATCGGCCTCATAGGAACAGGATATAACACAAGAGGACTTGGATCAGGGATTGGACTTGGACTAAGGGGGGGGGTCAAGAAGAAAAGATTGTGGGATCACTAATTCTGATGTTTCTTACTGTGAAAAAGAAAAAAAAGTGGTAAACGTGTGAAAGGTCCTTCGTAACCTACTAGGGTTATTCGGAATTGTGCTGTGAAATCTGATGACGATTGGAACGTGGCATATTAATTTGTGGTTTTACAAGGACGAAACAGGTAGAGTGGTGTTAGCTCTCTGTCTCTAACAAAGACCCAGGAAAATGTTATGAAAACACGTGAATGTTGTATCGGGAGGATAGCTCAAGGGAAACACGCTCACCTTGGAAGCAACACAACGCGAAACAACACAGGTTAGATCCCCAGGACTGCGCTTAGAAACCTCTGGGTATTAGGCGCGTTATAAATAACCAATTATAATGTAAAGATTCCTGGGATCTAGAAACATAATATCACATTTTTAAATAGTTCCAGCCTCCTTTCATTTATAAATTCTGTGAATAGATAAATGTTTGTACAATTGTAGTTTCAAATTATTGGAGCGGGGCAGATTAAAGAGCAAGTCTACCCTGCCGGGATTCGAACCAGTGTCTGCATGTTGCACACCAACCTCCAAAATGTTCACTTATCTCACTGAGCAACAGAAGTGGATTCTGCCGACAAATGAATGAGGACTTTACAGAAACTGACCCCAATTACGGAAATTGTGTTAGGAGATATTTGCATGTTAATTCATTTAATTGAACTTTTTCAGAACCATGTAGGCCCCCTGGCCTGACAACGTGGTACATAGTTCATTTATAAAAGTCGGAAAAAAGAGAGACAGACTAAGAAAACACTAATCCATAATAAAACAAAATGTCAGAAAAGTTTCCAAGGATTATCCACCACTAAAGCTCAGAGAAAGGTCCAACAATCAAACCAAATAAGTAGTGCAGAACAATGTTTTCAAGCTTTATGTAAGGCTGTCATATTTCCGTGACACAGAATGCCAATTGTAGAGTGTTTTCCCAAGTGGATCTGGCCACCCCCATGAAGGACTGGATCATGGGGCTCATTATCCGGTCCGGAATATTTCCGCACTTGGGACCGAAGTGTGCCGGCCCGGAAAAAGTGGTGCCGGTAGCACCATACTGACACTGTTTTTCGGGAATGGCATACTCATGGTCCCAAGTGCGGAAACACTGTAACCGCAAAGTGACACCCACGGTGCTACCGCAAAAGGTAGCATTGTGACTGTAAATTGTGGAAAGAGTCGCCGGATGTGCCTGAATTACCAGCACGTTGGTAGTACGGGCACATTCAGAGTACCGCCTACACAGAAACACTGCCATAAAAATGGCAGTGGCAAAGTGAACACCGCACCTGTAATATCAGCACCGCAGGCCAGGCGTTAAACAGTGCCAAGTGAGCAGCAACAGGCACCAGGTGTCCAAAATCAGCACAGCTGCACACCATTGGCCACTGTGGATGTACAAAAGGACCACACCCACACCAAACACTCCTCCCAACCCAAACATGCTGGCAGTCACTGTAGCAGCAATTGGGCTGGGGAACCTGCAAGGAGGGATTGAGGATGAAGCAGCAGAAAGGCAGAGGAGGTGGCGTAGGTGCAGGAGGCGAATGAGGAACCAGTTGACCAAGCCTAATATCAATGTCCAGCAGGTAGCACCCCGCAGGCAGCCCCCAATACCCCGCATCAGTGCCTCGCCCTGGAACCTGACCCCAACCCAAATCCGGCTTGATAGGGAGACCAAAACATCAGTTGTCATCCTCATTCATGATGACATCAGCAGCCTCATAAATATACGGACTGGAATCCGCCCCTTGCTGAAGGTAGTGCCGGTACTGCACTTCCTTGCAACTGGCACATACCAACACACCGTGGGTGAGCTACATGGGCTGTCACATCCCTGTTTTTCAAGAGTCTTGTTCGCACTGCTGCGCCATGTGGCAGACCACATCGCCCTACCCCGAACACCTGCCCAGGTTAATTCCACCAAAGGGGCCTTCCATACCCTGGCAGGCTTGCCCAATTCCATTGATGTGTTAGATTGCACCCTTGTTGAGTTGGTGCATTGAAGCATTGTATCGAAACCGCAAACAATTCCGCTCCCTCATTGTGCAGAGAGTTTATGATACTGAACACCTCATCAACCAGTGTTGCACACAGTTTCCGGGATCAACCCACAACTCAATGGTATTGCGGAACTGGCTGTTGGGTGCGTAGAATGACCAATCCATGACCTCTGTGTAGTGGGGGGGAGTAGAAGCACAGTCAGCAGAGCATGTGGCAAATGCAACCTAACACACATACATTGCATCCCTTATTCCAAAGTCATGGAACATCTGTACCAAACAGGCATATGGATCACACCCAATCCCTATCAATTATAAGTCAAATGAGGCAACACAAAAGTAGCACATGTACCAGAATGCATCAGACAACCTACAAAATTGCCTGCTAAATGAATGTGCACATCCCACACCACCAGCATTACAGACAATTCAAATGAATGCAATCCTACACAGCATCATCAGTAAACCCCACAGCATGTATCCTGTACACATGTCTACACAACTGTTCAGCAAGCACCAAGTGCTCTTTACAGGGCATACGCCACCTCATAAAATAGACAATTCTGACAATGAATTACATTCACACCCATGCTGCATCATGTGTAATGAACGATGAACATATCACAGCACACATTTTCATATATCACAAATCGATGCACATCTGTGTTCCATCATGATACTAGTTGTACCGGTGATTGTAGACATGCAAATTGACATATGAGCACTCAGAAGATGTCGAATAGCATGGTGAAGCAAGCAAAACACACAACATGAAAGAACAATGCAGTGTGATTGGGCATCAATATGTGAGAGACATCAAAGCCAACACGCGCATGGTCCACATCCGTGGGCCTGCAGGAAGCTCGAGCTTGCCCCTGCTGGGGTTTTGCCGAACACCACACACCTTACATGGACCTGGCTTACCGGTGTGACTTGGCCATTACATGTTTCTGTAGCAAAGGAAGCCAGATGCTATTAAATTGCAAGTCCCATATCCCTGGACTGCCAGAGTGCGCAATGGGGATTTGTACATGGGAGGATTGTCACTGTTGAAAAAGTAGCTCATGATCACCTGAGCACACTGCCTACCGGGCCAGAAGCGCACAGCAGCGTCAGGACTCTTGGAGCTGCAGATGCGGTAGGCTAATTCTTAGCACCGTACAAGATACAAGGCTCCTAGTAGACAGCCACACACAGAAGCATTGAAGGCCATATAAATGTATGACATACAGTGAGCCCGCCAAACAGTGTCAGATCGAATGAGTGACCGAACATTTGAATGTGGTCATGGCATTACAAGTGACACCGCAGCAATCACTAGGGTCAGCTACGGCATGTGCTGCGTCTTGTGCTCATTTAATGTGGGAAAAGTGTACATGCACACCTCACTGACATGACATTGACACCACAATGATTCAATATCCATTCTGTCACTCCCATGAAGGTGATGCCGGATACCACCTCACGCCATGGCTGATGACACTCATTAGACGGCCACGGAACATGCATGAAGAGACCTACAACCTTGCGCATATTCGTACATGGGGCACTATTGAACAGACATTCAGATTACATAAGGCAAGGTTCGGCTGCCTCAGCAGATCCGGCAGTGCCGTCATGTATAGCACTATCAAGGTTGACAAGATTGTCCTGGCCTGTGCAATGTTGCACAATATGTGTATTTGACACAACATTGCACTGCTCCCGGACATGGACCCTGCTGAGGAGGAGGAATGGGATGACAACGATGACGGGATGCCATTGCGACCCCGGCTGGAGTCCATGGATGAGCAACATGCAGAGGATGCATTGATACATGACTTGTTTCAAACGCTACTCACGAGCCCATGGTGCACAACTGGTGGCACGCATTTTTTAGCTCTTCCATTAAACACATAGGGCCTGATTCATGGAATATTTCCTACGGGATTGTGCCATTATAAATCACTTCCATGAATCAGGCACTTAATACTCACACAGAAACAGAATGTAAAGTTGTGATTTATATGCAGAACCAAGTTTATTGTTAATTAAGCATTTGAAAAGCATGTGCACCATCAATACCCTCCCCAACTTATGCTCCCTCCTCCCTCCCAAACTATTACTCCCATCTATGAACTTCCCTCCCCCTCCCCAACTATCACTTCCCCCTCCCCAACCCTAACTAGTCACACGCTGAGCAAGTGTCCATGGTTCCGCCCTACTTGCTCCCACGCTTGGAGGCATGTGTGTGCTTGTGTGACATGCCGGACAGGCGCATAGATCGCCTCCCAGGTTTGGCGGCCTAGAAGCTCACAGGCATGGAGCTGGTGGAGGCCAACAGTGTGTTTTTGGTGGCAATTCGGGAAGTGCATGTCTGGAGGGCCAGTATCATTGTCTCGGCAATAGGGGACTGGATGCTATTGCCCTCACGGACCCTCTGAGCCAAATGTACGGTGGCAGCAGTTGACCACCCAATTGCATGGGCAGCCCACCAGCAAATGGCCTGGTTACTTTCCTGCATGAGGCGAGACTCTTCCAAGTGCTGCTGCACCAGGGCAGTGAGGGTGTCCTGATGCTCTCCATGCATCTGAGACGTGCATTCATCTCACAGACAGAGGGGGAGGGTGAGCACTGTGGACTTGTAAGGCTCATGGGACTGAATGTGCCTAACATATCCGGGGTGTGATCACTGTCGTCCCCTGTGTTAAGCCTAGCCTCTCCAGCTGCATGGGAGTTGGGCTGCTGGGGGGGTGCACATCCTCATGACGTTACACTTGTGTGTGGCTGGTGGACAGCGGATACTGGCAGGTGGTCTGTTGCAGCTGGGAGGAACACCACAGGGGCTGACTGGGCCACAGGGGCAGCTGGTGTATCCGTCGGGCTGCCTGGGTTGCTGGGGCCGCTGGTGTGTCCGCCTGGGCTTTCTAGGCCACAGAGGCAGCTGGTGTATCCGCCGGCACTGCTTGGGTCATAGGAGCAGCTGGTGTATCCGTCGGGGCTGTTTGGGTCACAGGGGCAACTGGTGTTTCCGCCGGTGCTGGCTGGGTCACAGGGGCAGCTGGTGTATCCACCGGGGTTGCCTGGGTCACAGGGGCAGCGGGTGTCTCCACCAGGATTCCTGGTGCATGGTGGCAGTTGTCAGGTGCACAGTGCAAGATGTGCTTGCAAGGGACTTTGACAGGCATTGTGACATACTCCTTGCACATCCAGTGCCCCTCGATGTATCCGGTTGTCCGACGTCCATGTCACATGATGTTCCTGTGGGTCAATGAAAGGCATGACGTCAGTGACCTGCATGGCTAACAATTGTACAGTTACATGCAAAATGGTGATCTTGCAAAATTATATTGTGGGGGCCTGCAGTGCTGCATGGTATGTCTAACTCATGCATGTGTTGTGTGGCCACAGCTGCAAGCACTGTGCATGCGGAACATGCAACACAGCTGTGCTGGGACTGCTGACATGTACACCCGCATTTGGCTGTGGGTGGTGGCCTGCCGGTCTGCCATTGTGTAGGTAGTTTGGATATGTTGCAGAAGGTATTCCGGGGGTGTGTGCCTGGAGTCGATGGATGACCTGGTTGCATGCCCAGGATGTGTGTGGAGTTTTCGTGGTAGGGCTGGCAGGGTCATGCAAGGGACAGCACTTCCCATTGTGTGGGTGGGTTCCCATGTGTGCGTGCAGGTGAGGCCCTACCAGTCTTGTGCTGTGGTGGCAATGGCAGCTCGCCAGGCACACATGCAGTACTTGTGGCCAGGATGCGCAGTGTCTGTGTCGTGGATTCTGTCTTTTTCTATTGTCAGTAGAGGCTGCCTATGAGTTGGTCATCAGTGTTCTCAGGTGCTGGTTATTTGGGGGGAGGGGGTCCTGGGTGCGTGGTCAACGTTGTACCCATGTTGTCCATGCAGGTGTGTATGGGTGTCCCTGCAGGGTGGGGGTGTGATGCAGTGTGCAGGTGACACTGGGCCTCATTATGGATCCAGTGTTAACCCTGCCAATGCTACCTGCGGGTTTCTGCCTGACCCATTAACAATTACCAGTACCTGACTACCCGATGCCACTGGCCTATCACAAGTCCAGGGGCCAGGAAGTCTTGATCCACATTCCCATGGAAATCTACGGGATTGGGGACACGGATTCAGCAGCAACGTTGTTGACGGTGCCAGTGCTTCCATGGCAACTCAGCATGCCAGGCCCGCAGCACCCGCAAGGGACAGGCTGTTGAGCTATGCTGCCCTTGCAGCCACTGTAATGGGGCATCATCATGTGTGTGCCATTCCAGTGACATATGTGCTGGTGTACTTCCAGGTACACTTGTTTCGGTACACACACAGTCATGTGTGGTGCCTTGTCATATGGTTGGGTATGGAGCATGGGAGGCAGGGCATGTGATTTGCTTTGCACAACATTCACTAGGTGGGGGGCCATGAGAGTGCTAGATTGGTTTGGGTTGGGGTGATGTGGACAGTGCTATGACCATTTCAGTGCATTGGTAGTAAAGAGGGGGGGGGCAGGATGAGCAGGTGTGCGCTTGATTTTTGGGCACTTTCTGTGCTCACCAGCCTCAACAGGTGTTTCAGCTCCGGCCTCCAATGCATTAAATCTGTAAAATACCCTACATATGCAGCACACTGCTGCACTTCTCCTCCCATGGCAGCAGCTTCACGGGTGAGGGTGGTCCACCACCTGTGTCCGTGCATGTGGTGTGCAGAAAGGAGGCTGCGCACCTTCAGGCGCAGGTTGTCCCACCATTTAAGGCAGTCTTTGGCACTGCCTGGTGTCACCCCCACAGCAGTCACCTTCTAGGCAGGTTCCGCCCGGATTGCCTTCCTCCAAGCTGCGTGCTGCGGCGCTGGTCTGCTAAAAAAAGATCCCCGTATGCATCACAATGTGATTGACCAGCATGTTCAGCTCAGCCTCACCGAAGCGTAGCTTGCACTGGCGGGTTTGGGGAATGCTGGCTGACATGTCCCTTGATTGTTTCAGGCACTCAAAAGGGGTGGATGACTTCAGGCACAGGGAGATTGCAGTGGATTGTGATTTTTCCCTTTCTGGCAATCACGTTATTTCCGGTTCCGATATTTCCGGCTTCATGTCCAAGGTGCCGCTACGTCCGGCATGCATGCAGCAGAGGCGGATGCACTGCCAATCTTGGTGTAGTACATCCATCTCCACCAGGGTTACCGTGATGGCAGTGGCACAGGTTCCACAGATAAGGGATGCAAGCGGCCAACAAAGTGTAATCCTACCTTATTTCCGGTGCACCGCAGTGGCAGAACCGGTGGGACAACCAACACAGTAACACTGGATTTTTTAACACCAGCCTTGGAATGAGGGCCAATTCTTTTTAAACTTTGGGTTTTCCGACCTATTGATATAATTGCTTCTGGCTTATGTGAACAACTGGAGATTTTGCACTTTCACACCAGGTATGAAGGCACCACAAAATAAATTCCACCAAGATCACACAGGGGATTTTGTATTGTCATTTGCTCTCTAAAGGGAGCTGGAGTCGGGCTGTCTGGTAAAAAAGCGCTGGTATCCCAGGATACAGTCACTTTACAGGACCAGCCGACTACGGGTGTGCTGGTGGGTTATCCAGGGCACCACCAGCTAAACTGGTAAGCCATTCACCCTACTGGCCAAAAAAGCCCTTGTTACCGGCACTGTCACTATTCAGCATGCAAACAATTCCATGAATCAGGCACTATGTCTCTTTCCTTTTTCTGTCTCTCTATACCTTCTCTGTCCCTCAATATCTCTCTCACTCACTCTCCCCATCTCCCTCTGGTCTCTGTTTCTCTCTGTCGATGTCTGTGTCTGTGCCTCTATCTTGCGAGTGCTGTGCTGTAAGGTGGGTGTTTGCCAGAGCCACACCACCTGTTGCTGACAGCAATGCAACCAGAGCAAAAAACACAGATATTGTGAAAGCGGTGGTAGAGGGGATGCTGTATTTTTATAGAGCTAAATGTTGCATCAGCGGCAAAGGATATTCCCCAAGGTGGGGTGTGGCAGTAACTGTTGAGACATAAATTGTCATTGCAGGTGTCCTGCAGGAATATCGTCATTGTAAGGGTGCGTTTTCTGTAAGGCGGGGGTGGGGTTCATGCGGTAGGCTGGGGTTCTAACAGACATTGGAAGGGACCAGATGAACAGGAATGATTGTCTACGGCTGTTTTTCTTATTTTCCTTCTTTTTTCTATTAATTATTAGTGTTTGTGCATATTGGTACATATTCATGGTTTGAGCAGCACTACCAACCAATAAGTGACCAGCTTGCAAAAGTAAAGACTGTGGTGGTCCATTCACTACAATCGGATCATTGGTTTAATCTCAGCAAACCGCTTCCAAGAAGGAAGGACATTTTGAGAAGCAAAATGGTGCGTATTCTCAACAAAAGAATCTAGTTCAAATAATGGACGTTATTTAATTGCATATTGTAAACTGGTTCTTTTCAAAATGTCTAAAGATCACTTTTAGTATGTTATTCTATTCATAATGATAAGAATAACCTTACACTTATACTGGGAAAAACACATTATCAAAACCTATATGATACTTCAATAACTGTATTCATTATGTTCTGCTAGAAGGTTATCAGTCCAAGATTGCCAGCCTGGCACACCTGTTGTACTCTATTGATATACCTCTATGAGCTAGGGGAATTGGATAAATAGCACCATTGAGGATTCCTGGCTGATTTGCATAAAATTAAAGAGTGTTTTAATATTAAAGAGTGTTTTGTGAACATAAGAAGGTTCACATATCTTTATGTTTACCAAATATGGCTGTGATAAAAGCCGCACACTGGTCTTGGTGGTCGTTCAATTGTTCACAACACACACAGTAACAGTAAAGGCTTTCTAACCATGATCCATATATACTCATTCCAAGAGCTTGTTTGCATGGAAGAAATTATAGCAACATTTGTCACACCGTTGTAGTCCAGACCTTGCTGAATTTTAGGAGGGTGAATTAGGACAGTGGAGAAAAATATATTTTTTTAACGTACAAGATGGACGGGTTGTGGTCATTTTAAAGGATTACGCCAGGGAGCTTCCTAGCCGTTTGGAAAATTTGCTTTTTAACGCTGGATTTGGAGACCCCGGGTTTACACGTGCCCTGCACACAGAGAGAGCCCCAGCCCACATGTGTAAGGGATTCAAGATGAAGGCCGAGCCGGCATCCCCCTGAAACGCTACTGTACAATGGGCTATGCTTTCCAAGAGTTGAGGATGCGCTCGCCGAACTCAATGCCTTTCCCAGGGAGCTGCCTGGCCAAGGCCTGGGCGCGCAGAAGATAAATGGCGTTGGCTCAGGCAGGCTGGAGAAACCTCCCTGCCATGTGTCATTCTGGCATCTCAAGGCCACACCGGGATTCAGGGCTGTAAAGCAGCCAACTCGCATCAGGCAATAATCGTGTTTTTAATTGCACTTAGAAAAGATTTATGAAGAGCAGCGTGAAGGCGCAGAATTAATGACGAAATGTGGTGCCACGAAATTAAATATCAAAGCGGCGACTTGCTGAAAGTGTCGGAGGAATGTATTTCTCCTGTGAAACGCAGGTACCGCGGTCAGGGGAGTTGCGAGGTCTGGAAAAGACCCGGGGCTAAGCTGATGTCGGAACTGTTGGGACTGGTGGCTAGCTAGTCTTTTGGCTGTAGCTCCTGAGATTCTATGCGGGGCTACAACCAAAAGATCAGGGGCTATAGCCGCCTTTGCCCCCCCTAGCAACACCCCTGACCGCGGTTATAATGCGAATGTCAATTAGATCAGGCAGGCTTGAGAGATCTCTTCTGTTCAACTTTACCTGCCTAGACAAGATACATTGATCCATTCAGGCAACACGTTTAGCCAAAGAGCTGCATAGTTAAAGGACTGCCTGCAGGCGTTGGAGCGCTTCTGATTAGAAAAAAGGAGGGGCATCAACTGATGCTTCTCCTTTTTTCTAATCGGAGACACCTATACCTACAGGAAGGCCTTTAATGATGAGGTTCCCTGAAAGGAAGGGCTTCCTGCTGTGAGTTGGGTCCGCGCTCTAAGAAACAAAAGGAGAGGCTGGGCGTCCCAGCTCTCATTCTGTTTCTTAGTGAAATGAGCTAACCCCTAGAAGGTAATCCTTTCACTCAAGCGACCCCCTTTCCCTCCTCCCCTGTAGGCAGCCCTTTACCTACACAACTACTTGAATGAAAGGGTTGCCTGATGGGGGTTAGCTCCTCTCATTAAGAAACAAAAGGAGCGCTGGGGACCAGTGCTATAATACCTTTGGTATGCCCAGCCCCCCCTTTTGTTTCTTAATCACAGACTGCAACCCCCGCACAGGCAGCCTGCCAGCGGGGCTGGGAGCCTGTGAATTAGGAACAAAAAGGAGAAGCTGTGCACCCCAAAGGTATGACACCATTGTACCCCAGCTCTCCTGCCTGGCTCCCATTGCCTCTGAACAGATCAATTGCCAGTGCCGGTCCTCTAACCCCCATAGGAGAGAGAGGGGGCTCTAGTTAAGGACGTGGCCTAAGTACAGGTGGGTGGGGTGGCCTCTCCCGCCTACCCACCCACCCAAATGTAGGCCACGCCGTCTAACTAGAGCCCACCCCTGATACTGCCTCCCACTTAAAGCCCTGGCTCACACTTCCATTATAAAGTTGGCGATGACACAGCCTTCTGAAAATGCCATTACTCCACAATTCGATACTCAACAACAAGAGTGGGTGGCGGCCTCCGTGGCATACCAGCAATGCAAAATATGTAATCGACCATCAACACGATCCACCAGCTGACTGCCCATTAACCCTATATACGTCTTCCTTATGCATGGGCAATCAAACCTCGCCGAAACGTTTCCAAAACCTTCACCAAGTAAAGGGTTCCACTTTAGCAGGCTGGTCCCTTCCTGCTCCTCCTCCTACAAGGAGGCAGCTTAACTACCTCATATCCTGGATTTTTTTCCACTCATGCAAGGGATTCCCAACACCATAGAGTGGTCTAGGGAGAAGGCTTGAGTTTCCAACTTGCAATACCGGCGCTTCTTTTTCCCTTTGCTTTTTTCCTCATGTACTCCCTCTCCATGCAGGCTTTGGGAAAGATTCAAAGGGCATGGTAAGCCCCCGAGCTGCTTGAAACAGGATGGTTGTAAAATAGGTCAAGCAAGATCGGTCTCCTGGCCGTAAAGAAAGGGTTTGAGATCTCACTCTGGATCAGGAAATGTGTCAGATTTCAAGCAGGGACGTCATTTGGGGGTCGCTAGGGGTGGCAGTTGTGATCCCTGAGATCTCCCTTGCTACCCCTGGAAAAAAAAGATTTTAGTTTTTACTTTTTTTTAAAAAATGTATGCTCCTGGGCTGTGGCCAGTGTCATGTGGCTCTTTATTTTGTGAGTGGCTGACTTTCTTGTTCAGGCTGCTTAAAAAAAACAGGGTTTCACAAGTGTATCTATCACTTTGAGCAGTGACCCTAAATAAGAAAGAGTAGGAATAAAACATCATTTGTCTTTCTGGAATTCTAACCAATCATTGCTAGACCTTAAAGGTTTATTTCCAGGCACTCTTCAGGTGTTGAGTCACTGGTTTAGCCTGTTCTTAAACACCTCAACTCAGCCTTTCACCCTTCTGAGGTCGATAAATGACTGCCAACACATGTTGGGTGATATTTTATGAATATTTGATCTATATAAAGCGCTTAAGCGTAAGTGCTATATAATAACGTATCATTATTATTTGGCCTTGGACATCTGCTTGCATTCACAGTCATTTGGTAATATGGGCCTATACACACTGATATTAACGATACATATGGTGATCCATTCTTGTATGAAATGTATATAACATTATAGTGATATCGCAACCATGTTTTTTGTAGTATACTTAGGAACAATATGGGATGTCCCTTCTGTGATGTCCCTTCCTGTTTTGTCAAGGGGTGAAAGGTCGTGTTCCATCGCTTTCCGTGATGTCACTTCGAGGTGGGGGTCAAATGACATCACTTTCTGTGATGTCATCAGAGGTCAAAGTTCATGCGATGTCACTTCTGCTACCCCTGGCATTTTGGTGAAATGACGTCCCTGATTTCAAGGGACTGTACCTCAACAACAATGACCTTCCTGAGATATATTCCAGAGGAAAACTGCTGCAATTTCATAGGTCGCCTCAACACCTGCTCTTTGATAATATAGCCGATCGATTAAAAGAGGGCTGCCACTTCATCCAGTTGCGGAAGATGTGGGCTTACATGAAAGCATGGAACCTCATGGCAGTCTCCATTTTCAAGGCTCATAACTACTTGACATCTTCTAAAAGGGTCTGGGGAGAGGCTTTCTGCAATGAAAGCAGAGGATCCAGTTGATAAGAAAGTAGAGGCTCCTTTTATGTCCTTTGAAGGAACTAATTTGTATCTTCAGGCAAATTCGTATGCGATTGGTGTATGGGAGTCCCTGCCAATGGACTTTTCTAATAGTAGAGTCCCGGCTCTGCCCAGATGGTTGAAGCGTCGCATTTCCCCTTGCGAGATATTACATTTTTGGGGGATCCGTTGCAGATAAGGTAACTCACATGTTCTCCCAGCCATCTGTGTGAAAAAAGGCCAATTTTCACTGATCTTTGATGATGTATCCAGAGAGCATCCACAGAAAACCCATGAAGCAGCCGTGGCCGCAGAATTCAATCTTCTCCAAACTTTGCGATCCAAAGACGAAATCCCACATATCAATGTGAAGTACAGGAAGATCTAATAGGTGCATGACTTTGGCCATTCTATACAGTTTGGAGGAGTCCAAATGCATGTCTTGTGGGCAAGAGGATAATCAGGAAAGAGAGTCATTTGGACCTTTTCTCAATTCCTTATCAGTTTGTGATGTCTACCTCATGGCCAACGAACCTCTGCAAGAGACTGGCTACGCAACGGGAGATACAGCTCCTGCAAGAGAAGAAGGTGATTATTGTGCCTCACTCGCCTTGAGAGAGGGAAAGGGAGTCTATAAATATGTGGATGATGACGCACCCGACATTCCCTGTCGGAAGTGTGACAGCCCCATGAGTCTTCATGAAGGCCTTGGCCCTGTAAGGGTTGAACGTCCAACGTCCCACTCGTGAGAAGAAATACAAACTGAGTAAACCCATTATACACGAGTCAGAAGCCACACCATAGGCCAGTGATCCAGACAGCATGCAGGATACATGGACACTTTCGCCATCTTCCTTTGATGTGAGACACTATCCAGTAAGACACACACACAGACACCTACATTTAGACTTCAGGTCATGTAGAATCATGGCAATGAAAACAAACGTACAGGCAAGTATTAGGCTTAACCAGACATACATGCATGAGTAAGCAAGACAAAGACACAAGGGGTGCTTCAAGTAATCATGTAAGCATTCAGTAGAAACACTGAAAATAGTCAATGCAAGACACAATATATATATGACATTTCTCATGTGGGTGACACACAGAGTAGGCCTCAGAACAAAGGTAGTTTAATGAGCCATTTAGATTCACCAAGCCTCAATAATCCATGGTTAATTACACAGCGTAAAATGCATTTGGTTTCAGCCCATACCAAAGAGACACACAGGCAAGGTCAGCACCCTCGAAACAGGGTGTAAAGTCACGCTGTGATTGGTCAGAGTTATGAGGTGAAGTTCTTTCCCAGGCACAGAATGATAAAGCATGATGTAATCAGATGTTGCAACCATGAGCAGACCCCAGTAGGAGAAGCTGTAAAAGTCATGCAGGAATCGGCTATTAACAGGAAGATGCAGCAAGGTCCCACCATCGAATAAATGAAACAAAACCACTGACGTCCCTGCCCCTGTTCTTAGAAACTAGCAATTGCAAAGCCATGGTTTGTTGGGAATGAGCCAATATGAAGAGCCGTGTACAAGACACACACTGCCTCCTGTAGGAAAATATTCACTTAGGAGTGAAGCAAAGGCATTAGATAATATGAGGACCTTCTACCAAGAACACACACAGGTGGTTAAAACAACATTTCAGAAACCAAGAAAAATGTTAAGTAAGGTAGTGTCATACAATGTAGAGTTTCCTGGCACTTATTAAATTACATGTGCATTTCAATATACATAGCACGAACACCCACCTATTAATTGAATACACTGTTTAGTCATGCACATAGTCCCTGAGCAAGAGTCCAAAGAGCATGCCCCATGAAATCATGTAGGCACATCATGAGAAAGAAAATAGAAGAGTAACATGTTTCCAACAAGAAGTCGCAATATGAACTTTCAATTGAACAGTCACAGGGGTGAGAACGGTACGTTGTTGCCAACCTTTTAGGTCTCATGAGCAAGGAAGTGAAGTATTCTTTTTTGTTGCAACACTGTTCACACCTCACAATTCTATTGGTCAATTACGACAGAAGCGGCCCATCAAGGATAACAAAAGGGGCCAATCAGCAGTCGAGTTGTATATGAAACATTTTAACATGTCAACTGTCCAATTAAATGTGTGTGAAACTAGATGATCCCACCATGAGATCATTACCATGAGGTAGTCATTAGAATGGTCATGAGGGATAGAATAGGCCGATTGGGCTAGGCATTGTATAGAATCACCTATGGAGCAACCAAGACTGTCCATCAGCGAATATGTATTCATATGCATTTTGAAACATAGTGTAAAACTTCGCTCCACTCCTCATTATAAAAACATCCATTTTACGATTCGTGGATTGTTTCCAGCTACTTGTTCATGTAATAAACCTTTGTTTTTCTTGCTCCCATGCACTTTTTATTGACTCATTGGATTGCTTTTATAATAAACCCTACCACGAGCTTCCACAAGTAAGACCCATTCTTATTGGAATAGGCAGGTTGACTGAAAACATATCCATATACATAGATTAGTACCTCCAGCCCTTGGTAATCAAGCTTGATACTTAAGTGGAAGACTCAAAACACATTATTTAGATACTTAAAAAAGCAGGATCGGATACGTGCTACAAACCAGCAAGGTTTGATGTCAAGGCTTTATACACATCAATAGACCATGAATAGCAGTAGAAGCCTTTGAATTCAGTTTTGCAGATGTATCAGCCACATACTACATGCATTTGGAATGTCTACAGGAGTTCTTACCCTTTACTCTTAATCACAATATCTTTACATTCAATGACACATACTTTCAGCAAACAAAAGGGGTTCCTGTTATATCATTTGATGGCACTGCTACATAGATGATGTTTTCATAATAAGGGATGGCACTGAAAGGGAGTTTCAAGAATTCACCAATCATATCAACAACAATACATTTGAACTAGGGTTGCTGGGACAGATCAACAGCCACGAGATCGACCTTTTAGACTCTCACATTGTGACAAATCAACTGCCGGGACACCAGTGGTCCAGAGATGAATATTGGTTTCTAAACCATCAATCAGCCCCACATCTCTAGTACACCAGAAGGGATCTGAACTGAATGGAAACACAAGAAAATTATAAACCTCCTTGTCCAATTTTGGTAACTTGGACTGAACTGCAGGCTTATCTCTGCAAGGTCATGGGTCGTGGATGTATGTTGCGAGAACCTCTCCAAATTTGGATGTATGCAATTGCAGCTTCCCAGAGCTTATTGGTGCCGCCACCCCCTTCCTCCGTGTGGAGAGAACTTCCTTCCAGCTCAGATCTTGACCCCTACTTTTGTGTTTTGTGTGGAATGGCTCTTTCAAACTCAGCATTCCTCAAATTAACACACACAAGGGTCCCACCAGTCCAAGCTTCAAAATTATTTAGCAACTGGAGTGGAGGAGGACATGAAACTACTAGAGGTGGGCAATCAATTTTGTTGGACCTTATCATCCAAGCCTCTGTCCTCAAGCACAGCCAAAAAGGCCGCCAAACAAGACAAATCTGGGTTTCTCGCAATAACCTGTTGTGAGGAAATACCTTGGCCTTGGTGCAATTCTACAATACTCAGCAAAAGAATGGGTCAAGTACCCCCAAGCTTCAAGTGGTGTATCAATGCATCTTTCTGCTAAAGCAAATGTACTTCAACACAAACATGGATATCTCAGAAGAGACAGAAGTTGGTCTCCTCAAGGTTTTTGTGGTCTAGACCGCAACAGCATGAAGCATTATTGTCAGCACTGTACCAGTTGTGTCACCAGGAACCCAGTGGCTCAACATGCAGCCTATCCTCATCCCCTGCAGAGTTTTGGGCCCATGGACCTTTTTTGCCTCTATTTTCTCAAGTTGTAGATGGACAGGCGAGTTGGACTGAACATCCTGGTGGTGACAGACTACTTTACTCAGTACGTACTGGCAATGGCCATCAAAGATAAGCACGCCACCACCATTGCTCGCATGCTATGGGAGAAATACTTTGTGCACTACCTTTGGCTGGCCTAGATTCATTCCGACAAGGGACCGGATTGAGTTGGCACTCATTAAACAGATTCTGTAGCTGGAAGGCACCAAGAAGGCACATGTAACTCCATACTATGCTCAGGCGGATGCCCAAGTGGAGAGGTTCAATTGCACCCTCTTGGTGATGCCCAACACTCGGAGGCTGGTAGAGAAGAACAGGTGGAGTTAGCATGTGGCTACACTGAGCCATGCTTACATCTGTACCAAGAATCATACCACTGGGTTTACACCAGATGGAACAGGAAAGAAAATGACATCAGCTGCATGAAGCAGCTCAACTGTCAACTGGAGCAACCCTATCAGCTCACCCAGGCTGTCGCAGAGAAGACAGCAGTAGGACATGAACGCTGCTACGAAGGCAACATCAAGTTTCATACTCTTCAGCCTGATGATCATTTTGTTGATCCGCAACCTGGAAAGAGAGGAGCGAACAAGCTGGGCGGCAAGCGGGAGTCTCACCTGTTCATCATTGAGTGTTAATTAGGAGTGCAGCCTGTCTACCGGTGGCAAGAGGAAAGACATCCAAGGAAAATCTAGACCTTGCACCAGAATCACCTGCTCCCAGTCTGGGATGAGGTTGAGCTGGCAACAGCAGTGACAGAAGAAGAGGAATCAGGGAGTCTGAGGATTTAATAGCAGTGGCTCCATGTTGAATGGACCGATGAGGAAGACCTTTGATGGCTCAATACCCGGAAGTGCCTCAAGCTACTTAGACATTGAGATCAGCGGGAAGCCAGTGATGACACTAACGCCAATGTGGATCAGTTTAGTATCTACCCAGGCTCTTTGTTAAATCAGACAATAGAGTTGTTTCTGTGAGGAATTCGACCATCTGCACAGTGGGTGTGCGTTCTACCTGGGCGTTTTTGACATTTTTAATTAAATGGAATGAAGGGAGACCAACATCAGGAAAATGTGTAGGACTAATCCACACACATGTTCCTGTGCTCACAGCATGGCAAACACATATACCTGTGTATTATGGGGGGACTTAGACTACAGGCCCAGACCCCCTGTCATATGTATTTGGGATATGACAGCCAGTGGCACACAATGCATCTCCAGAAGGGGATGACCAAATCTTCCACATGCCATGGCCAGCCTGATTAACTAACAAAGGCTCCAAGGATCCGCCTTGCTCTTTGGTTGGGCCCTGTAGCTTGTGGCAACAATTTTCATACCAATTAGAGAGTAATTGAAACAGGCCCACATGGGGCATGGCTGCATAGATTAACAAAGGAGACAGGAAACCCCAACAACCTTTCATATACATCTGTGTCAGCCAGAAGTTAGCTCTCGCCCTCAGTATCTATGTCAGTGAGCTTTCATGTCTGAGACTGCGTGTTTACAGTAGTTCACCCTGCAGGTTGACACCATTAATAAGGTATGAGGATGTGGTTTGCAGGAGCCAGAGAGTCTGGTCCCGCCGCAGCTTCAAGGATGACCTGCCGCTTTAATAAGGAACCACAGAGAGCTCCATTAACCAGAGAGACTCTTTGATCCACAACAGACAGGAAAATGGGTGGGACTTAGTATCACATGTTTACCTCTTTATCTTTCCTGTTGCAAAACACTCTGGTTATGCCCTCATGCATACAGGAGATTGTTGGTAGGAACCCCAGGATGTGGTCCATTTGGGTGTAAAAGAGGGCTGAGCCCCTCTTTTGGGCAGGTCATCTGAAGGCTTTGCAAGAAGTAGCAATAAGAGCTAATCATTGGACCCTGGCTGAAGGTCCAATCGGCCTTACATCTTCCGCCAGTGAAGGAAGGCCAGGACCTCCAAAGAGGGAACAAGATCCCTCCCCTACACAGAGCGGGGCACTGAATCAGACACTGAATCCAGAGGACCCTCCAGATGCTCCAGGCTGGTACCCAGCCAGCACACAGCATACCCTGCTAGGATCTGCAGCAAGCATCCTAGGTGGGAAGTGCCAGAGATCCTCTGAACCAAACTAAGGACAAGGCTGTTGCCTGCAACACTCTCCTCAGTGTTGGGCTGTCCACCGTAAAGGACAAGGTATTACCCAAATTGACCTTTTACAATTGACCTAATTATAGTGGTCCTAATTGACCTTCTGCACAATTGACCTTTATATTATTTTAGTTATTTTATATATGTATTGGATTGGTTTCGGATTATAAATAATATAAGGGGATTGGGTGGGAGGGTTGCAAGGGTTTTTGGATTGGGTGGGGGATTTCGGGGGGTTTCACCCTGCATATATGTCCTAATTGACTAAATTAGGTAAATATTCCCAAGGCCGATTCTCCCGAGGTCAAGTGTGAAAAGGTCAATTAGTATACAACTAATGACAACACAAGCCCAGTGAAGAAGCTAGGCAGGGTGTATCGACAAGCATCAACCAGCGTCTGCCTTAAAGGACATTTTTGAGCCTATCGATCCTTCGAGCTGCAACCGACTGCACAGCTGACTGTTGTTATGGTGCAGTCACTAAAGCCGTCCAAAACGCCTCGTCCCCTGCTACAGAACCACTGACCAGCACTGAGACAATGATTCCTGACCCCAAGCCGCCTTGTAGGGAAGCCTGCAGCTGTCTGTCCAGCCTTGCTCACTGAACTGTCTGCCGCCTGATACTCGCAGCTGTGTCCCATCTTGAACTCTGTCGCAGAAGCTGCTAAGTGCCCAGAAACGGACTCAACCTTGTCGAGCACCAATAATACCTAATAGCACCAGGTATATTGTGATTCTGTCACCCTGGTCCTTCGCCGAAGGCCCATAGTGACATTTTACAACCTATTGCTCCCTTTGTGCTGAAACTAAGTATCCTTGAACTGTTGTAATTATTTACTATATCGACTACCCTCCTGTTAGTATACAGAGTTCATCCCTTTTCCTTCTTTGAAACTGTCTGTCCTCTTCATTCCTTTACAGGATGGGTTGTATTTCTTAGTGTGCTAGAAATGTCTGTTGTGATAATAATTAATTAGATATTTTTTATACAATCTTGACTGGACAGTCCTTTTTATCATTGGGTAATAATAGTTTTTTCGCTGTGCTGCAACTAACTAACAATCCACGACCTTGCAGAGATAAGCCTGCCGTTTTGTCCACGTTACCAACATTGGACAAGGAGGTTTATAATTTGCTTGTTTTTACAATCTGTTCAGATCCCTTCTTGTGTACTAGAGGTGCGTGACTGATTGATGGTTTAGAAGCCTGTATTCATCCCTGGACCAGTAGTGCCCCGGAAGCATCAATCTGAGAGCCAAGAGATATAATATCCATCTATATATTTTTTTTATATTTTTTGCATTATGAACTATCCTCTAAATTGAATTCAGGTTTCATAAAATATTGAAAAAATAAATAATTGATATACCTCACCGAGACATGTACCTGTCCATTTTTAACCTTTTTTGCTGACACGGATGGGCTTACCACAGATATCCGGACAGCACAACATGGCCATCGCCGTAACCGTGCCCTTCAGTGTGTTCCGTCTCCATGGCAACAAGCATAAACAACGGTCTCTCCAGCGTTTGAGTCTCTTACGAGACCGCGCAGATAGCCACATTGGAGGACACAGATACAGACACACTCCCAAGTAAATCCTGGTTTGCCGCAATCCCAATTACAGACACGGGCGTTAGATGTATATCTGCACACACGCAACTGTGTATAACATCACCTTACGTCCCACCAGCGAGGTTTTGCATCAAGAAGCCGGCTTCAGAGTTTTCTCTGTCAGCCGGGCTCTGAGCCATTGCCACGATATTCCTATTGGAAACCGTTTAGACTTTGTGGTCAAGAGCCATACCATAAATGCACAAGATGTGCTTATGAATTGCATTTACTGTTCTCCGTTGCACAGACTTTAATTTTATACAAAAAAAGGGTTAACATTACAAGTATGTTAGGCACATCAAGAGAAGCATCCAGGCAGCCATGTGCCAATGGTGAGTGTCCTTCACCTACCAGCTTCTAGATCTGACCTGTCACTATGCCACATCACAACATAATGCAAAAATAGGCAATTTTTGATCGCAGTGTTGGACGTTTTAATTGAGATATCCTTGTTTTGAGATATCTATTCTTCTGATTCATTTCAGGCAATCCGTTAAAATAGCTTGCTCTAGGAGTAATGGCCAGAGCACGCCCCAACGGTCTTAAGGATTCATCCACTATATGGATAATTTTGTTCCCTGGATCTGAGTCACTGCCAGGTTAGTCTATTTCTTTATTTCCAGCTATCCTCATAAATAAATAGACGGAGATACACTCCTTCTACACCATTTGTTCCTAAATGACTTTTAATGTTTTATGTCATTTCTCTATATAGATTCACATACAAAACCAAAAAGGGTCAGACTATCGATTCATATTGTGCCTTTAATTCTCCTTCGTCCTGATGAAGGCCAATAGAACACCATCCGGTATGATTGCCTGGATGAACGCACCATTACCAGAAGGGTCAAAACACTCAGTGTTAATGCATCTACCGAAAATAACTTCAGAGCAACAAGCTAAACAGTGCCGACTGTGTACACTTGCGTGTATCCACCGGGTGCTTCAAGCTTTATTATGCAACCATAACTAATTTAAACAGACTGTGGTCTAGAAAAGTGATACATTATTTCCAATTAGACAGAATAACTCCTTGGTTGTTAGCAGTCACCCATAAACACATTGTACACAACTCTGAAATTGATATTGATTTTGTGATTGCAATGAAAGTACTTTTGAATACTAATCCCACATGAGAGGCTTAGTGGAGAACAAGCCTAGCTCATATTGTATGAGAAAAATATTGTTAAATGTTTTTATGTCTGTCATGATATGTATGTATTGAATATTATGACCTATTATGGAGAATGCTTAACAAGCAGAACTAAAATGGTCTTGTATGCATAAAGAACAGCAGCTGTTCTGTCTAATTGGTAGGTTTCCCATGCACTTATCTGAGTTGCTGTTAATCATGTCTGTTTTTCTTGCCAACATTTCCAAATATACCATCCCAGACATACTTTATATCACAGTGAACTGCTGCCAAAGAATTATTCACTCTCAGAGTGATTCTGCTTTTTCACACCTGATCCCAAAGCCATTTTGTATTTTAGCATCCATTTTAGAATATATTTCAGTCTATTCATCCTAGATGTTTGGCCCCTCTTCCAAACGGCGAACCAATTTACTTTTGTACAGAACTCATTTTCTATCCAGTTTCCAGAATATATTTTTAGATATTCATAATGTGCGTGTAATAACTGAGACACCCTCCACTTCCTGGGTGATTCTGAACTCAAAAATATATATCGCCCTATATGCACTCTTTATCTTCAAAAAACACTATAATTACGATTTTTTTCAATACTGGAACCATTGATAGAACTATCATGTTATATGCATTCAGTTTGAGGGAGGGAGGGGTCTAGTAACTCTCTACACAGGGTGTTTACAATGAACATCAACAGACATACGTCTCTCAGGGATCTTTACACAAATCATAGTTTATATATCAAAAAGGTTGTATACGAATTGTTCGTTTTACAACTGTTCGAATTACAATTGACCTTTTCACAATTGACCGAATTGTGAAGGTCATTTGTAACATATATGTGGGGGGAAACTCCTCACAAACCCCCACCTAACGCCAAACCCCCCAAAACCCCTATATATATAAATAAATATATATTACCAAACAGATATATATATATATATTTTTATATATATATATACATTTATATATAAAAAGAGAAGGGAAAAAGAAAGCAGAATATCGCTTCCTGGACAGCACTCTTCCTCAATCATTAAAAAATCATCCAGACACTTCAAAAAAGGATCTCCATCAAACGTCCTTTATTTGTAAAGCATGGTGGACAAGTTGCACAGGAGAGAACAAAAACAACTATGCGTTTCACCCGAAAGGGCTTCGTCTGGTTGTAAACATAAATGACAGGCTTCCTATTTAAACACTCGTGCATGCAAGAAAGAAGTCCTTCTTTACTTTCCCTTACGTTTCCTTCTCAGACCCAATGTATGTTTCTCTGAGTGACATCTTGGAATGGTAAAAAGTATATACATATATGTCCTGCATCCAATGTGTTATTTTTAAAAAATGTTATCCGAGTGGCCCATCAGATATTCAAGGGCTAATATATTATCCCCATGTCTATAAAGTGCATTGTGCAGTATGGCAATGTATGTTTCCACACATTTCATAACGTTTGTACTGTTATAGGTCATGTATTCCCAAATTCTTCAAAATATGACCAAACATTCTTTTAAGAGTAAGCCATTTCTATTTAAGTTACCACAACATAAAATCTTAGATGTCATTATCAAAAGTGCAAAGTGCATTATAGCTGCCAATTTTTCAATTTGTCAAGTCTCTAATATCTTGAATAAAGTGCTTAGTGCACGATAGCATCGATTAAACTTCTTTTTTTTTTGCAACACAATTATCTCTCAGTCTTACAGGGGGTAAAACATAGTTATTCCTCATCCTTGAGAATATAGTACAGTAGCCAACATAATGATTAATATTTCATCCCCTCTACTGTTGCTTCAATGCAGAATAAAGTGCAATATGTATAATAGCAGCAAATATTCTATATCATATCAATACCTAATGATACTAATAAAGTGCTAGGTGCCACATAGCAATCTTGCCAAGGTTTACAGTGGTTATAAAAATGGTGTTCCTATTTGGATAAAGTGCTTAGTGCATTTTATATATAACTTAACTAGGATGTTTATGAATCCATTCTGCTTATTCACAGTAAATATTCTGTGTTATATGTATGGCCAAGGTTACAGATAAAGTACTTAGTGCAACCTTACAATTTTGACAAGGTTTGTAAACATGGAATTCCTATTTGGGTAAGGTGCTTAGTGCATTTTTTTAGAGGACAGGGGAGAGAGGAAACAATAAAGATGATGCATTCCCCAAGTATCTAAAAAAGAAAAAGCCTATAACGGATTGAAAACATAACCATATTTCAACAAATATATATGTGATAAATTTTAAAAAGCCTCCTACATGTTAAAAAATGTAAGGACTGTTGTATATAACAGTGTGTTAAAAGAAAGCATATATCAAGGAACATCAAACCTGCAATGACCTCATAGTCTGGGAAAAAGCATTTATATACTTATGTACAGGCATAAGACAGACAATACGAAAAACATCACAAAATTCGAGGAACCCCTTCTAATTTCCCACAAATGTGTAGAGTTCCTCGTCCTTGTTGTGACCATCTGGGTATTTTGTTTGATAATCAACAATATATTTACATTCAGTTTGTCTCAATCTCAATTCTCGATTACCCCCTCTCGGATTTGGTAAGATTTTATCTATGCCATAATATTTAAACGAGGAGACATCACCATTGTGGTTTTCCTCAAAATGTTTGGCTAGGGGGTAGGTTGGATCTTTGTTTTTAATCGGACGAAGATGTTGCAGGATCCGTAGTTTTACTTCTAATTTCGTACTGCCTATGTACCATAAATTGCATCCGCATGTTATCACATAAACCACATAAGTTGTCACACAGGTAATATGTTTTTTGATAGTCACTTCCTTCTTAGTTCGAGGATGTATGTAGTTCTTCAAGGATACCCCATATTTACAGGCCTTGCATTTGGTGCATTTGTAAAAACCCCCCTGATTGCTTAGTAGCCATTGGTTTGATCTCTGTATCGGGGTCGAGAAAAGACTTGGTGATAATTCTGATTGGAGCGATTTTGCTTTCCTAAAGGTCACACTAGCATTCTTCTGAATATGGCCTGCGATGTCTGGATCACTCTGTAATAACGCCCATCGTTTGGCCAGAATTCTTTGAATGTCTTTGGCCCCATTATTGTAAGTTGTGATGAAGCGTATATTCTCAGGTTTTGTTTCCAGTAGCTTCAATTCATTTTTCTCCTTATTTCTTCAAAAAATCTCAGCTCTTGTCTGTTTCATGCATTGGTTAAATGCACTATTAATAGTCGATTTTTTGTAACCTCTTGCCATGAAATTCTTTGCTGTGATTTTGGCATTTTTTTCTAAGGTTTCGTTTTCGCTACAGTTCCTTTTCATTCTTAAGAATTCGCCATAGGGTATACTATTTTTTAGACATTTCGGATAATATGCACTCTTGGCATGAAGCAGTGAATTGGTGCTTGTTGGTTTCCTATAAGTTTCAGTCATCAATACTTCATTCTTTACTGAGATCTTGATATCCAAAAATATTAACTCTGAACGATCATGCTGTTCGGTAAATTTCAAATTGGTATCCCGTGTATTTAGGATGTCAAAGAAAACCATCCATTCTTGTTCACTACCATCCCATAGTATAAATAAATCATCAATATAACGGCGCCAAAGGATCACTTTGTTGGTGTGTATTGATAATGTTTCCTCTGAGAATAATTTTGATTCCCAGGCTCCCATAAATAGGTTCGCACATGTTGGTGCTACCGTCGTGCCCATTGTTGTACCACACAATTGTTTATAATATTGGCCGTCAAACATAAAGGCATTATGTGTGAGACAAAAGTAAAGCATGTCCAGTAACATTTGTGAATGATCTCTAAAACTTAGTGATTTGCTAGATAGAAAACTTTTGATGGCTTCCATACATTTATATATATATATATACGGTCAATTGTGAAAAGGTCAATTGTGACCCTTTAAATTTGGTCAATTGTTCATTCAAACAATTGTAAACAAACAATTTGGGTAATACCATCAAAAATACGTCAGAGGTGACGTCATACTACGTGGAAATAAGGAAAAACCTGTCAAGGGTCGGGGAACACCTAAGTATACTTTCTATAGGAACTAGGAATGTGATTGGCTGTCCACTATCAGGTGGACAACATATGCCTATCTCTAAAACATTTAAGCTTCAGAAACATTAGATACACAGTTTCTCATTGGTCTTCAAACTATAAGATCCTTCAATATATAGACTACTACAATTGGTTGGCACCCTTGTGCCTGGTCTGGAACATTTGGTTCACTTAGCAGCAGGTAAGTACAGTCCCAGGTGCAAGGAGATGGGGCATGACACTACCTCCCCACCCAATTAGCCTAGAATCTCTCATCGCCCATGCCTTCTGCCATGAAGATTGTCTTTGAACTTGGCCATGCAAAGTATCCTTTTCTTTAGAACACATGGGAGTGAGAGCACTCACTATCGTGTTCTGGGACTCCAAGTTCAAACTCTATTTTCATCATTGGCTCATGTGACAGGAGAACATGATTTGGTCAATTCGGCAGGTTTTAAATGCTCTAAATGAATTAAACTTGGCACTCTGAGAGTTCTTTCTTTTCACCTTAACAAGGGATGATTCATCCTCCACATGTTCGCTCATTTCCAGAATTGAGAGCTGATCTTGATGCTTAATCTTGACTCCAGGCCAGACAGCCTCGTCTTGCAGCTGCACGATTCTGCTTATTCTTGCTGCGACACAGTTTTCCCTTCCCGCTTCATGGGTCCTGGCTTACTAAATTCATGATACGGATGTCTAGCTTCTATATAACAGTGGCTTTGTCTGCGTTCTATTCACTACATATAACCAGCTTCTATGATGTCTTAATCTATCTTGCGTTTCAGCATCTGTACATTTATTGAATGGTTGATTTTCTACAGCACTTTGTGCATGAGTAATCTTCTTCTTTGTATTTAAAAGCTCAATTGATTCTTTACTTTATCATTAGTTTCTTTAGGATCTATACATCCTCCTTAGTCAGTATCTTGGGACATTGTACATACTTTGTATGACTTCCCTGGCTTCTTTTCTCTGTTCTTTTTCATATGCCTTCAGGGAGTTCATTCCTCCCCTAGGTTGTTATCACTTCGGGGATACATTCAGTAGTGTTGTCCCATGGGTATCTTCTTTAGAACACATGCTGTGGTATTGGCAAACCGGCTGGTGTCAAACAGTCTCAGGTCTCCAACATATCGGAGGAAGGGGGGCAGAATTTCCTGCAGAGGCATTCAACTGCTCCTCTACATTCCCCCCTCTGTTCGAGTCCTCAACCACCTCCTCGTGCATTTAAATCCTGGTATTTTCTCTTGAAGTAGTGTTTCTTCGGTGTCCATATCTTCATCACCCTCCTCAGGGTGCCTGCTGATTTGACATGTTCATCTATACTCCAGGTCATGTAGTTACATTGTCCATTCAGGGTACAATAGACCCATCATCCCACATACTTCTTATGATTCTTTGGATACAGAAACTTTGTTCCTTCAGGTGCTATGATGCTAGGCCTCTATGTATTTTATGACAGCGCCATCAGTCAGCTCCTTGGCGTTTGGTTCATTTTGATGTCAATCATGATCTTCATTCCTACTACCTTCTTTGCCATTTTCTTGCATTGGCCAATCACCATCCTGACTATATGGAATCCAAACGTTACTAGCCCCAGTATTACTCCAAGAACCTTAAATAGTATCGCCAACCACTGAGGAATCCATGAGAACAATGAGGTAAACCAACTGTCATCTTCAATGTCATCTGTTTCATCTTCCATCTTGGTATGCAGGTCAGTCAACATCGTTATGGCCTCTGTAATGGTCCCATTCTGGCCATCGTGAGAAAGTTACGCACTATAACTGCCCCCCTACTCTCACAGCCATTTTTCCCATTCCATGGTCAGACTATCATTCCATTTGTTTTGATCTCAATATCGCCAAAGAGCCACCTAGTCCAGTCAACCCACTCCCTCCGACCTTCTGTATAAGTTCCTGTCAGCTCACTGAGGAAAGGCTTCTACCCTACCTTTTGACACCTGCCCTCAAGGCTCCATTCTCCAGGGACCCAGATACCCTGGCCTCCACCTACAACACTATCATCACCAAGGCAGTTGACGCCATTTCACTGATTACCCTCAGGAAAGATAAATGTAATAAACAAACAAACACCTGGTTCTCATCCGAACCTCTTGAGATGCGTGCTAGAAAAAGAACTGTGCACTCTGGCATGGTTAACCAAACCATGTGATTCTACTGTATTAGCATTCAAGACGATTGCCAAAGAATATAAAGCAGCCGTTATCAAAGCCAAGAGCAATTCTTTCAACACTAGGATAGCAAACGCCAAATCTGGCTCCAAAGAAATCTCTGCTATTTTCAGAAAGTTGGAATCACCAGCTCCCACTAAGCCTTCCACCTCCAAAAATGTAGACTGGTGTAATAGTATCCAGGCTGCTACGCTTAACAAGCTCAACATCCTGCAAAGCAAAATCATCGCCCACCAACAGGCCCTAAGCCAACAAATTGCTGACCTCCATTGTAAAACCTCTGATGACTCCCCCTCCTTTTCCTTCAAGGATTTGAATGAACAGGAAGTCATCGCCCTCCTCAAATCAATCAAACCTTCCAACTGTAAAGGAGACACCTGTCCTGCACAATTTTTCAAAGAGTGTTTTCTACCTTAGCGCTTTAATCAATGCCTCCTTCACATCCGGACTTGTTCCTTCATGCCTTAAAGAAGCCTGGGTACTTGAAGAAACCTGCACTCGAGCCAACCGTCCCAGGGAACTACAGGCCCATTACTACAGTCCCCTTCCTTTTAAAACTACTGGACAAAACAGCCTATCTACAGGTCCAAAACATCTTTTGAAACCAATCACCTTCTTGGTCCACACCAGTCAGGCTTCCATCCTTGCCATGGGATAGAAACTGTACTTCTAGGCCTAATAAATCAGATTGATGATCTAAGAGATGCAGGAAAACCGGCACTTCTCCTTCTACTTGACTTATCAGCAGCTTTTTGTCTGGTGGATCACAATACCTTCTGCCACCTCCTCTCGACCACTGCCAATTTCTCTCTCAAGGCCATTACTTGGATTGCTTCCTTCCTCCAGGGTAGAGTTATGAAAGTCTTCTCGGATCAAGCTTGCACCTGACGTGATCAAATGAGGTGCCCTTCAGGGCTCCTGAATTTCACCCACCCTCTACAACCTCTTCATGAGGCCCTTATTCAACTTCCAGGACAAATTAGGTATAATGTATACTAACTATACGGATGACACGCAGGTGCTCATTCCCCTCACCGGCAACTATGAATCTGACAGGGAAAAGCTAAATCCCATCTACTTCAAAATTCCAACCTGGATGGCAGAAAATTGGCCTTGCCTCAAAGGCGAAAAAACAGAACAGCTTCTTATTGGGTCTCCAGCAACCCTAAAGAAACTTGATGAACAGTATAACTATTTTACCATTGACAATACTCCTATCCCTGTGTCGCAGGCGGTGAACACCTTGGGGGTCTTCTTAGATTCCAACCTTACCATGAGCAGAAAGTTCAACGCAATTGCATCTGTGGTGGCATATAATTCAAAACTGCTCAACGCAGCCAGACCCTTCTTGTCTCAACAGAACTGCCTCACTATATCAATGTCTATAATCGGTTCCTGGTTGGACTATTGCAATGCTCTTCTAGTAGGCACTTCTGCTAAAAACATCAGAAAACTCCAGACCATACAGACCAACACCCTCCGGGCTGCTACCAGCATCTCAAAAAGGGAACATATGACTGCTACCAGAAGACTAGTCCATTGGCTCCCCATCAAGGAACGCATCACTTTCAAAACTCTCGCCATCACACACAAATGTCTTAATAACACTGCCCCCCTGTACCTCGCCCAGAGATTTGCTAAAACCATTTCGGACAGACCTAAAAGAATGGCCTACACTCACATGGTCACCATCACTAAAACCCTGAGGACTCGCGCAGGAGGTTCTAGCTTCCCTTTCATCGCTGTGACTCAACGGAACTACCTACCACCACACCTAAGGAGTCCCGAATCACACACAGCCTTGAGGAAAGCCATAAAAACACTGTTTTTTGTATGAAAGATGCCTCTTAGATTTATGTTTCCTCCCATCTTCTGTTTATCTCTGCACCCATGATCTGTAACCTCTCTGCTATTCTATGTGCTATGGTTTATGCAATTTTCCATTTACCCGTTTCCCGTTATTATACCTTTTTTTTTGCTCTATGTAACCCATGAGCAAACCTTTGTACCGTGTAACTAAGACACCTGCTTGCAACAGCCCCTCAATGCCCCTGGGCTGCAGTGCACTTTACAAATACAAAAATTAAAAATAAATTAAAAATAAAGGTTTGATTGTGCAACATGATGGCCCGATTTTGACGCAAACTCCTCCTTACATTGCTGTGATCATATCAAGGACACACCTATTCTTGAGGGTCATCAATTGTATGGTCCTTAGCTCTTCTTTAATGGCATTGAATCCCTTTATGGTAGCATTGATCGTCTGCAGAAGCTCCTATCTGGTAATTTACAACCATTTGGGATTCACCACTGTTTGTAGTCCAGGCATAAATATAGCTGTCATTATCACAACCTGTGCTCCTCAGGAATGGTTTCATACCCTGTTATTGATTTGGCTGAGAGATTGGTAATTCTCCTTTGGAAATTCACCAATGTTGCGATCACTCTGAAGAATCACAAATGCTGGAACATGGATGAGCACCAGGGAACACACTCCATCCCAATCCTTGGATAACTTCAGATAGGCTCTAGATCCACAAGCCCAATATCGATCCATAAGGACAGCAGTCCCTTCTCTCATTCCAGGAACGTCAATTGTGGTTTTGCATTCTTTGTTGTATCCCACATGGTTCTTTCCATGGTTCCAGAAACATAGTATCGCATTAACCAATGGGATTACAACTACTGGGCCTGATTCGTCTTCTACCCTTGTCAGTAATTTGGAGTACTTGGCCCATGACGTTAAACATCCATCCTTCACTTTCTGCACTTTTTGTACGTAGTCTGTTTTTAACAGATGAGCTGCAGAGGGCATCATTCCTTCTTCCGATCCCTTCCTGTTATTCACTTGTCCATAGATCAATAGTTGTGTTTGTTCCCAACATTTAGGTGATCCTGTTATTTCCATCACATTATGGCAATTCATCCTCTTCATTTCTTCAATGATCACCTCATCCTGCCCCGTAGCAGGATACACAAGCATTTTGTTTTTCCATCCAAGCTCCTTCTCCATTTGTATGGTCTTGATATAGTCATCCTGGCATGGAAACAACCATCTTGAAACTGTCCTTGAGTAGTACATGCTTACTGTATTCATGGCAGAGGGGATGAGAGAGAAGACATAGCAACTATCATCAGATGCTCTTTCTCCCACCTTTTTCATGTGTTGATACCACATGTTATTTCTCTTGTGCGCTGAATTATCTAGATAGGTATTTATCCTTTCATTATCTTCCTCTGCATTTCTCTTATGTCTCCTAACATACCGATAGAGATCAAAGAATGTGTCATCATTCGTAACTCATAGTGGGGAAAATCGTGGGAACTCTTTCTTCAGTAGAAATATTAAGATAATAGAGAATGTGAAAAATAAGGAACAAAAGGATAATGAGAAAAATCATGCAAATATGTATTATGCATAGAAATCTGGACAGTCATTTCTCATGCCATCCCACTGCTTGCTGCTCTTGTGCTCTTTCTGTAAGCATGTTGTCTTCCTCATTTATCATTTTTAAAACAATCATTGAGTTTCTTTTATATTTTTAACTGGACAATTCGTACAATTATAGCAATGAGGAGTCTTCTTATCACTGGACATTTTTAAGATTATGTTAAAAGGTGTGAATATTAACTTCTCTTCTCACAAGAGCAGGATAAGATTGAAGTATGAACACCAAGAAAGCAACCACAAGCTGATTAACGTCACTACTGTCAGATATCATGTATTTTTATCACTTAAAACAGATATTCTCCACAAAATGAGTCTGCATATTGATCTCTCTTCCAATTTCTGATCAAGAACTGGCGTTTAGGCATAATTCTGATGCATCCTTCACTGCTTCAATATATTTCTAAAAGTTTATTTCAAAACTCTTGAATTTCTCCGTAAGTCCTTGCACTCCCTGCTAACATACATATAAGGACTGTCTATTGAGTTCCAGTTCAAATAAATGATGTGCTAATCATTTGTTGCGTTATCATCCTTCTTCTTAGACATCGATCGAGTCTGCACACAGTGAAATTCTTCTTCTTGTCTTGCTTCCGGATCAGCAACGATGGGAGGGAGGGTCTCGCCTTTATAAATCTTCATGTCGTTCAAATGCAACCAAGCGTGTCTACCTGATATTTTGACAGCTGACGGGGAAACCTCTTCAACAAGGAAGGGGCCATTAAAACGAGGCTCATGCCACTTCTGGGTGAAGTTTTTAATCAGGTCCCCAACATATATCTTAGGTGGTGGTAATAGTTCACTCGGATTGGTCTCCAAATTAGCTTCTTCCATGTTCCTAGACCATCCCCCGAAGCTTGACTTGATCTGAAATGAAAGAAATACTGATAGTCATGCATGTCAAATAATTGTGCATCTCATCACCTAGAGTTTTGTCTATACTTTGATCATCATTCCTTACCCTAGACGAAGGTGCAAGGGGAATTCTCATTCAACGCCCTGTTACTAGCTCATGCGGGGCGAGGTGGTGGTCCAAACCTGGCTGATTCTGAAGGGCATTCAAGGCCAGGGGTAGGGAATACAGCCATCCCTTTTTTAAAAAGTCTATTTGTTCTTGCAGATCTTCTCTTTGAGGAAGCTGTTGAGTCTCTCACATATCCTGTTCGCTTGTGTGTGATACGCAAAATAGAACTTGTGCTTTATATTTAATAAAAGCCCTATTTGTTTGAATAGCTCATTGACAAAATGTGGCCCATTATCGGATCTTAGCACTTCACACACACCCCAGCTCGGGAAAACATTGTGTACTAAAAACTTCAATATGCAAGTGGCATCAGGGCGTGCACATGCACCCACTTTGATCCACCTAGAGAAGAGGCACACCAACACTAATAAATGTATATATCCATTACATGTCTGCAGCATATCGACATGGGTGATATGTAAATGCGTAAACAGAGCATTAAGTCAAGGTATTACTCCTATAATCATTCTTAGTGTATTCCCAACAGTAAACCTTTGACACATGATGCAATTCACTATAAACAGTGCAACGTGTTCCAAGAAATTATGAATGAACCAGTCTTCTGCAATATGGGCAGCAAGACTTCATCTAGTTACATGCGGGGGGAATGCAGCTGTTCAAGCGTGACTTTCAACAAAGCTACTGGCATCACTGGCTTTCCAGTGCTTTGCTGTCACCATAAAACTTCTAAGGAGGATAAAGAAAACCCCCTTCACTTCCACAATTCTTGATCTTTCTGTGGATTAAACCCCTCCTGTACCAACATAGTTGTAGCCAAATTTTCTTTGATTGATTGATTGATTGATTGATTGTTTATTTGTATAGCGCCTATGCACAATGTGCTTCAAAGCGCTTTAAGGAGGGAGGGAGCAAGGGAAAATACAGTAACATTCTTACAGGTCCTTGAAACAAATCAGAATGTGAAAAATAACTATCAAATCATAACAGATAGTACAAGTGTATGTAACAATAAGGGAGAGGAAAGGGAAGGGAAAAAAGGATAAACAATACAGGTAGTAACATTAGTATGCCTGGCGGTAATTGTTGCAGTGCAAGAGTGACAGGAGGCAGGGGAGGAGTGGATGTGGGGTGGGAGGAGAGAAGTGAAAAGGAAATGAACAAAACATATGACTATCTTAAAAGGGTCAGCGACTTCCCGAGATAGTGCTGGGGAGGGAGTGGGAGGAGAAAACAAGGAGGGAGGTGGGGGGGACAGACAAGCTATTATCAGAAGTCAAGGGACTGTGATAAGAGTAAGTGCTAAGATGAAAGAAGGAGTTAGGAGATGAAACATGGGGAAGGGCAAAAAGGATGACGGAGGCAGGCAGCTACAATCAGTAAGACAGACAGCAATTGGGGTAGTGCGCAGCTAACGCAGGAGAGGGAGAGGAGGGAGGGGAAGGCAGCAAAAGAACAGGCAACTACAATTACTATGCCTGACGGCACTTTGGGGTAGTGCAGGAGAAATAACAGAAGGAAGGGCAAGGAGGAGGAGAGGAGGGGAAAAGGGGTAAGGATGCAGGCAGGAAAGGGATGAGGGGGGAGGGAGAAGCCTCACGGAGGGTGGGGGGGTGTGAAGAGGACTTTGATAGAAAGGGGGTGAAGGGGAGAAGAGGGGAATGTAAAGAAGGGAAGGGTGGAGAGGAGGGTGCCCTGAGGGAATTAAGGGCAAGAGGGGGTACACAGATACACTCCGGGGCAGTGGGGCACACAGTCACTAAGAGGGCAGTGGAGGCACACAGACACACTCAGGGGGCAGTGGGGCACACAGACACACTCAGGGGGCAGTGGGGGCAAACAAACACACTTGGGGCAGTGGGGGCTCACAGACACACTAGGGGGCAGAGAGGGCACACAGACACACTCAGAGTGCAGTGGGGGCAAACAGACACAATCGGGGGCAGTGGGGGCACACAGACACACTCGGGGGTAGTGGGGGCACACAGACACATTCGGGGGCAGTGGGGGCACACAGACACACTCAGGGGACAGTGCGGGCACACAGACACACTCCGGGGGCAGTAGGGGCACACAGACACACTTGGTGGGCAGTGGGGGCAAACAGACACAATCGGGGGGCAGTGGGGGCACACAGACACACTCGGTGGGCAGTGGGGGCACACAGACACATTTGGGGGCAATGGAGGCACACAGACACACTCGGGGGACAATGGGGGCACACAGACACACTCATAGGGCAGTGGGGGCACACAGAGACACTCGGGGGCAGTGGGGGCACACAGACACTAAGGGAGCTGCACAGCGGTGTACCGTGGTGGACAGGGGTAGACAGGGCCTTCGTTGTGAGCCTTTGACAGTGTGGCCGGCTCCCGCCTCTCGATTGTAGCCATTGCCTAAAGGGGGCCAAGGCAACCAATGGGAGAGGGAGGCAGGAGCCGGACCAGAACATGGGAGCAACATTCACAATGCAACAGCAAAAACGGCCATCTTGGAAGGCATGATGGTAACAGGCAAGTCAATTGCTCAAATAATGTAATCCCAGGTGGGTAATGCAAGGAGTGCGGAAATGCACAACAAACAAAGCAAAGTATGCACACACAATGTAAAGGTGGATTATGAGACAATTTGCAGCATTGCTTGTCGCATCATGAATAAACGTTCCGAATTACATATTCCTTACCCCCATTTTAGCACATCAGTATTGGCAGTCCAGCGCAGGTGGAGGGTAATGGGGAGCAGAGGGAAAGGGCTCATCCAGGTCAGTGAAAGGAAAAGTTAGAAGTGTGGATGGAGGGAGGGCCTCGTTGAGAGCCTTCCACAGTGCGGCCGGCTCCCGCCTACCGGTTGCAGCCATTGGCTAAAGGGGGCCAAGGCAACCAATGGGAGAGGGAGGCAGGAGCTGGCCCAGAAGATGGAAGCAACATTCACAATGCACAATGCAACAGCAAAAACAGCCATCTTGGAAGGCATGATGGTAACAGGCAAGTCAATTGCTCAAATAATGTAATCCCAAGTGGGTAATGCAAGGAGTGCGGAAATGCACAACAAACAAAGCAAAGTATGCACGCACAATGGAAAGGTGGATTATGAGACAATTTGCAGCGTTGCTCATCGCATCACGAATAAAAGTTCCAAATTGCAGTTTCCTTACCCCCATTTAAGCGCATCAGTATTGACAGTCCAGCGCAGGTTGAGGATGGGGAGCAGAGGGAAAGGGCTCAGCCAGGTCGGAGAAAGGAAAAGTAAGAAGGGTGTATGGAGGGAGGGCCTCATTGTGAGCCTTTGACAGTGTAGCCAGCTCCCGCCTCCCGGTTGCAGCCATTGGCTAAAGGGGGTGAAGACAACCAATGGGAGAGGGAGGCAGGAGCTGGCCCAGAAGATGGAAGCAACATTCACGATGCAATAGGAAAACCGGCCATCTTGGAAGGCATGATGGTAATAGGCAAGTCAATTGCTCAAATAATGTAATCCCAAGTGGGTAATTCAAGGAGTGCGGAAATGCACACCAAACAAAGCAAAGTATGCACACATGATGGAAAGGTGCATTATGAGACAATTTGCAGCGTTGCTCATTGCATCACGAATAAAAGTTCCAAATTGCAGATTCCTTACCCCCATTTAAGCGCATCAGTATTGGCAGTCCAGCGCAGGTGGAGGGTAATGGTGAGCAGAGGGAAAGGGCTCATCCAGGTCAGAGAAAGGAAAAGTAAGAAGGGTGGAAGGAGGGAAGGCCTTGTTGTGAGCCTTCGACAGTGTACATCCTCAGTAGCAAAACTTGACATTTCTGGAGAATATGCTACCCTTTTGGCTTCTACATCTGCTGCTTCATTACCGCAAGAGCTAAAGTTTTTTTGTTTAGTATGTACTGCGCATTTTATGATTGCTATGGCTACTGGGAGTTGTAGTGCCTTATTGAGCCAATACCAATAAGGATGCATACTGCACTGGAGAGCCATCTGCGCGGAGATAGCCCCTCCTTTTCCAACGTGATAACCCTGCGTCTACGGTTGATGTCACAAAGGTGGAGTCACTGTACACCGTCACTTTGTGCCCTTTGTGTTTCTCAAGCGCGACATTAAGCGCTACTAATTCTGCTGTTTGCGCTGAAAAGTGAAATGGTAGCTTTGTACTTGCCACCACCTCAAATTCTCCATTTAATCTGTGTGTTACTACTGCGGTGGCTGAATGCCTTTCCCCACTAGTTTGGTTAATTTTCGAAGAACCATTAATAAAAAGAATCTCCCCTCCCGCTAAAGCATTCTCTTTCACATGCGGTATATCATCATAGAATTCACCATAATTGGCACAGTCATACACATGATCACCTTCTTTTACTGGCTCAGCTGCGGATGTGGCTGAAATCACTATTTTACATCTTACAATTTTTATTGTTGTGTTAGAAATCATTACCTCATAAACTGAAACTCTTTGGGATGTCAATGGGCAATACTTGTGGACTTCTCAATTGCAAACGCGGCAGCTGCCAAAAATTGTTTGCAAAGGTAGTGTCCTCTCTTAACTGGGTCTAAAATCCCACTGTAGTATGCTAAAGGTTTGTACCCCAATGCTGTCCTTTGTGTAAGCACTGCTGTCTTTACTGACCCATCTGTGTGTGAAAACAAATACAATTCCTTGCCATAATTTGGAATCCCTAAATCTGGGGCTGTACAAATTGCTTTTTTCAATTCTTCAAAGCCTTCCTCCATTTATTTGGTTCATTCTTTTTTGCCTTACCAACTTCTGCTTTCTTTAATGCATGCAGAAATGTATTGTGCTCATGCTGTAATCAAATAGCCAAGCTCTAATATATTTGCACAAACCCAGAAACTGCTGCATTTGTCTCACTGTATTTAGTTTCTGGTGTTTTCATGATTGCCTCATCCCTCTCAGGTGTCGCTTTCTTTCCTTCATGTGAAATTAACTGACCTATGTACAACACTTGCTCCTGGCAATACAGGAATTTCTCTTTGTCCACCTCATACCCTTTGTCTTCTAAAATAGTCATCAATTGCCTAGAGTCCTGCTTACACTCATCCTCTGTTTTACTACAAATAAATATGTCATGTGCGTACTATATCACTGTAATTTTGAGATAGATATTGCCTAGATCCATCTGTAGGACCCGGTTAAAGATAGATTGGGACTCACTATTCCCTTGAGGCAAACAAGTATGTTTTGGTCTTTTTTGGTGAAACGTAAAGGAAGTCAAGTCTTGTGAGTCCTTGAGAAATGAGATTGAGAAAAATGCATTTTTCAAATCAATCACAGTGAAACACTGAGCCTCAATTAGGATGCTACACAATATTGTTGCAGCATTAAGAGCTAAAGGAAACTCATCATCTACAATCTGATTAAGAGGTCACAAATCCTGGATAAATCTCCACGACCCCCTTTAGATTTTTTCATCGGATACACCACGGTATGGCACGATGATTCTGATGCCACCAGAATCCCCTGATTCATCAGTGCTGAAATAGTCTGAAATATACCTTCATCAGGTTCTCGACTGATGGGGTACTGTTTGGCTCAGGGTAAAATTGCTCCTGGCTTAAGCTTTATTTTAACCTCCCCTATTCAATTCAATAAACTTACGTCTGTGGTCCATAGGGCACTCAGCAGCTTTTCAAGACCTTCCTGAAAAAATGCTGGTCGTTGCCGCATTATCACCATTCTTTGTGGGAACTCCCTTTTTCTATCCTTATCCAATATGTAATGCTCATGAAGAACACCACTTTGTTGTTGAGTCAGTCTTCCCTGATCATATAGTCATAAATTATGTCAGGCAGTCTCTATCCCTCCTCAAGAGCTATCACTGTTCTCCACGGTCTACCCTCATCGTCTATCCCTTAATGCATTGCAATTTCTTTTCATAATATAGCTGCTTCCAACTCTATAGGAATAGTCTACCCACCTTCCTCATCCAGATGTATTTGTGGGCTAAATAAAAACTCATCAGGTATTCTCACAATCCTTCCTATCAGACCAGGTAGCCATGTCAGCAAAATGCTTAATCCATATAGAAAAATCTCTGGATCTACTGGAACGCCTCGCAGAGCCACTTGCCCTGTGAATGCCAGTATGAACTCTCCCATATTTAAATAGCGTATTCCTGGAGTGGAGCACACTATTCCTTGATCAGTAAATGAAATCGCCATGTTAAGTTTTGTCATTAAATCTCTTCCTAAAATGTTAACACTGGTGACTGTCATGAATACACCAATGGGATGGACATGTCACATTCTCCTATGGAGACCGGTACTTTATCATTAAAAGGAACTCAATTCATAGCTCCAGAGAACCCTTGAGCATTCATGGCAATACTTGACGTTGGATATTTTCCCTATCGTATGCACAAACACATTTCTCCAGAGTCTACAAGAAAAAAACAAGATTTTCTTCTAATGGTCACATCGACCCTTGCTTCCTCTTAAGGGTCTGGTGTCACAGACAGTACTGAACACATCAAGTCGCTGTGTGAGCTATCCTATTGCGGGTACCAAGCTCATGCCCATCACTGTGAAATGATTTCCTCCTACCACAGTGACACAGTGACACCTCTTATTCTAGGCGTCAATACCTGTCCTGTATATTACTGCTGTGTCTGCATGGGGGTGTTTTGTGACTGCCCCTGGGTTGGATTCGTTTGTGCTTGTCCCTGCTGTGACACCTGCTGTACTTGCAGTGCTTGTGACTGATAAGATGTATGATCTTGGGCAAAGCCCACTCTGGTCTGTATGCTGTATGGCAGAGGATAAGCTGTCCAGCCTCTGGAAAAACTGGCCGTTTTGTACACTACCACAACTCTCGCATACATGCGCAATATGTCCTGTCATTCCATAATTCCAACATACTCGGTGAACCCTCCTGGTAAACCCTTGTTGGTTATATCCTCCCTGACCACTCTAGTTCTCGTTCTGTGTGTTTTGAAACCCATCATGATTATTCTGAAATCCACCTCCTCTTCCCCTATAGCCCATACCTCTGCCTTGTGGCGCAATCCTATACCCACCTTGGTCCATCGGACGCAGATTATTTGCCTGTGATGTACCCATTGCTTCTGTCATACCCATTCTTTCCACGCTTGTCAATAATGCCCGTTCTATGTCAGATTTTGACAACCTTTTCTGAACCCACTTGGCTACCTCAATCTTTCTATTTTCATATTTCTTCTTGTTTTTCTCTTGTGATAATCGACAATGGTGTACTATTGTCAACTGTATCTCAGCCCATGGCTTCGCTTCCATCCCCACTTGCTTTTTCATCTGTCTATGTACTTGTTTTGGCAACCCCTGGCATAAAATATGGTCAAATAATGCCACTTTCTTTTCACACAGCACACGAGTTTCAAGCTGCCATTTCTCCTGAATATCCTAAATATAAGCAATAGGGTCTTCATCCTCTTTCATTTTTCGTGTCATAATTGCACCCATATCCGATGTGACAGGATACTGTACCCTGAGAGCCCTCCAAATATCTGCCCTACAATTATTAAATGGAGCTTCATCATGCGCTGTGTTTTGTGCAGTCACAGTTGAATATCCCGCTCTCCACCATATGTCATCAGCCCTTTCTGCAAGAATGTCTGCCAGGAAACCTTTTTTGTACCATGTCCAGTGTATTTCCTCCTGTCATTGTGTCTAATTCGTATATATTCATTTCCCAGCCCCTAGGAAGCTTAAACTTTAAGTTATCCTTGTCCATCTGTGGCCATGGAATGTATTGCAGTCTTGCTCCCCCTTCTCTAATAAGGGGAAATGCGTGAACCCCATCCTATAGTCGGATCCCACTATTAGTCTATCCATGCCAGAGCCAATCGTCCCTGTCTGTCTCCTTACCAGTAATGACTCTCCCTTCTCACTATGTGGTCATCCTCTGGGACGCTCAGGATATGCTACGGGATCTGGCGTTTCTTCTTTAGGATGTTCCATATCTGACCAACTCACCTCCTTATCCATTTGTGGGCTTCCTACAGGCACGCATGCCCTCCTCCTTCTGTCCTAAGACCGAACTCTCTTTCTTTATCTGATATTGCTAAACCCCAACTGGTGTTACTATCCTCTCTTTCCTGGTCTGTATCCAATCTACTTAAGGACAATGCTCTGTGTTCATCACTAAACAGATTTCGCTCCTCACTTTGTGATTGTGGTAATGGGGATCAATCATCGTTCCCTCGAGTTCCAGACTCACTATCTTGTCTTAACGGTTTATATACCTTATCAATCCTTTCTCCAATGCTCTCTGCATCATATCTTTCTTCTTCTAGCCCTACTCTAGATGCTGCTGGCCTTACTTCCTCTAACGGGAGAATCTCTTCCACTCTATCCCATTATATTTCTGGACTCAGCCTCATTTGTCCCTTACGGATTAGACTGGCATGAAAACTTGCTGTCTCCTTTTTCATTCTATTTGTTCATCTACTTCCCTTCGCTTTCTCGCATCCTTTCAAACTATTTCTTTGTTCTCCTTCTGTTCTCCCCTACTTACCCTTTCTCTTCATTCCTCTACTCCTCTTCTTCTTCTCTGTAACCTTTTGTCCCTTAATCATTATGCTTCTTCCTTCTCGCCCTTCCTTTCCTCCCTGTCCCTCTCTTCTATCGCTCTTTGTCTATTGTCATACTTTCTTTGATCGTCTGCCCCTTTTTTGTCCTTCTCTCCTCCTCTTGCTCTTCCTGACATACCTTATCTTGAGTTTCCTACTTTTCCTTCTTTGCTCATCTTCCTTTAATCTCTTCTTTCGTTTCTTATCGTTCCTTACGTATTCATCCTTATTTTATCTTTGCCTAAGTCCCTCAATATTTTTCCCATCTATCTTGAGTAATATCTGTCCTCCCATGCATTTGTTTTGTACGAGTGCTACCTCATCAGCCTTGTCTTGTTCTCGTTTCCATCTCTTGACTTCTCTGTCTATATCAGTCGACAAATTTGAATGTTCGTTTCTTTCTTCCCTGTCTTGTATGAATTTATAAATATCTTCCTTCCTTTTATTCTCTTCCAGACTATCGTCACTACTGTAAGCGGGGAGTTCATATATCAAATTACTATACCCCATCACTGCTTTGAATTCCTTTAAAGGATACACTCCTATCTCTTCCGTAGCACCACATTTTGCTTCAGGCAAGGTAAGGGGAGCTGAAGGGTTGACGCCTTCCCCCTTCTGCTGATTAAGCACCCACTCCTCAGGTGGCATGTCTTCTTTTTTCTCTTGGTACATCTTCCAAATGTCTAAAATTGCTAATCATTTCTCTAATTTCTTCCCAGTGTATGCAGCATGCAAGTATGTGGTCATGTGTTGCCATACCACTCTTAACAATGTTCCCCGTTGTGGCCATGGGATGAATATTTTATCTGCTGTGCCCTTTACCTATTCTGCACTATACTCTTTGAGCCTGGGTGCATGTTTTGACAGTGGCTTGCATAGGTGCATGAGAGGAGTGTACCCCATATTGACAAGTCTCAATTGACTCAATACTTACCCGATTGGTACATAAACCTTTTATTTTAACTTGAATCACCATTTTAATGTTTTAAAACAACAAATATGAGAAGGCACCATCAATCGCTGCTCAATCCTCTTATTTCAATGGTGTATCTATTCTCTTGATTGGAGCCAATCATTTCACTACACTTTATCTTTAATCACTGTTACTTTTCCAACTCTTCACAATTCTATCGCTCCTCGATACTTTATACAAGAAACAACATTTAGACTAATCAGACATTACACATTATAAAACACTGTGATCACCTTCTCACTTATTTATATTTCCTTTATAAATATGGGGTGCCTCCTCTCTCACCTTTACGTTCGTTATCCTATACAGGGTTTGAGACATCACCTTACACGGTCCTGACCTGTGCATTTTTCTCTATTTCTACTCCCGTTGGAGTTTGAAATTATTCCTTCTAATTCCCTTGAATTAGGACTCCTAGGCGGTCTCTTTTATCTTCACAACATTTCCCATTTTCTCAAAATGATCACAATCCTGTCCCTTTATATTGCCATTCCCCTTAGTCTACTTGTCATTCGTTAATTGACTCGAGGACTTCAGTATCGACTCCTCCTTCAATCGGACCACTTCGTCTTCCATCCTCAGAGCACCCGTGGAAACCGAGAAGGGATTTCTTCAAAGGAGGACCTGACCACCATCACGGTTCATCTTACAAGTTTATTTCTATTCGGCCGCTCTCCACAGGAAACTTTGCGATCTTCCAGCTAATGGCGGAGGATGCCCAATCGTCCGGAACTTCAGGGCAGAACTAGTTTGGATCTTTAAACCATCCGCACCGCTACCACGTGAGCTTCGGGCTCTTTAGGAACGTGCATATGTAATGCGTGAGATCAAACAGAATAACTCTGAGTCCAAATAACTGAACCAACTCAGGAAGATGACAAAGTACTGTTTTATTAACAATTATCTTAAACAGGGCATTTGCAACAAACATCAATGGACGTACGCTCAGTCTCTCAGCGACCTTTACACAAATCATAGCTTTATTATCAATAATACATCAGAAATTACGTCATACTACATGGCAATAATGAAAAACCTATCAAGGGTCAGGACTGGCTAAGGGGAACATCTAAGTGAACTTTCTTTAGGAACTAGGATTGTGATTGAGTGTCCACTATCAGGTGGACAACATATACCTACCTCTAAAACATGTAATCTTCAGAAACATTTGATACACAGTTTCTCATTGGTCTTCAAACTATAAGGTCCTTCGTTATATGGACAACTACAATTGGTTGGCATGCTTGTGCCAGGTCTGGAACATTCGGTTCACTTAGCAGCATGTAAACCGAGACCCAGGCGCAAGGAGATGGGGCATAATACTAACTCCCCACCCAATTACCCCAGCATCTCTCATCGCCAATGCCTTCTGCCATGAAGATTGTCTTTGAGCGTGGCCTTCCAAAGTATCCTTTTCTTTAGAACACACAGGAGTGAGAGCATTCACTATCGTGTTCTGGAATTCCAAGTTCGAACTCTCTTTTCATCCTTGTCTCACGTACAGGAGACCACGATTTGGTCAGTTTTTCAGGTTTAAATGCTCTAAATGAATTAAACTTGCCACTCTTAGTGTTCATTTTTTGTACCTTAACAAGGGATGATTCATTCTCCACACGTTTGCTCATTTCCAGAATAGATATCTGACCTTGGCTGCTTCAGTCATGACTCCAGGCCAGACAGCTTGATCTTGCAGCTCCACGATTCTGATAATTCTTGCTGCGACACAGTTTTCCCTTCCCGCTTCATGGGTCCTGCCTTACTAAATTCTTGATACCAATGTCCAGCTTCTATATAATGGTGGCTTTGCCTGCGTTCTCTTCACTACGTATAGCCAGCTTCTATGATGTCTTAGTCTAACTTGCGTTTCAGCCTCTGTACATTTATTGAACAATTGATTTTCTACAGCACTGTGTGCATGAGTAATATTCTTCTTTGCATTTAAAAGCTCACTTGATGCTTTACTTCATCATTCATTTCTTTAGGATCTAGACATCCTTTTCAGTCAGTATCTTGGGGTGTCATGCATACTTTACATAACTTTCCCGGCTTCTTTTCTCTGCTACTTCTCATATTCCTTCAGGGAGTACCTCCCTTAGGTTGTCATCATTTCGGGGATACATTCAGTAGGGTTGTCTCAACAGGCATCTTCTTTCTAACACAGGCTGTGGTATTGGCACAACGGCTGGTGTCAAACACGGCAAATACTCCAACATATGGGAGGAAGGAGGCAGGGTTTCCTACAGAGGCATGTAACTGCTCCTCAACAAAACTTGAGTTGGGCATTTTATTTAGCCAGCAAACCTGTCAAAGAGATTCTATGACTCTGATTGGCCTGCTGAATCTCTCAGAGAAGTTAAAGAACTCTGATTGGCATGCCAAACCCAAGCCTGCCCACCGAACTCACACTCCAAGGTGGGCAAGACGCTGGCCCTTTGCCGAATCTTACGCATTCTTGCAAGTCTGCCAAATCTTGGCCACAGGGTTTCGTCAGAGTGCAGATGGTCCTTTTTGATTTTGCAGAAGGGGCAAAAGGATTCTTTGAGTAATGTGGGATTTGTGCCTATAGATTTGCAGTCTTGCATTTTGGAGGGGGTCTTACTTCATTTGCATGACAGCGTCACCCATGCAAATAAGAACGGATTACTTAGGAGCAGGGTTTGTAATAACAAACAATGCTCACAGGCAACGGCGTGCATATATGTGCATGTTTTTGTGAGACAACTAGGGGTTGGGGAAAACACACTGAGCACCCAAGAGTGTTCATGGGCAGATGACAAGGACAGGCCTATGGAACCCCCCCCAGGCCGTGCTCATGGGGTGAGAAGTTACAGTCTGCACACCACCTACCCAACCTTGTGGAGGACCTGGCCCATTCATATATGCACTCTGAATGTTACTGTTGTGTTAAGTCACCATTCCAGCCCTTGGAACAGGGGCTTAATGTCATTAGCTCCCTAAAAAAACGTATTTTCATTCATTGAACAGGGAGCCTCACGCATCCTGGTCAATGAAGGAAACTCCTTTAGCAAGATGGCCACCATTGAAAAGGGAGGCGGGGCTTAATACAGAGCCCCTCTTCCCTTTCCATGGCAGCCTGCTGGAGGAAAGGGGAAGGAGCGGATGTGGCGGCTGCTGACGAAATAAGGTAAGTGGGGGGAGAGGGAAACAAAAAGAAAATGGGGACGGAGGGTGGGGCAAGATGTCGGCGGGGGGGGCTGACCATCAGGCTGCATGGTACGTGGACTTGTACCAGCGTTTCAAGCCGACGTTGCTAGCAATCTGATTGGCTGGCTGCCCCCCCCCCCCGCCCGGGTGCTAATGTGCAGTACTGTTCACATGGCTGATTACTGCTGTTCTACTGAGACAACTTTGTGAGGGACATAGACAGATGTCGACTTCAGAGTGATGCACTGATCCCAGAGTGCACATGGGCACTTATAAGCAGCATTTACGCCCTATCAGTAAGCATGGGAGGACTGGCCATTAAAAAGGTAGGGCATTCACTCGGTGGGCCAGCAGCATATAAGAAATCAGGGCTGGAACGTTGATGGCTTAGGTCGCCTCCATGCATGTGCTCAACACCTCCCTCCTCCCAAACCAAAGGCTGACTTAACAGAGACAAAACAAAAACACACATTAGTATAACTGCATGGCATGTGAAACTTTCTGTAGCACCTTTCTGCTAGCGCCATCAGTGGAAAAGGAGTGCTGACAATTGCCACCCCCATCTTCCCAGCTCATGTCCATCTACAAGAAAGATTTAGCACTGAATTATGTACTTGCTGGCTGCGGAGGTCTGTGCTTACACTGAAGATAACATGCTGAAGTCTGGGAATGGCCAAACAAGTTTTTCTTTCTGGGCTTGTTAAAATATGTTTTAACACCAGTGCTGCGAAGCGAAGCATGGTAAGAAGCACTATATTAAAACAACTAGTATCACCTATGTTTATTTTTGCTATGGTCCTGTGCACATTGCCTTAGTAGGCTGATTCTGAGCAAAGTGAACATCAATGCATTCATTATCTGGTGACACAGCTGTGTATGCAATGGGGTTTGAAGTCTTTGATGTGGCAGTGTGTTCAGGCAGTTCATGTGCAATCCTCTCTTGGAGGCTTTACAACCACTAGCCTTAAGAAAAGCCTGTTATAAAGGAAAGTAGCCTAGCAGAGCAGCAAGGCTTGACTCTCAGGAAAGAGTAGTAGGCTGACACAAAGGTACAATTAGCCCACAAACCTATCCACAGAAACATACACCACATTTACCTGCAAAAATATATACATGTTATGTTAGGTTGTATACAAATTGATCTTTTCACAATTGACCTCGGGAGAAATGACCTCAGGAGAATTGACCTAATTTAGAAGGTCAATTGGGACATATATGCGGGGGTAACCGCCCCGCAACACCCCACCCAATCCAAAAACCCTGCAACCTCCCACCCAATACCCTTATATTATTTCTAATGCAAAACCAACCCAATACATATTTAAAATAACTAAAATAATGTAAAGGTCAATTGTGCAGAGGGTCAATTAGGACCACTATAATTAGGTCAATTGTGCAAAAGGTCAATTATAAAAGGTCAATTAGGGTAATACCTTACGTTACACATATAGTTTCTATTAGTTCAAATAAGTTATAAGATACATAATGCAAGATATTACAAAATACACAGTGAATGTGTATATATTGAACAGTAATGTCTTTGAACACTCTCCTGGTCCCCATACTTTAATGTGGGTCTGCTATCACAGATGGGCACACAACATATAGTGATAGAGGGGGAGGGAGAAAAATGCAATCAGGCACTCTACAACAAGTTTTAAATCCATAGTGCCTGCCCAACGCTTATTACAGTGCCCTGTAGCACAACCCACTCTGGCTATATGTTGTAGGCTCTAGGTCTTGTGATAAGCACACCACAAATATAGACATGGGGTGGGAAGAAAAGGAACACAGACATTTTACTACACAGGGAAAATATTCATAATGGCAGCTAAGGACAGCAATGACACTCAACACTAATTTCCAGCTCTCTAGGGCATATTATTTGAATGATATGAATCCACACATCATAGTTAATGAAAGGCCCGGTGGCTGGAAACAATTCCAACACACTGCCAAAGGTGTCCAACGAATCAGGACACATTTTAGAAACAAATATCAGTGCACTTCACTCCCAGGAACAGTAGTTACATAGTCTCCAAAATTAAGTACACTGTAGCAAGCTCTCACTTTCACAGGATAGAAAAGAAGAATTTTAAAAATATACTATATATTCGTTGTAAATCTAAAAAAAACTGTTCTTGGCCTAAAACCCTGAATCACTTGTGGGTACAGGACACATGTCCGGAGGCAGACAGGCTGCTTCAAGTTTACTTTAGGAGAGTTCAAAACTGAGTAGATAGTTCCACAGAAGCTAAATGGGCCAAGTGAGTAGACCATCTGCGTGTATGAAGAAAAATAATATGTAAGGGTCTGTTTTACCCACAGGTGTGGAATCTGAGGCAAACAACCCCATGGAGCACCAGAAGGGACTCACCCCACCGGAGAGATCCAGAGTTCGGTTGATGAACCTGAAGCCCCAGAAGAAGATGCAACAAAGTAGGAAGAAGCCCAATGTTAGCCAATGAGAAATGTGGTAGAGGCTCAATTCCAGAGAATCTCGACCCCGGACTAAGAGGACCCCTGAGGGTGAGTATCTCAAATAATCACCCATGCCAGGACCCAGAGGTGGCTACTCACAGTGGTTTAGTGTCAAGAAAAATGGCTCCATCTAGATGAAGCAACCCAGGTAAGTACTGGGTTCTTCTTGGCCTTGTTTGTTCTCGCAGGGGGCGCCTGTGACTCATTTCTGATTGTTTAAGCGACTTAGGTTTAGCCCCCTTAAGTTTCCTAGGGTCATCCAGGCATGGACCCTTTGCTCACTGTGCTCAGAGAGGCACAGCTCAACCTCACTGATGAGGCCCAACAAGGCTACAACACGTGTATGGGGTTGCTGTTGGTACTCTTGTTCAGAAGAGAATTGCCATAGCATTGTGGTGCTGGACTGCCCATGTGGGTGGGACAAAGACTGCTGTGCAAATGGATATTTCTCCTCTGTGAAAGGTACAGTGAGCTAAAGGGGGGCTGTGGATTCCAGTGGGTACCTTCCCAAAGAACAGGTCAATTGGCCTTGTTAGTTCTCGCACAGGGGCACCTCTATTGTTTTATTATTTTATAGGTATGGTTTACAGAATTAAGTGCCAAGGAGTTTGTACCCTGAGCTAATGAAGACTCCCTCAACAGTCACAAATAACAAAAGACCTTCCCACAGTGGAACCCTGTGAGCCAGTAGTCAAAATACCAGTGTGGTAAACTTGGTGAAGATGAAGGAACCCGTGGAGACTTACTTCAGTGACTCAATGGAAGGGTGGCACAGCCACACACATAAAATAGTCCCAGGACGAGGACAGAGGTGGATGGGACCCAGAATAGGCCAGAGAGCAGATGTGGGTAGTGATGTCCTATACTCCTTCCAGGTGGAAGTGATCCAGAGACAGTAAGAAGACCCTGGCAGACAACGGTGGGTAGCAGTGGTATATGGCCCCGAAATCAGTACCAAAAACGGAAGTTTGTTTGTTTGTTTGTTTGTTTGTTTATTTATTTAGTATAGCGCGCAAAACCCAGAGGTAACAGGGCGCAACAGAGGTCAGGAAGATAGGATTACATAAAAACTTTGTTACAGAATAAGATAGGCATGAGAAAAAGAGCATTGCATTTACAGTTACATTGTGCGGGATGTGCATATATACATATAATTGAGCGAAAGCTTACAAATTTACATATTTAGTGCTGTGCATAGGGGCAGTTCGGTTGCATTTACATATTTACATATTTAAGGCTGTGCATGGTAGTCAGGTTATAGCACTGGCATGATCAGATTAGATGGCAGGGTTAGTCGTGAGGATCATTGGCCCGCAGCCAAGTGAGGGTGTTTCGCCTGAAGCTATAGTAGGATTGGTCTGTCCTAATGTAGAGTGGGAGGGCGTTCCAGTGTTGGGCTGCCAAGACAGGGAAGCTGCTGCCGCCGGTTTTCTTTTGTCTGAAATTGGGTACCTGCAGGCAGTAGGAATTAATCGATCTGGTGGGGCGGGTGGACGTTTTTTTCTTTATTCTGGATGCGAGATAGGGGGGGGCTGCGTTGTTTAAACATTTGTAGGTGAGTGATGCCGTTTTGAGGGAGATGCGGTCGTGGATTTTAAGCCATTTGTGTTCTCTCCTTTTGTTGGAGATGTGTTCCTTAGAGGGTAGGTTGAGGGCTGTTCTGAGAGCGTTGTTTTGTAGTGTCTGTAGTTTGTTGGTTATGCATTTGTTGGCTCCTAGGTACATGGCGTTGCAATAGTCCAGTCTGGATAGTATTAGGGCGTTGGCTATGATGATGCAGCTAGCTTGGGTGAGGAAGGCTCTGCTTGCCCTAATTAGCTTGCATGTGTAGGCGGTGGAGGATGCTAGTGAGTTAACTTGTTTTTTTAGTGACATGGTTGCATCAAGGTGAAAGCCTAGTGTTTTCACTGTTTTGGCCACTGTGATGGTGTTGCCATCAATGTTGAAGGCCTTATAGTTGGAACTGAGTTTTTTGAGATTGGTATTGGATCCGAGGAGCAGGATTTCGGTTTTCTCATCATTTAGACATAGACCGTGTGTGGCCATCCATGCCTGAATGATGAGATATATTTTGTTTACCAAGGCCATATCTGAAGCGTAGTTGCCTGAAAGGGGTATGAGGATCTGGGTGTCATCTGCATAATTGGTATATGAGACACCCAGTCTGTCCAACTTGTCAAATAGGGGCTTGGTAAAGATGTTGTAGAGGGTGGGAGAGACGCAGGAGCCTTGGGGCACCCCACAGGTTATTTTAATGGGGTCTGCTGAGGCTAGGGTGGAGAAGACCCTCATAGTTCGGTTGTCCAAGAATGATTGGATCCAGGCTATGGCCTCTTTAGAGAAGTGGGCTGCTGAGGCCAGGTGTTCGCACAGGACTGCGTGATCTACCAGGTCAAATGCTGCCGACAGATCGAGGAGTAGTAACATGGCAGTGTTCCCTTTGTCGTTAATCTCATTGATCTGGGTTTTAAGATCGATTAAGGCTGTCTCGGTGCCGTGCTTCGGTCTGAAGCCTGATTGGTGGGTGCCTAGTAGTTTGTGAGTTTCAAGATATTGCTGAATCTGCAGGTATGCTACTCTATCTATTATCTTTAACAGGAATGGCACCGTGGTGATGGGCCTGTAATTGGTGGGAATAGCGGGGTCTAGGGTTTGCTTCTTGAGGAGAGGCAGGACCCAAGATTCTTTGAGGTTACTTGGTATGGTGTTGGAGGAGAAGGATGCGTTGATCAGCTTGGTTATAAAGGGGGCTAGATCCCTAGCAGCATCCTTGATTATCTGGGGAGGGCAGTTGTCGCCTTTGCAGTTAGATGGTTTAAGTGAGGCTATAACTTTTTCTGTTTCTGGGATAGATATTTTGGTAAATCTGAAGAGATTCTGGCCTGGACGGTTGGCTGTTTTGTCGTGGTTGCTGGGAGATGCTTCATTGGTGGTGAGAGAGTCTTTTTTCAGAGCGATTTTGGTTTGGAGAGTTTTGATTTTATTAGTTAGGGCGTTTTGGACGCTGGTGCACCATACTTTATCTTTAATTATATTGTCTGGTGGGGGTATAGGGGATTCTAGTTCCCTTAGTATAGCAAATAGTTCTCTGGTGTTGGAGCTCGATTTTGCGATTCTTTCATTGAATAGTTTCTTTTTGGTGAGTAGAATTTCTTTTTTGTAGTTGTTTGCACAAAGTTTGAGTTGTGATTTATTCTCTTCTGTAGGGGAGTTGCGCCATTGGCTTTCAAGTTTTCTTTTGTGCAGTCTAAGTTCTTTCAGGTGTGGGGTGAACCAGGTGTTCAGGTGGGCTTGCTGTTTGCTTTTTTGCAGTTTTAGAGGGGCAATGATGTCTAGTCCTTTTTTTATGATATTGTTATAGTTTTCTACTAGGCGTTCTGGTTTTAGATTATCGGGGAGAGCATTGAGGGTTGGCAGTAGTAGTGGTAGGAGGTTGTCAGGGGTTATGTTTTTTTTTGCTCTAGTGGGTAGTGGTGGTGCCATGATTTTTCCTTTGTTGACTTCTTTATTGAGAGATAAGGTGAAGTCAATGAGGTGATGGTCTGTCCAGTGCTGGGGAGTGGTTTTGGTAATGACGGTGTCGCAGTTTAGAGTGGCGATCCAGTCCAAGGTCCTACCTTTATTATGGGTGGGGGTGAGCACTCTTTGGATTAGGCCGTGTTCATCTAGCATGTTGGCTATAGCTTGTGCTGATTTGTCGTCAGGGTCGTTTAGTCCTAGATTCAAGTCGCCTAGCAATAATATTTGGGTGGTGTCTTTTATGTTGTTGGCTAGGAGGCTGGATAGGTCTGCTTCGAATGAGCCAATGGGGCCGGGTGGCCTATATATTAGAAGGATGGTTAAGGTGCGACAGTTGGAGATGGGTAGTTTGGCTACTAGGAGTTCGCAGGATTTGAGAGGTGCTTGAGGCAGTGGTCTTAGCTCGAGGTTTGTTTTAGCTATGATGGCTAGGCCGCCTCCTCTGTTGTTGGGCCTGTCCATTCTGATTATTTGGTAATTTTCTGGAATGGCTATTGAGAGTGCTGGGCCTGCTGCTTCGTGCAGCCATGATTCAGTGATAGCTAGGAGGTCGAGGTTGTTTGAGGATAAGGTGTCTGCTATTTCTGTGGCGTGGGCCATTATCGATCTGGCGTTGATCAAAGCTCCGGATATAGTGGTAGTGTTGGGTGTATCCTGGATTGTTATAGGGATGAGTTTGGGTTGGGTGGAGTTGTAGCAGGGTGTGATTTGTCTCGGGTGGATTTTGGTGTGTTGCAGGGTGGGTCTCTTGTTGTGGTAGATGGGCTCGTAGAGACAGGGTAGTCTGGCTCGTAGTCTAGTGTTTCTTTCTAGGGTTGGACAGGGTGCATTTTCTGCAGGGTACATGGTTATGGTGGCAATGAAGATGGTAAGGTGTAATATATGTATGAGGAGATACAGTAGGGTGGCTGTTTGGCTCTTGCAGAGGTACATTGTACGGTTTGGCATGTGTAAATAGACAGGGGGTTTACCTGAGTTCGCAACTCAGGCTAAGAATGGCATGTGCAAATAGATGCAAGTAAGCAAGTAGTTCACCTAAGAACAGTAATCACATTTAGGCTAAAATGACATGTGCAAGTAGATGCAAGTAGGCAAGGGGTTCACCTAAGAACAGTAATCACATTTAGGCTAAAAATGGCATGTGCAAGTAGATGCGAGTAGGCAAGGGGTTCACCTAAGAGCAGTAATCACATTTAGGCTAAAAATGGCATGTGCAAGTAGATGCAAGTAGGCAAGGGGTTCACCTAAGAACAGTAATCACATTTAGGCTAAAATGACATGTGCAAGTAGATGCAAGTAGGCAAGGGGTTCACCTAAGAACAGTAATCACATTTAGGCTAAAAATGGCATGTGCAAGTAGATGCAAGTAGGCAAGGGGTTCACCTAAGAGCAGTAATCACATTTAGGCTAAAAATGGCATGTGCAAGTAGATGCGAGTAGGCAAGGGGTTCACCTAAGAGCAGTAATCACATTTAGGCTAAAAATGGCATGTGCAAGTAGATGCAAGTAGGCAAGGGGTTCACCTAAGAACAGTAATCACATTTAGGCTAAAATGACATGTGCAAGTAGATGCAAGTAGGCAAGGGGTTCACCTAAGAACAGTAATCACATTTAGGCTAAAATGACATGTGCAAGTAGATGCAAGTAGGCAAGGGGTTCACCTAAGAACAGTAATCACATTTAGGCTAAAATGACATGTGCAAGTAGATGCAAGTAGGCAAGGGGTTCACCTAAGAACAGTAATCACATTTAGGCTAAAAATGGCATGTGCAAGTAGATGCGAGTAGGCAAGGGGTTCACCTAAGAGCAGTAATCACATTTAGGCTAAAAATGGCATGTGCAAGAAGATGCAAGTAGGCAAGGGGTTCACCTAAATTCGGTAATCACATTTGGGCTAGAAATGGCTACAGACATATAGATAACTCTGCAAGTTGGACCAGTTAGTAGAAAAAGACTACCACATGGTCGGGGGGGCGCATGATACCAAGAAGGATCTGTGGTGTTGAGGGCATTGCTGTGTATGAGTAAACATGTATTCGTGTCTACTGTACTTGCTTCTTGAGTACTATAGAGTGATAGCTGTTCAGTAAGTGAGAGAGCTCCAATCACACATTAAGAAATGCGTACAATTTGTTTAACGTTAGAGAATCTCAGAATTTCCGCAGCTGGTGATTGTTACCGCTTTTGTTGTTAGAAAATCAACAATTACAAATGTAGGTGTATCGCTTCAGTTATTTCTTATAAGAGCTTAGCCGTCTTATGTAGTTAAGCATTACTCACCAAAACAGTTCAGTTAAGCTGATAGGTATCATGGTGCTGTACATGGCCAATGTACCATACATGTTTAGAATCAGTATAATGCGGCTGAGGGCGTCTCCAACTTCTGATAGTGAGAGATCCTGGAGTTGAAAGGGCAGAGATCCTGGCCCCTGGCTCCTACGGCTCCGAACAAGCACCCAACAGGCCTTAGAGTGGCCTTCGAGCTGGCCGCCGGCGTGATCCGCCTGCCGGCGGTTACAGCTGATGTAGATGAGGCTCAGCCTCGGTTTCAGGCCGCGCTGCGCCCGGCATGGGCGAGTCAGGCGCCGTGTGGGGACAGGGTCAGGCAGGCCCTGTCCTGTTCCCCGCTTGTCGCGTGGTTCCTCTGCTGGGCTGGGGGTGCTGGGGGGGCTCCTGCCCTCGCCCCACGATGAGGAAGAGTGGAGTGAGGGGGTTGGCAGGCACCCAACAGGCCTTAGAGTGGCCTTCGAGCTGGCCGCCGGCGTGATCCGCCTGCCGGCGGTTACAGCTGATGTAGATGAGGCTCAGCCTCGGTTTCAGGCCGCGCTGCGCCCGGCATGGGCGAGTCAGGCGCCGTGTGGGGACAGGGTCAGGCAGGCCCTGTCCTGTTCCCCGCTTGTCGCGTGGTTCCTCTGCTGGGCTGGGGGTGCTGGGGGGGCTCCTGCCCTCGCCCCACGATGAGGAAGAGTCTCAACATATCACTGAAGTGGAGTTGGCAGGAGAACATATGATCCCAGAAGGGCATTCTTACAGCAGAAAACTCCAATCGAGAAATGCTGAAACCACTTCATCGAGCCAGTATACCAGTTGAGGGCTTAAAATGGAAGTCTGGTTGGAAAACACCTCCAGCAGGTCAGCTGAGCTTCATTCATGATCCAGGATGAGAGGAGTAAGAGAGAGTCCAGGGTCTAGATACATATTTTAGTACCACTGCAGAAAGGCACTGGCAAACCAACATACCAATCACAACCAGTAAGAAGGGCTATTGTGACTGACAATTCTAGTTTTCCAACAGGCCTGCCTCTCATCCCAGACCACACCTGCAGGTTGTGAGGGGGTGAGCCTGTAAAGGAGCAGGTAGACACTTTCTCACTAGTTCCCACCCCACCACCGTCATACTGGAACAACAGGAGAAGAGCAGCAAACAGAACCACCTGTATTGTTCCCATACCGCATCTAATGTATGAGAGATGTTTTGCACTCAGCCATACAGAATGTACCGTCACACTGAAATCGTAAAAGGATGCTACATGGAAGGATGCTGCATGCTAGGATGTCAGAATGCACCTATGGACATCATGGACGTAAGTTAAGTGAAATCTGACGATGCCATAAAGGAGATATATGAACCTATGGTGAAACGCTATGAAAATACTTAAGAAGTAATGATGTAATTAAAGCACCATGAGAAACATATACCTAAAGCTAAAGTAATCGTAGATGTATAGAAGATGAAGGAACTTACTGACCAATAACTGTAAATACGCAGTAACTCAAGGTAGAAAGAAAACATATAGAAGCTTGCTTTAGAGAAATATATAACGTGGCAAGGACGGCCATCCTGGGAAAAAGAAAGCTGCCTCACGTTGAACTTAACCAAGCTACCTCAGAGACAGACGAAGATGTAGAATCAGGGGACGCGAGAAAACAGCTCTGTGTGCAGAGTCGATGATGACTCAAGGTTGGCGCAGAATTAAGGATGCTATTTTAAGGGATAAGCACAGAGCATAAAGGGAGTTACATGGATACGCTCTGAATGTGGGACATTCCTCATAGACTGAAGAAGAAGAAAACATCTGTGAGAGCCAAACTGCTGGTCAATTAAACATATACAAAGTTCATATGAGATAGAGTGATAAAGCATCTAGAGCCCAAGGAAAGCAACAGCACCCTGCATAATTAAATCAACATGCACTAAATCGAAGGCTGAAATGGACAAATTCATGGTCTCTTCACACGTGACTCAGAAGTCAAAAAACAGGGTTATTCATTAGACCCTCAAGCTAAGATAGTGATTTGCTCACACTCCCTTGAATGATCCAGGGCAGTGAGCAGGCAACAAGGTCAACTACAAATAGAATACTTTGGCTTATGGCCTACCAATGACAGATGATGTACTAATTGGGAAAATGGGGAGAAGCCTGATGGAATTCAACAACATAAGTTCCATTTCACGTACGTGCTGCTAAAGAACCAAAAGTCCAAGGTTGGGATAGTATGCCAACTAATCAGTGGGTTTGGAGAACAACCTAACATACAATGTTGCATAGACCAATCCACTGTTGTTTAGTCTGCTATAATCAAGTATTATACATATTTAGAGGTAGTCCAAGGCATGCCATACAGATCAGGGGTAGCCAATGATGCACTAATCGTTATATGTTCTATAAGTAGATATGGTCCCTTAAGCAATCCCTTACCATGACAGTATTTGTATTTTTCCACGTATAATGTTGTCACACATTACACATATTGGGGTATAATACCCCAATGTAATCAAGGTAAGTTGTGGGTGTGGAAGCATCAGTCCTATTCCTGTGAGTTCTCCCTGAGAGGAAGTAGTACTTTGCCATATTCCTTGAGTCTGTCCGATTATTTGGTCTGAGATCATTACTTGTAATATCATCTTGCACAAAAAGACGCTTCAAGGTGCTAGAGCACAAGCCTGTAGGGAATGCAATACAACATGAAAGCATGCAATGGAAATCTCTTATTTTCTAACTATTAACATATAGACTGCAGCCTGCCAAAGCATTTGAAAGAAACACATGCAAGGAAATATTTTATTGTTAGCAGCTCATATACAACAAAAGTGTTTGTCCACAACAAATGATGGGGCCAAAAAACATCCTTCTAGTTATATGAAAGTATCCACCAACCTTTATTAAAGGGGGAACAGTCAAATCAGGGATGAAAAATCACAGATGAAAAAAACACATCACCTTATATTTCTGCTTTCTTCTTTGCAGGACTGAGAAACAGCATTAAAAAATAAAAACCTACAGAGACTTCAAGTGTAAATCGTTGACAGGATCTTGATTTAAAAAATGGTATAATGTTGCCCCTGTTTAAAAAACAATAATAACATGGAAACGTGGAAAAGAAAGTGACTTTAAATGCTACATTTGTGAATGAAACCAATAACCTTTAGCTAGAAAGCAACATTTTATATATATTTGATCTGACTCGGTCGATAGTGCCGGGGAGACTCTTTCCCAAGCAACTGAAACCCAGGCCTTTTAAGCTGGGCTACAAACTTTATGACACTGCCAGGTTTCACTAAAAGGAAAAACAAGCCTAGTAAGGAATGCAAATTGTGCCCATTAACAGCTTCCATTTGCCACTGGGTCTGGCATACAGTACAATAATATATTCTGAGAAGAGGGTTCATAGAGGACTTGCCCCAAGTAATCACAAATTCTCATCGAACAGGTCTTCCATTAAGGATGCAATTCAAGCTTACTCAGACACAAAGCCAACCTTTGTAACAGCCAGCTTGAGTAATTACTCTGAACAACTGATCTTCAAAGAACCTTCTGACAAAAGTCTCATGACAACCGCTCTCTAAGGGGCCATAAATAGCCCAGCTCTGAGCCTCAAAGGGACCACCACCATATGGCCTGTTGCCAAGCCAGGAACTGGAAATCTCATTACTATTTAGTGACCCCATCATATGTGAAGGAAAATAATTGCATTTATACATTTTACATATGTTATCATGTTTTCTTGAATAGATTTTGATAAGGGTGTCATAGCATATGACTTTCTCAATTGTTCAAGGTATAAAGCTCTGTCAGCTGAATATAAAACCTTTTTTATATGTGTTAATTGTACAAATTATACAAATGTAGATATTTTTGCACAGAAACGCCTCATGACAGTGATTATAATTGTATAATTATAATTATAATCTATTAAGGATTTCAATCAGGCAACACACCCAGGTCTCAGCCTAGCATACAATGCACAAATGAAATACTTTTTTATTGTGTCTATAGGTTCAATATACTGAGTGATATACCACTCATATCACACCCCTTCTCAAAATACCCCCAGGTCACAATGGACCAGGAATCAGGCTGGTTGGTAAAGGTAATATTTATTTATTTGTTTAAAATTCAAATCAAACATATGTTTTAATATATGGGGCCGCAATCACCAATGTGGTGACAATACAATTGAGAAAGTAGGTAAGGCATTTGAATTCACTTATAGCAACACAGAAAATAAAACACAGAGAAAAGAACAGTTTTGGATTGTTTGAATGTAAGCGCTTAAGTTAAGATTTCCCCCTGCAAATTTCTCAACTCACAAATAAGCAATTCTACACAGATGTAAGTAAGCGACAGGTGTTCAGGAATGAAGAGCAGTCAACAGAATTTAGAGATAACCTTCCCTCCCCAAACAAGAGAGAAAAACGGTTTGGAAATCTGACACATTTAAAATTAAAAGAATGGTTATGGATAGACAACGTGAACAAACTCGAAACAATGCCGACAGCATTGAATCTTGGGCCAACAAAGAATAAAGTGGACAATATGCCGAACAATCTGTGTCAATTTCCATCGAGATATCACAGAGATAAATTTCTTAGACTCAGATTAAATCTGCTGAAAACTAACCACATGCAGGTGACGAGAAAAATGAAACCAGATACTGAAGAAGCCTGTCGGCACTGCAATCTCTTTGCAGAGTCACTAAAACATCTGATAATTGAATGTGTGGCCCTAAACAAGTTGGCGTTCCATCCGTTTGAGCAAATTTAAGCCAGTAAACGAAGAGATGGAAGATCTGTGGTTTTGGATACTGAGTGGAAGCTCGACACATCTTACCTGTTCAGTGATAAACTTTCTAGACAGAGTCCTAATCTGAAAACACATGAACTAAATCGTCAATGGAAAGCGTCACTAACGATCTTAGGATAAGTTGTAATAAAAGTTTTTGTAAAAACTAGATGTTACAAATAAAAAAAAAAAATAAAAAAAAAAAATGACATTCGAAAATGGCTGTGTGAAACAATGAAAAGTGTGCCAAAGTCCTTAACACAAGATAAATCTCTATGGGAGCAACACTGAAAAGATCCTAACAAACATAAGCTATAATATGAACAACAGTACACACATTGAATCAGAATGGAAGTTGGGGAATAACTGAAATTGAAAATCACACGTGTAAAACTTTGCAGAAATGCGAATTTCCGCCTAATTTGCACTAAACGGTTTTTAAGAAAAACAGGTCAAATACACTGTTTTTGGATGGGGATGTAGGTTAAAGTCTTATGGTTAAGTCAGAGTTGAAATGAAGTCTCTAGCTATTAAATTGAGGACATTATGCAAGGTTGAATGAGAGGTGTTTTTAGAAAAAAAGAACAGAGAAAAGCAGACAATCAGTTTTAAAATGACAGATTGAATTTACTTAAACTAGATTAAGGGCTAAGAAAAAGAGAATGCCATCCGTGAATCTCCACAGTTACCCGGCCGCTTGTAACCCTTCATGTGGCGGGTACCCCATTTTCTTTATGGGAATTACTTTAGTTAATCTAAATCACTAATGGCTTGTGGTCTAGTAAAACAAATGAAGAGAAAACCGGTGCTAACACTAAGAATCACATACAGGGTTGCAAGAATGGTTCTGACAATATCATAGGTTCTTACGTTAAAGATGGGATAGGTTATAGATTGGGGTAGGACAAGGTAAGGCAAGATATGCTATGGTTTACTATGATTCCTATTTATACTCACAGTCCACTTTAAATTAAGATTTTGGACCGCCAGGGTTTCTGGTCATCACTCGCGTAAAGGTCTAACAATGGACAGCAGGGCACATCTGGTGAAATTGGATCAGTGGGGCGGTTCTGGTCACCTGGACTGGCATCTTGGACTGGACTGGATTGGCCCTTCAGGTTACTGGATGCTGTAGATCAGTGGGATGGCGAGTCTGGAGCAGGTAAGCATTAATGATATCAAGCCAGACTGGATCAAAATTGCTTCTCTTAAGTTTTGGGATTGCTTCAGGTTTTAGGCCTAGCTGTAAAAGGAGTCCAGCATTGCAGAGGCCTTGGCTTTGCAAAGAAATCTGGAAACAGGAAAAGATGGAGAATTCAGGAACAGGGTGCGAGGCGGAAATCAGGATGGAATCAGGAATCAGTGTGTGTGTTGTGAGGTTCCCTTATTTATCATGCCAAATGACATCACTAAGTTCATGGTAGGGGCGACATACTACCCACAACCACAAGGCTATGATTAGGTCAGAGCACAGTTCCCGTCTTGCTCTTTGCTGGTTGGATGACAGAAAGGGTTGTCATGTTTTATGATGTGATCTGGAAACCTCCCATAGTTTTTGGGACCAAAATCTAACTTTCCCACAAATACATATTTATATAATTATGCCCTCTAAGAAAACCAGGTACATAAATAACATATTTCGTGTGTCACATTTACATCATACTCCCAAGTCGGTGGGACCTGGTTTTGTCTTTCTATTGAATCTTGACAATTTTAACCATGAAAGGTTTGGCCTAACACTTCCTACATCGGTGCATAAATGTACAATCAGCCCTAGAACATGGGTACACAATATTAGATTTGCAGCATTAATAGTTTTTGCACACTTGGCCATTCTTCATAATTTTGGTTCCTTACGCAGTAAGAACTTCTACCAAATTTTCAAATGGCTAGCCTAAATTCAGATTCACATGTATGTACTTTTCACTCATTTACTTATTCTTGCTGCCAATTTAAATATCTTGAAGTTCAGTGGCAAGATAAGCATTTTAAACCCAAAAATCACATGTCAGTTTTTTTTTCTTTCTTCCCAAGTGTGATATGATATGATATGATATGGCATTTGTAACGCGCCTATACACAATTGTTTCAAGGCGCGATATGGCAGGGAGGGCGGAACAGGGGGGAAAGTCAGACAACGATCCTACTAGGCCAGGTGTCATTCAGATCACGCAAGTGCAAGGGGAAGGGGAGAGGGGGAAGTGCTGAACAGGGTAAGTAGAATAAAAAATAAATAAATAAATAGGGCCAGCGTTTGGCAAGTGCAAGGTAAGTGCAGACAAGTTCTGGGAGGGGGGGCTGAAGGGATGCAGAGACAGACCCGCAGTGCAGGGGTTGCCAGGGAGGCAGTGCAAGTGGAGAGTGGCTGGGCCAAGGAGCGAGGTCGGTGAGAGTGGCCCAGGTGCAGGTTCAGTGCAGTTTCAATGAAGAATTTAGCAGAGAGGGAGAGAGAAAGCAGAAGCAAAGAGGAAAGTTTTGAGGTGCTTCCGGAACCAAAGATGGTTCTCCTCAAGTTTCAGGGAGGCAGGAAGGCTGTTCCAGAGGGAGGCCCCTGCCGCAGAGAGAGATCTACCCCCAGCTTGTTGCTTCGAGAAGCGGCTGATCCTGAGGGAGTTGGAGACAGATGAGTGAAGGGCTCGGGAAGGAAGATATTTAGGAAGAGAGAGTTGAAGGTATTTAGGCCCCAGAAGGCCTTGTGGACAATGCAGAGGGTTTTAAACTTAGTCCTTGCAGCCACAGGGAACCAGTGTAGAGATTTCAGTCCTGGAGAGATACGGTCCCTGGGCTTGAGGCCAAGGACAAGTCTCGCAGTCCTGTTCTGGATGAGTTGCAGAGGGCGGAGAGTGGAGGCAGGCAGATTAAGATACAGGCTGTTACAGTAGTCCAGCTTCGAGAGAACCAGGGCTCTGGAGACCGTGAGCTTCTGGGGGAAGGAGAGGAAGGGAACCTCTGAGGAGGTGCAGCTGGAAGTGTGACTTCTTAGAGACGTCAGATATATTAGGAGAGAAGGAGAGTGTGGAGTCGAAGATGACCCCGAGGTTTTTTGCCTTGCAAGTAGGAGCAGGAAGCGGGCCAAGAGAGGCTGGCCAGAGCGCTGCAGGGAAGGAGGGAGTCGGTGTGCCGATGAGTAGAATCTCAGTCTTACTGGCATTGAGGCAGAGGTCATTGGCGGCACACCATTCCTGGATAGCAGACAGACAGTCGGAGATGAGGGAAGGAGAGGAGGAGGCCGAGGGTAGCCTGAAAATGAGCTGGATATCGTCCGCATAGCACTGAAAGTTGGAGCAGAGAGTGGCGATGCAGTCGGAAAGGAGTGCCAGATACTGGTTGAACAGCCAGGGAGAGAGATTAGATCCCTGGGGGACACCACAGGTAGAGAAGAAGATGTCAGAGAGGAAGGACCCCAGTTGGACCTGGGAGGGTCGATTGGAAAGGAAAGAGGTCAGCCACGCCAGAGCTGACCAGTGATACCCAGGTTATCACGTAGACGGTTGAGCAGGATGGCATGGTTGACAGTGTCAAAGGCAGAAGAGAGATTGAGCAGAATGAGAACACACGGAGTGTTGGAGTCGAGGTTCGAGAGTAGGTCCTCACGGATGTTCAGGAGAGCAGTTTCCATGCTTCTGGCAGCTCTGAAGCCAGATTAATGGTCATAAAGACTACCAACAGATTCAGCATGGAGGTTGAGCTGGGAGATGGCCAGTTTCTCCAGGAGCTTGCCCAGGAAGGGAGTGATGGAGATTGGGCGATAGTTAGCCGGGCAGGCGGGGTCGGAAGAGGGTTTCTTAAGAAGAGGGTGCACAAGGGAGTGCTTAAGGGGGGATGGGAAGACTCCAGAGGCGAAGGAGTGGTTGCAAAAGTTAGCCAGGGCAGGAGCCAGGGAGTCGATGTGGTCCTTGATAGTTTTGGAGGAGCAGGGGTAAACCTGTTTAGACAAGACTTTCATAGATCGGACTTGTCTGGAAACCTCGTCAGCAGAAAAAAGGGGAAAGGCAGAGAAGGAGGGAGGAGGAGTGGCTGCAGAAGGGCCAGAGGGAGAGCCAGGAAGAGATGGAGGGAGGTGATAGGAAGAGAGTGTGGACAGGATGTCCTGAGTTTTAGAGATGAAGTGAGAGGCCAGTGCAGTGCAGAGGGCCTGGGAGGGGACAGGAGAGGTAGAGACTGCAGCAGGGTTGGCAAGCTCCTTGCAGATTTTAAAGAGTTCGGCCGAGTTGTTAGATGCAGCAGAGATGTGGGCTTGGATAAAGGCTCTCTTCTTGGTGAGAACGGAGAGATTGTATTGCCTTTGGAGCAGGTGGCAGGCCATTTTGTCAGAGGCTGTACATGAAGCACGCCATTTCCTCTCTGCCACCCTGCACTTGCGCTTTAGGGTGACGAGATCCGAGTCATTCCAGGAGTTGCATTTGGCTTTGGGCTTCAGTGGGATTCTCATGACAGGGGCAAGGATATCAAGACTATCAGATATAGCAGAGTGGAGTGTGGAGAGGGCTGTGTCAGGGTGGGAGTCAGCCAAAAGGGGAGGGAGGGGAAGAAGGAGGCAGCGAAAGCCTCAATTGACACGCGCTTCATGGGTCGGATGACCGAGAAGGTGGGTAGCAGTGATGAGGGTGGCTTTGCCTGTGGGGTAGGGAGGGTGAGGTGGGAGGATAGAAGAAAGTGATCACTCCACGAGAGAGAAGTGGAGAGAGGGACGGAGAGGGGAAGGTCAGAAGAGATCAGAGCATCAAGAGTGTGCCCTGCAGAATGAGTAGGCTCAGACGGGAGAATAGAGAGTGAGAGAGAGTCGCAGAGGTCACGAAAGAGTCCAGAGGGGGGACAGGAGGCATCAAGGTGGATGTTGAAGTCACCAAGGAAGAGGAGTTGAGTGGTTGAGGCCAGGAGTGAGGAGGAGAGGTCAGCCCACTCAGAGAGGAAGGAGGAAATTTGACCAGGTGGCCGATAGATAGTAGCCACTGTAAGGGAATGGCTAGGAGAGAGAGAGAGTCAGCAGACAAGACACTCAAAAGAGGAGTAGGTCTGCGTAGGAGTGGCAGTGGCAGAAATCCACTCAGGGAAGATACGGGCCACACACCCCCCTGCACGGTTGGGCCTGGGCAAGGAAGGGATCTTGTAACCGTCAGGTAGGAGTGTGTCAAAGCTGGTGACAGAGCTGGCCGTGAACCATGTCTCAGTGAGACCGAGGACATCCAGGTCCAGTTCCTCAAGAAGGTGACAGATATCAGAGGAATGTTTGATGGCAGAGCGAGAGTTTAGAGTGGCAATGTGGAGAAGGTTGCCATCCTTGAAGGACTTCCGGGGAGGGGTACAGATCAGAGGTACGCCCTGCGGAGGTGTAGAAGAAGGAGGTGAAGAAGGAGCAAGAGAGGGGGCAGGGAGGGAGGGTAGAGGCAAGGTAGCCGAGACAGCAGGAGAGGAAAGGAAGTTGATGAGGCGTGGGAAGCGTCGAAGCGAAGGTTGGCCTGAGGGCCTTGGACCAAGACAGTCCCATTAGCGTAGACATTAATGATGGCCTTAGAGGAGCGGAAGGGGGCCAAGAGGACATCCCAACGGGTGCCACCATTAATGGGAGAAGAGGAGAAAGTAGAGAGCACAGAGACCATATGAAGGGTCCATAGGTCAGACGAAGGCACAAAAAAGAGGATGTCAGTAAGAGTTTCCTTGGAGCAGGCACTAGTGTAGGTGTCAGCGATAGGGAGGCCTGGGTTGGAGACCAGGATGTCCTTTTTAAACTTGTCAAATGTCAAATGCTTTGAAGTTGAAGAAGGGGCCTCTCCTTGGAAGGGTGAGTGTCCAAGCCTGCTATTGTCTTTGCCTGGGGCCCAGACAAATGTCTAATGAGGTCCTTTGTCATGAGTATGTGAGGCCTCCCAACAGCAAATAGCCTTTCCTGCCAGCAGTGAAGTGTCAACCTTTCCCAGGCTAAGGGCTGTCAGTGCAGAATTGTGTTTTTCAAATAGTTAATTAACTCAAGACTGGGTTTAACTTTAAGTTTCAATTAAATCTTTAATTTAAACATATAAAATGAACACAGTTTATAGGTGAATTTTTACATTAGCAATCCTTTGCCATTCTTAAAGAATTAAACCTTTAAACAAAAACGTGCTTTCACAACAGGTGATTTTGCATTTCATTCATGAAAAAGCACATTAAACTGAGTTCTTTAAATCCGGTTTTCCTCTGCAGCACATACACATTTTAGTCAGCAGTAGTTCTTCCCTTGAGTGCTGGGATTGTTTGCAGTCTTGATACATGTATCCTGCCTTTGTTTAGAGTTTCTCTCTGCACAGCTGATTCTGTTATTTGTTGCAAGTTTAGCCGCGTTTTCCCATGGAAAATGAAAACAAGGGTTCCTGGGTTACTTTTTCATTAGATACATTTTACAGAGCTGTCAGTCAATGTGACCCGGTTCCTCTGAGCCACACTGGATGATCCTGGGCATTGCAGTACCCTTTTAATCTCAATGATTCAATGGAAAAGGATGGATCTAGCGCCAAAAACAGCACTTTTTAAGGTTGCAAAGCTAGCATTTTAAAAGGCATATTTGGTTTTCAGCACAATTCTGCTGCCTTGCTCCATGTTTAATGTGGCAGAGCACACTGGCATGCTCCTGCAGTGAGAAATCTGTTTTAACCCCTCCCCTGACTGTGTGGCAGGTGTGCAGCCTTTTTCTGGTTGCGCCATAAAACACAGTTTCAAGATTTTGGCAGGCACAGAAGTCACCACATCCATTTTGGGCTTTTTCCTTCACCATTGCAAAACAGTGATGTAGTGAGGGCACATTGGAGTCGGTCAAAATATCCCACAAAGTGTGCATGTTGGCTAAGCTGATTTTCTGAGATGGTAATAGAATCTTTAAGTGAATGTAACAGAGAATGGAAAACAAAACTCTGTCACACACACACATCATTTGTCGTGCCGAGATGAGACTCGCATTATTTGATTCACCTGAGTGAGAGCAATCTAGCAAACTAATTAGTAACTTAATCACATGTGAGAAACACATTTTAGAAAATCTAATGGTTTAATGTAGAAATCTCCAAGATGAAATCACATCAAATGGGAGGGAAGGTTTAGAAGCTACTTCAATTACATTGCTCCCTTCATTAATATGCCCAATGAGTAAAATGGGGATAGTTTAGTGTGATGTCATTTCGGAAGACTGACCACTCACATAGCCTGACAAAACAAAATAGAGGAACGTTACACACCTCTAAACGGAGTGATTGCTAATCTATTAAAGTCGATCCTCAGAGAATGAAGGGAACTCATGGACAGACCGACTGGAAAAAGGCGATAGAAAGAGGAAATGACAATACAGGAGGGAAAATATATTAGCATGCTTTCTTTTGGACATATCTTAGTTTGCTGGCAGACCATTTTGAGAGACCTATATGGTGTTCAATCCCAGGTCTTCCTCAATGGATAAGGAATCAGACACGCCCAATGCAGAATTAGAGAAGCTGTTCTATCTTGCTGACTGATGCCTGCCTGTTACTAGGATGGGGTAATTATACCAGGCCTTGACAAGGTAACCACCTGTCTGTGACATAGCAAACAGCATTCCAATGTAGATAAAATGCCAAAGGAAAAGATCATTCTATGGGGAGGTATACTTTACAAGGGAATACATTAAATCCCAGTCCCTATTATTTCATCAAATGACTGTACATCCTGGGATATTAATACAGATTTCATAAGTTTGTTTCTGGAAACTTTGGATTTGATAAAAATAAACCCAAGTGTTGTGTATATTGGGAAATCTCTGAATTCTTTTTCTGTGTAGTGGGCAAAAACAGAATGGGAGCCGTATAATATTGTACTTTGCACGTGTCTAGAAAATATAATGTAATTGAACTTCACTCCCTGGTTATATCACTGAGCATGGTCCTGTTAATAGCTTTAAATGAGAGAGTTTTGAACTGCCATCTGTTTTTACCTGTGGGATGTTTTTACCCATGCATCCAAGCCCTACCATAAAAACTGTGCGTTACTGGCATTGAAAACATCATGATGGCCAGAACTCCCCAGAGAGTGCACAGGGAAAACATGAAGAATAGGCTGCCACCCATTTTTGCCTATGTTGTGAGCACAGGAGGGCACTGCCTAAAACCACCATTGGGCTACACACACAGTAGCCTGAAGCCATTGGGAATGGCAATACTGATTGCCAAAAGCAACCTAGAACTGTGGGGAATTAATTTTCTTAATGTCAAAAATGGATGCAGTATGGGTGCTCACCACTATCAGAAAGCCAGCGTTTTAAAACCACCAGACTTTTGTGTAAAACTGAACAGATGAACCCAAACCAGGCCAAGGAAAGACTTGCTAAGAGGTGGATACAATGTAAAACTATATTCTGAAATGACTTGAAGGAAGTAATTATTTAATGTATATGTAAAAATTGTAAGTTTGATTTAAACTGGGAACTAAAGTGACATTTAGCTGAATTCTGCCTGACAACTACCCCCGACAGGAGAAACCTGCTCAGCCACTCTTCCCAGGCCTAGCTGCATCCTGCTGCCCCTGCCAAAAGGAGATGACACCTCTCTGATTGAATTAAGGGAGGGGTACCTGCAGACTGCAGGAGGTTGAACAAAGCCCTGTCCTGGGCTCAGGCAAATGTTATATTGGGGGGGTCGTAAAAATGGCTTCCTCTTGGGGGAAACTGGGAAGGGCAGTGCCTCTGCTAGTAAGCTGAACTTGGGGGAAGTGGATAAACCAATTATTCCACCATGTGATGCGGGAAGCCACACCCCTTTTTGACCAGGGCATACTTTTAAAAAGATAGATAACTCATAGTGCGGACTGGTCAAAATTATATAAATAATATCATTATTCTTGGGATTTTTCCGTGCACATTTTAAGAGGTGTTAGGACCCTGTGGTGTATTCTGGGGGGTTGCTAGCGGAAAATAGGGTCTTACTCCAAATGTCTGCATGATAAAAATCTGACACTTCATCAATTAATGTCCATACTCCTTGCGCACATTTGTGTAATTTTTAGTAAATGTCCGATATTGGTAAACCGACCAAAAAGCACAAAATGTTGTCATTTCTGAATCCCAGCTTCTAGGAACATGGGGCTTGAACAGAGACCTGTCTTAATTCATCTGTAATATGCACATGTAATGTCAACCACTTGTGTATCTGGGAAATATGTATTTGAATCAAATATAGATTTGTGGGCAAATTGACCAGGAGAGGATCCTCTGACCCATAAACAGACCTCATCATGATGACAATCCATTTCCTTCCCCCAATCATGGGAGAGGGGAGAATTGGGCCAATGACAAGTAGAGAGGGGCAGGCTCAGTTATGCCACGCACACACCCACTTTCACTTTCCACTTTCTTGCGGGACGCTTTTCCGGGAGACTCCAGACTTCAAATCCATCAACCTCCAGAGACCCAGAGAGACCAGAGAGACCAGAGATCCAGAGAGGCCAGAGATCCAGAGAGACCAGAACTGTGCAGTGCTGAGAGCAGAACCAGAGTCCAGACCGCTGTTTAGAACCACCCACCGGAAGTCCCGTCCAACCTGACCAGACCTTGACGGCTTATTTCAAAAATATAGTGTGAGTACTCACTGTGCAAAACAATTTCTTAGTTTAAAATAATCTAATCCAAACTTTTTTAGCCTGTTAGAACCGCCTCCTAGAATCTTGTCATTCTGTAATCTTTAAAACTGAAAACTGTCATCTGTCATTCTGAGCTTTTAAATTTCAAATCCGAAAAACTACTTTCACAAAATCGTCCGTATCTCCGGAACCGTTTGTGTTAGGAGCGAAATTTAACTTTTATCTTAAAGCTAAGATTCTAGGCTTTAAAAACAAACCTGTACTCCTTATAGGGTCTCCGTAATTACGCTCGACGCACGCGATTTGACATTTTGCACAATTTCAGCCACGTGTAAAAATCAGCAGCTTCTTGCTTTCCTTTGCTAAAATTCGTTTTAACCTGCTGGTTACTCATAGAGCATTGCTAAAGTGAGCCTGAACTAATATAAACTAGCTATCACTCACCCTGAACCTCTACAGGGAATTAAAATCAATTTTAGCATCATTTCACTTCATTGCCACCACATTCAAAGCATTTTGGGCCTCTGTTTTAAAATCATACCTGTTTTTCTCTAAGCTTGCTAGGGGGGAACTGCATTTCGTATTGCATTTTGTTGGGATTCTTGAAGACTGTGTGCTCTCCTTCCATTTCTTGCATTGCATAGGGGGGGGGGCGAATTGCCAGAGAAAAAGTGATTATATTATCTTTTGCTAAAATCATATCAAGTTATTTCCGTACTGCATTTTATTCCTCATTGCTTTTCCCTTGAAACCATAAAAGTATTTTCGCTGCCTTATCCATCCTATACCAACTCCTCATTGATTGTAAAGAAGTGTGCTAGTGTCAGGTTACCCATTGTTGATCAACATTATATTCATAAGTGTGATATCAATTATTAATTTATTATAAAAGTGTGATATATATATATTGTTTAATTTTTCAAATAAACCTTTTAAGTTTGCAAAACAAGCCTACTTCTTGGCTCTGTGGGGTCAAGGGGGATTCTAAGAGAGGGGTGTTATACAAGGGTTCATCATCCAGATTATAACTTGCCATAAAAATACATAAATAAGGGCTTCCCTTGGGCATCCCAGACAAGGCACTGACTTAGTGGGATTGCTTGATTGGAGTTACTTACAGAGTGGGGGCTCGTAGCCGGGACTTCTGGGTTAGATTTACCACTTGTGCAGCTTAATACAGTGTGCTAACTGACGGGATACATACATCCGGTCAAACACCACGATGTGGTATGCTGTAAAGCACTCCTCAAAGGAACGCTCTAAGGAGAAGGTCTGTTTTGCAAAATAAAACACAAACTTCTGTAAGTCAGGAAGGAACTCAAATTCCAGAATGACGACCCTGGTAGACATCAAAATAGCCAGAGAGCACTTCTTACATAAGCTATTTGTGAGAGGTGAATGGATTGAGCAGGGCCAGGATGCGTGGTTGCAGGCAATCACGCAACAGGTCACTGCAACTTGGCTAGATACCTGGAGAGCTCAGGGTCCCTTACATGTGGCCCTGAGTGAACTATACATGGCTCCTAAAGCTAAAGATGAACACGACAAGATGGTTAGGATAGCGGCATGTTTGTACCTATATATGGGAGCCATGCAGGACAAATGTGCTGAAGGCCATGATCTGGCAAATAGGCAACAGATCGCATTAGAGAAGGCACAATCTGACCTGGTCTCTTCTGAGCAGAGGATGCACAGAAGCCAGGAGTCAGAAAATGAGAGCAGACAGTATCTCATTAAAATCAAAGAGGACATGTGTATCCTGCAACAGGAAAAGTCTGACCAGGATACCAGATTTCAGGCCTTGCAGAAGGAGTACCAAGAGGTTTGGACTCCCTACTGCAGAGCCAGAAAAAGCTGGAGCAACAATTAGATTTCAATAGGGCATGTGCTGAGCAGGTAGTCACCCTGCAAAGCCACCTAGATAGGGAAAAGGCAGAGAGAAATAAACTGATCCTGAAAGACCTGGATACCCAGGCAGAGTTTGATAAGGAGCGCCAGAAAGCTGGTGCCCTTCAAAGGCAAAGGGACGACCTGGAGGCACAGATGCAGACTCTTAGTCAGGAAAAGGACACCGTAAGCCAGGAAGTCTGCCACTTAAAAAGGAAAATTGAAGAAAATCACCTGGCCCTTCAGGGAGTGGGTGACCTCCAAAAAGAACACCAGAACTTGTTAGAGCACACCATGAGGGTGGAGGATGCTCTGGCAAGAAAGGAGCAGGCCAATAGGGACACAGCTCAGGAGGTAACCCTCCTGCAGCAAAGACTGGCCCAGTACTCCAGGACCAATCAGGAGGCACAGCACAATGATAGGCTCCAGCAACAGGTAGCCATGCAGGTGAGATTGATAGAGTCTACTAAGGCCTTGGTTGAGGAGCTGAAAACCCAGGCTCTTGCATTGCAAAAGGGAGCAGGGGCTGATAGAGATGAAGTTCGCTGGGAAAGGGAAACGCCTGAGTATAACCTCAGGAGCCCTAGTACCAGAGGCCTTCATCTCTAAAAGTCCCTGGACTCTGCCACCCCCATGGTCCCTGGTGCACATGAGCACGGGGCCATAGGGATGACAGATTACTATCCAGCCAAAAGGATGGGGCTCATAGGCCAGTACCACCCAGGAATGGATGGGCGGGCATCCGGGTATGGGCACCTAAGTACAGTGCAGTTTAGTGGGGAACCCCAGGAGAGTAGGCCCACTAAGGCATCCTGAAAACCTCTGCCCAGTTAGGTCAGTGGGGGGGTACCCATTAAATCCTGGTAGCAAGGAGGGATCTAAAGACTCCTCTGAGCGTCACAGGACACAGGAGACCAGGTCCCCACATTCTGCCAGCTATTCCCAGGCTCGCAGAATCCGGGAAAACCTGGAAGATCAGACGGGCACCTCTGGGAGCAGTGCTTCGGAGTCAGAGGATGAATGGACCAGGGTTACCCGAACCAAAAAGGCCAATAAGGCAAAAAGGGCCTTGCTTAAGGACCCATTGAAACAAATAAAGGCAATAAGGAGCGTCATCACGCCTTATCATAAGAACGCCAAGTATTCTGTTTGGGAACACTTGGAGCTCTATGAGCAAATGATGGCGACTTTCCATTTGAAGGACAGCAGTAGCTGCATCCAATACGTCAAGTGGACATTCTCCCCAGAATACTCCAGTTTCTTTGCAGGGCTGGAGGACCAAAACCATTCAAGATGGTCCGCATATAGGGCGGCCATCTTGAAACATTTTTCTGTTCATAGAAATCCTCAAGAGGCTCGCAAGGCAGCCTACAATTTGCAATGTGGGGAGGATCAGGCCCCACAAGAATTCGTGCAAGAATTGAAGCGTGCCTTTGCGCAGACTACCAGAAGGGTGCGCACGGACAGCAGAGAATTTGTCAATACTTTTTTCCATGCCTTGCCCAAAAACATCATGACCCAGCTAGTGAGAGATTTTCACGAGAAAAGGTCACTAGACTGGGTCATTGAACAGGCTACCCGGATCTATGAGGTGCAGAAGCCCGTAGAAAATAAAAGTAATGCACAGAAAAACCCCAAAACCAACAGCACCCCTGCTGCTGCCAAGGTGGCGGAGGTAAAGGTTGCCCCCGTTTTAGATTTGGAGATGGGGGGGCCTAAAAACCTGCCTGCACCAAATAATTCACAACCCAGAAGGCCCTCGGGCCAGTCACAGACAGGGAGTCGAGGAGGTAGTCCCACAAATGGGGTCCCCCGCTCCCCTGATTATGTAAGACCCCGTTACAAGGGAAACCGACCCATCCTGGGTTATGTGTGGACTCCTCCAGCCTAAGGGGGGGATCCATCCAAGCACCTGACCCAGGGAACTTCCCTCCTAACTTCCCCCAGGAGGGCAAAAATTCACCAAATTTTGGGCAGAACTTTTTTCCCAGGTATCCACCCAATTTCCAGCCCCAAAATCATCCATCCTTCTTTTCCCAATTCCCTGAGCCCAGACAACCCAATCCAGGAGAGGGGAGGCCAAGGGTGGAGGGGTACCCAAATCTTCCCAACCCGGGGTAGTACCAGAGAAGGGATAGCTACCCTTCCTGGGATCAGCCCAGGGGAGAAAACAGAACCCCGTATCAACCTGAGCGGGTTTCCCAACTTGAGCGCCAGGTCCAAAATATGGCACGGGATCTGGGTCACATACTGAGGGCTCAACAGAACCCTCAGATGAGCATGCCACCGCAGAATGCCCCAAACTCTGGGCCTGGTGCTCCAGAACAATGACGGGGGCAGCACCCCGATAACCCACCGGTTCCCAGGGAGGAGGCACAAGGGGAAGAGGGGTGTAAAGCCTTGGAGGAAGCTTCCTTCCCAACTTGTAAACAGCCCCTGGAAAACCAGGAACCGGAAACAAAATCTCCTGCCCCTGAAAGTCTGCCACCCAAGGAGCAGAGAGGAGGTAGGAGAAACAAAGGACCCAAACAGACCCACTTTGTGGAGGAGGGACAGGTCTTCCAATTTGTGGGAGAGGGATCCTCAGAGGATGTTGGGAAAAGGATCTTCTCCTTCAGAGATGGGGGAACTCCTCCCAAGGAAAAATGGGTCCCAAGAGATTCCAATCCAGACTTGGTGGATGTGGGGATTGAGCTGTCACCGCCCATTATCCTATCCCAGAACCAACAAAACCAAACTTCCCTGGTTCAAACCCATCCTGGTGACTGCCCCCAAAAAGGCAGGGGCAGCCCAGAACCGGAACCAGGGGAACCTAAAACCGAATCAACAGACTGGGTAGATGTGGGGATTGAGCTGTAGCCGCCCCTCATTCTATCTCAGAACCAACAATACCAAAATCCCATGGGTCAAACCCATCCTGATGACTGCCTCCAAAAAGGGGGGGGGCGGCCCAAAACCCGAAACCATTTCCAGTTGCCAACTTTTTCTTTCAGATTCCCCAGGCTCTCCACAGAATTCTGCCCAAATCTCTTCTCTCGCCATGTCCAAAACCAGAAAGTTAGCCCACCAGTTGCCCAAAAATGTGCATTATCTGTGCCCCCTTGAGGAGAAGGAGGGAAGATACTATGCCCCGGTACAAGTACAGGGGCAGGGTACAATCTTGGCGCTGATGGACACTGGATCTCAAGCTACCGTTCTGTCCAAAAGGGCCTTTGATGAACTAAATGCAGGAAGGGGGGAGAATTACCGTATTCCTCTCACCTCTCTTCCTGGACAACTGCAGAACTTTGACGGGAAGGAAATTCCTGTCGAGGGGACTGCAGACTTGGACATTAAAATTGGGCGACACAAGGTGAAACACCCGGTCATAGTAGTAACTCCAGAGGGCACCCCTTGTTTACTAGGGAATGACCTCCTGAGAAGGTTGTCACCCCTAATAGATTGTGTAAACAAGGTCCTCTGGACCCAGACTAGCCGACCAATAAAATTAAAACAGAGTGTCAACCATGTTAGTTTAAACGGCACCTGCCACATGGTTGAACAAATATCAGACCAAGTAGAATTTCACTTCCATAACAACCAAATTCCAGACGTGACAGTAATAGCAGTAGGACAACAGAATGGTGATGGGGGGTCCTCTCTATTTCTGAAAATCAACCTCCCTTCCAGTTTAAGGTGGTATTCCACACTGGAAGGAAACACTCTGAAATTCTTTACCAATCCACAATCAGACACTCCCACTTCTAGGGTCCAGAAAGATGTGAAATCAGCTCAGAGCCTGGCTGATATTCAGCAAATTGGAGAGCAGTTGTTCATCCCTGCTCAGTTAAATGATGGGAAGGACTCTGTTCTCGCCCGAGTGTGTGTGAACAACGGTAAGAGCTTCATCAGCGAAGCCATGTTCCGCCAACTCCCAAAAGATCCAGCCATTCCCACATTCAAACTGATAGACAAATGGGAAAAGGATCTGGAAACACCCAATTCCAAACATCTCCTGCCAAGCAGGTGTATGCTCAAAATCTCCATTGGCAACAAGAGCATAGTCCATAATTGTTGGGTCGTGCGAGACGTCACTGCCGTCTTTTACTTAGGCAGTGACATTCTCAATCGCTTCGCCATTAGTTTGGACCTAATAAACTTCAAAGCATGGTCCTGATTAGCGGATAATCCCATGGGCTGTGATGATTCAGAAAAAGCATTTAGGTCAGCTCAATTGCTACCTTATGCTGTTGAAATACAGAGTAAACAGGAATTTACCATCCCCGAAAGACCCGACAATTCTCCCTGGAAGTGAAAGATAAAAGAGGACAAAAATTGAAAAACCCTGATGCTTATATTCATCTAAATGCTTCTCTCCAACAGCAAGGGTTAGGGGTAAACCCAACACCATTAGTCAACATAGAACATGACACCATTCCAATAGAGGTGGATAACAGCGACTTAAAGAATATTGCTCTAGCCGCAGGCACCATTATTGGAATGGCGGTTGATGACCGACATTTCTCCATTGATTTAGGAAATGAACTGTTAGGACAAATCCCCAAGGACTGTTTTGACAGTGACAGTGATGACAATACAACACCAGACAGGATTTTCACCCGGCATGGGGGGAACTTACTGGTGTACACTTCTTGCCCTTATGGTAAGGAAGATGTGACTTATGACTTCAGGAGGGATGAGGTGATTTTCCAGGTCCATGAGGGCTGCTTTTCCCACCTGAAGCCTCCAGTCCATATCAGCACTCTGACCAGGGACTTCTCCACCCAGCTGGAGGAGGCCGCTGAGATAGCCAAACCAGAAGTCTTTCAAGGATTCAGGCAGATGGTGGAAGAGAGAGTCAACCTAGCTGATGCCTGTGTAACTCTGGAACAGAAGCAAAAGTTGAAACAAGTTTTCTTGGATTTTCAAGATCTCTTTGCGGTAGACTCATATGACTGTGGTCGCACCGACATCCACACAAGAACAATTCCCACGGACCCTGGAATGACTCCAGTGTTTGTGAAGCAATATCGTTTGCCTCTCGCATCCATGGAGTCCCTTACTGAAATAATTAAGAACCTTGAGTCCCGGGGAATAATCCGTCCAGTCCACAGCACTTTCAATAATCCGGTGCTGGGAATATTGAAGCCAAACAGCCAGTGGAGACTCTACGGCGACCTTAGGGAGCTCAACAAATGGGTCCATACTTCCCGATGGCCTCTGCCCTGCATTGACCAAGGGCTGGCCCAGATTCAGCGGTCACAGGTATTCACAGCAATAGACCTGAACAATGGATACTGGACCCTGCCTGTCAGTAGGGAGGACCAATACAAACTGGCTTTTACCTTTGGGGGCCAGCAGTACACATGGACCCGGACTCCCTTCGGATACCTCAACTCTGGCAATGAATTCAACATTTTCCTACATAAGGCCATGCCCGACCTGGGTGCGAGGTGTAACCTGGCTTATGTAGATGATGTCCTCATCAAAAGTTCATCTGTGGAGGAACACATAGCGGAGATCCGTTATGTTCTGACTCAGTTGAGGGCCGCTGGAGCAAAACTTTCCTTTCAGAAAGCACAGTGGTGTAGAACCCGTGTTAATTTCTTGGGGCATCAGATTACTCCTCAGGGTCTCTGTCCCCAGGAAAAGAAAGTGGAAGTACTCCAGAAACTGAAGGATCCCACAACTCTGCGGGAACTAAGGAGCCTCCTTGGACTGACTAATTACAGCAGAAAGTTCATTGAGGGCTACGCAGAGATCACTAGACCCCTGATTCATCTCTTGAAGGGGGGGGGTCAAGTGGGAATGGGGTCCAGAACAATCCGAGGCAGTAAGACAACTCAAAAGAAGCCTCTCACAAGCGCCTTGCCTAGCTTACCCTATCAGAAACAAGGAGTTCTTCCTGGAGACAGGGTTCTCTAATACGTGCTTGATGGCAGGATTATACCAAAAGCATGACAAGGTCAATAAAGTAATCTCCTATGCGAGCAAAACTTTATCCTCTGTGGAGGAAAAATTCAACGATTGTGAGAAGGCACTCCTGGCAACGGTGTGGGCAATGAAGAATTACCGCCCGTTTATCCAGGGGGAACACATCATAGTGGAGACTCCACACCAGCCTCTGCAATATCTCCAAAGTGACAGAATCCGGGCCGGAAATGTGAGTAATTCCCGAATTACTTCCTGGATTCTGTCAATGCAAGGCTTTCCTGTGGAGGTCAGATATGGCCAAAACAAGAAGAGTCCCCTTGCGCAAGGTCTGGCTGACTTGCATGATTGTGCCAGAGAAAACTGTCTCGAGGACGAAAGTCTAAAACTCAAGGACAACCTGGAGGCATACCTTAATTCCCCACACAAAGCTTTTAAAGAAGACAAGTGTGAGGGAATGCCCACTGTCTATGTGGATGGATGCTCTTACCATGTTGACAACAACGGGGAAAAAGAACTTGTGGCTGGCGTAGGGAACGCATGGGTGAATGAGTCCCCAGAACCCTCCGCTGGATACAAAATTGGTCCCCGAAGTAGTCAGGTGGCAGAGTTGATGGCTGGCATCAGGCCATCCTCACTGCTGTCCAACATCAACTCCACGAACTGGTCATAATCACAGATTCGGATTATGTACGGAACGGGTTCGTGGAGCACTTGGTAATTGGAAAACCAGAGGCATGTTATGTGCTAATAACAAACCCCTGAAACATGGAAGTTAATCCAAAATATTGATGATCTGGTCACATCGAATGGGATGACCATCTACTGGAAAAAGATTAAGGGTCATTCCAAAGTAGAGGGACCAGACAAAACTGGAAATGACTTAGCTGATCAGCTGGGCAAAACCGGGGCCATCCAAGGGGATCTAATAGAAATAGAGTCCCTGTTGGGGGAAATCCAGGTCACTGCTATCACTAGGTCCCAGACAAATGCTCACAATGATCTTTCAACTGCACAATGGAGTAAGGAGACCCCTGATGCTGATTTGATTACAGCTCAGAAAGGGGATCCAATAATTGGTAAGTTTTACCAACACCTTGAGGACCCTGAGAACTTTCCCCTGATGGATACCGATTACATTGGGAAAGAGGACCTAAGGTTGTTGCTGAAATGTCCAAAAATGTTCTGAATCCAAGACAGTTTGTTGGTAAGGAAATCCCAAGCTGGCCATGATCAGTGGGTGGTTCCTACCGCATTCCGAAGCCTGATGTTAAGTCAAGCCCATGATGCGGCCACCGCCGATCATAGGGGTTTCATACAACACTTGAAATCTTAAGAGAGGTTGCATACTGGCCACACATGGGGCAGGACCTCGACCAATACTTGAAGGGGTGTCTTATGTGTGCACAATTTCAGCCAACATCCCTCACACACCGGGCGCCTCTCCAAAAGAGGGGAATGACACTGCCATGGTCAGATTTACAAATCGACTTTGTGGGCCCCGTGATTCGCTCCGCTAGGGGGAATAAGTACATGTTGACGGTCACATGCTTGTTTACCAAGTGGGTGGAATGTCTCCCAGCCCCAAATTGCAAGGCAGAAAGAGCAGCTGCCCTGATGATTAACCACATCTTTTCCCGTTTTGGTCTACCTCAAAGGATTGAGTCAGACAGGGGTAGCCACTTCACCAGTGAAGTAATGACAAAGATGTGGGAGATACTGGGGGTTAAAAGGAAGCTACGCATTGCTTACAGGCCAGCTTCTTCTGGAGCAGTGGAGAGATACAACCGAACCATTGTGAGCATCTTTAAAAGGTTTGTGGCAGATTCTGGGCCAAGTTGGGATATCCGATTACCTCTGGTCCTAATGGCCATCAGATCTACCCCTTCATCTGCAACTAAAATGTCACCATTTGAGTTGATGACCGGACGCAAGATTGTGCTTCCCCAGCATTTGCTCTACAGGACCCAAGAGCAGACGTTGATAAATGCCTCCACAACTCATGAGTATGTGGAGAATTTAAGGAAACACCTTCAACATGCTTTTGCCTATGCTCAGCGGAATCTAGAAAGATCAGCTGATAGCATGAAAACCCACTACGACCTGAAAACCACCAGGAAAGTATACGAGGTGGGGGACCGGGTCTATATATACAATTTCCAAAGGAACCAGGCCAAACAGTGAAAATGTTTGCCTACATGAAGGGACCCTTTGAAATTATAGACAAGATCTCCCCTGTAGCGTATAAGATCCACATCCCCAAAGGTAGTCTGGCGGAAGGGGAAGACAAGTGGGTACATATAAATCAGCTAAAGTGTTGCCATCCCAGGCACACTCTGCAGCAACTGGAGGAGTCCTCTGCAATACCAGAGGGGACCGCTCCAGATTAATTCAGTTCCCATCCTAAAATATCCCACATATAGTCTCTAAAATATTATGATTGGAAAAAAAAACGTTTCATGATGATATCTTGTTTTTCAAAATAAGAATGCTATTATCTATTCTCGTGATTATAAAATGTATATGTCGCCCCACTATATCAATAGTGGTGGAAAAATGTCTATGAATAGGTATTGCCGCTTTTGCTTTGTCGTCCTAGGAGAAAGAAAACCTGGAGACTGGCCAAGGAGGCTGTAGTATAAATGAGGGGCAAGTGTTGTAATTAATAAAATATTTATTGTTACACTTATATATTAAGATATAGATATATAAAAGGGGATATGAGAGGAGTCTCTGAAGGAAGATGCTTCAGTCTCTCCAGCCGTCTCTTCTCTGTGTTCTCCTCTCCACCTCCACATTCTCCTTCCAGAATCCCTCCAGATTCCACCCTCTTGTAGCAGCAGATGTTACCATGCTACACATCCCTCTTCTTTCTAGACCAATCTTTACTCTCCATAGTCTGTTAAGTACATCAGTCTCTGGTACTTCCTTCCAAACCTTGACACTGACGCTTTCATTCCAGTTGGTACATATATGGGAGTAACTGGTAAGGAAAATTCCTGGTTCTCTGTACTTCCATCTCCATCTCTTTTATCCACACACTCACCACCACTTCTACCATCCACCACCATGACTCTTTCCATATTCCATACTCTACCATCACTTGTTCTTACAGCATGTTTGAATAATTCTATAACTTGGATCGGATCAGACCACCTAATCCCTCTCACTCTAAGGGCTTCCGGAAGCTTCACTCTCACAAAACAATCCACTTCCAGTTCCTCATTAACCCTAAATCTTTTCTTGTCATGCCATACTTTATTTCTATTTTGTTTCTGTCTAATCTTATCTACAGCATTATCAGTTACCACTCCCATATTGATCACTTCACCCATCCATCCAGGACATAACTTGGTAGTCTCTTTTCTTCCTCTACTGAATTCAAATGGTGAAACACCTGTGGAACTGTGTGGGGTAAACCGGTGTGCCATAATAACATTTCTGACTGACTCTTTCCAGTTCACAGCATTGGCCCATGCCCATTTTATGGCATTTTTTAGAATCCTGTTGTATCTTTCTACTACACCATTAGTTTGTGGGTGATACACCGCACTAGTTATATGCTTAATGGATTTTTGTTTTAAATATTCTTCCATCTCTCTCGAAACAAATTGAGGGCCATTGTCAGAAAGGATAACTCCAGGATATCCTTCCCGACTACATACCTCTTCCATGAAATTGATGATGTTTTTAGTTGTCACACTAGGCATCATTTTCACTTCTGCCCACCTTGTAAGAATATCAATTATAACTACACAAAACGTCTGACTGCCTTCACTCCATATAGGACCCATTATATCAATCCCAACTTTCATCCACGGTCTGCTCGGCACATCAGTCATAACCATCGCATACTCACTCCCCACACAGCCTTTATCGGACTTATTACAAAGGATACAGTTTCTTATGATCCTCTCGATTTCAGCATCACATCCCGGCCACCAGTACGTGTTTCTTATCCTGCACTTGGTTTTGGAAATGCCTTGGTGGCCTTCATGTCCTAGTTCAATAATTTTCTTCCTTACATTCACAGGTGGAATTAATCTGTCCCCTCTAAACAAATATCCACCTTGTACACTCAGCTCATCTCTGACACTCCACAGTCCTTGCACATCTGCTTCCTTGATCTTATTGAGAGGAACATGTCTGTTGTTTATATTTTTTATCATAAACTGTAATTTTAAGTCCTTATTCATGCCTTCCAACCATTCTTCTTTAGCAATAGCTGAATCTTGTAGCATACATATAATTTCTTGTTGGTTTTCTTCACTTTCATATTCATTTTCTTCTTGAGAATTCGTGAGCCTGGATAAACAATCTGCAGCATAATTCCTCACTCCTGGAATATACTTGACCACTACATTGAACTCCTGCATTCTATGAACCCATCTCCGTATCCTTGCAGATACGTTGTCCAGACCTTTGTTCGTGAATAGTTCCACAAGCGGTTTGTGATCTGTGTTTATCTCAAATTGTGTTCCCCAGACAAAACTACGAAATTTGTCCACAGCCCATACAATAGCTAAAGCCTCCTTCTCGATAGTTGCGTACTTCTTTTCTGCTCTTTTTAACAGCCGTGAAGCAAATGCAATTACCTTCTCCTCTCCATTATGTAGTTGCGCCAACACTGCACCCAGACCCACATTACTGGCATCTGTAGTGATAACCGTTCGCTGTCCCCTTACAAAGTTCTTCAGCGCCGGTGAAGTTGTCAGAACACTCTTTATATAATTGAATTCCTTCTCGCAATTTTCATTCCATTCATATTTGACATTTATCCTAGTGAGATCCCTCAATACAGCCGTGTGATCAGCAAACCTTCTAACGTACTTAGAATAGTATTCAGCCATTCCCAAGAATGTTCTCAATTCTTCTTTGTTGCTAGGTGTCGCCATATTATTGATCGCAAACATTAAATCCAGCTTGGATGTAGTCCCTTGCTCTGATATAACATGGCCTAAGTATTCAATTTGTTTCCTATGGATCTTTGATTTCTCTTTACTCAATGTCATTCCCGTTTTATATAACTTCCTTAATGCTCCATCCAGAATTTTATCATGCTCTGCTTGATCTTTGGCAAATATGAGAATATCATCTTGAAAGAAAATAATGCCCTCATCGCCATCAAAAATGTGGTGCATGGTCTTCTGAAACACCGAAGCTGCTGATATAAGACCAAACGGCATTCTCTTATACTGATACAAACCCTCCGGGGTTATAAACGCTGTCAGATGCCTTGAGTCTTCGTGCAGACAAATCTGGTGATATGCTGAAGTAAGGTCTAAGGTCGAAAACACTTTTGCTGACCCCATCGTTGATAACAGTTCTTGAATGTTGGGAAGTGGATGTCTTTCAGGGATGATGCACTTGTTCAGTTCTCTAAGGTCTATACACACTCTTACTTTCTCAGAGCTTTTCCTCACCACTTCTAATGGTGATACCCACTCTGAAGCATCAATCTTTTCTATTATATCCTGTTCTTCCAGTTTTCTCAATTCCCTTTTGACCTCATCTCTCATTGCTAAAGGCACATTCCTCAGCTTCTGTGCGACTGGCTTACAATTCCTTTTGAGCTGTATTCTGTGCATAATCCCTTTTGCGCAGCCTATTTCATCCTTGAACACCTCCTTCTTCACTTCTTCTGTAGACATCTCATTGGATTCAATCACATAGATGGACTGCTCAGCACTGGCATCCAATCTAACCTTTAGCCATCTTGATGTGTCCAGCTAAGTAAAGGCGTTGTTCCTTTTCTTGATACATAGACTTTCCCTTTGGTAGTTCTATCCTTGAAGGCTAATTTTGCTTCAAACCATCCAATAATATCTATTTTCACGCCACCGTAAGCACTTGGATTAATGTCTGATTCATTAAGCCATCTTGGACCAATTCTTCTCCATATCTTTTCACGGAGCAACGTATATTTCGCTCCTGAATCCGTCATCATCCTCACTGGAGCATCATTTATCTTAATGATGGTTTTGGGGCTCTCCAGTTCCGTTCCTTTCTCATTATCACTAACAGCAAAGACACGTTCCTCCTCCTCATATTCCTCTGGACCTCCAATCCAATTCATGCTTCCTTTATCAACTCCACAACATTTGGCCATATGACCTCTTCCATTGCAGTTTTTGCATATAATGTGGATAGCCGGACACTCGGGACTGTTAGCCCAGTGCATGGGACTATCACACCTAAAGCATGTCCTAATTCTTCCTCTGCCTCTCTGGCTCATTTGAGGACGTCTATTACTCAAGAACCGTCCACTGTTGTATCCTCCATAACCATGTGTAACTCCCCTACTTTTTACATCATTACTGTATCTGTAAGTACTTTGCATCTTGGGCTCCTCCTTCTGTTTCATTCCAGCATTTTGGTTGTACCCATTGTCAACTTTTGTCATTTGAATTGCATTAATCGGATTTTCTGGCTTCAGAGTGGTATTCTTCACTCTATCCTCAAGCGTTTTGACACAATTCTCCATATGTTCAACCCCTTTGGCTATACGCAGTACTACTTCGAAATCAGGATCGTCTTCAGCCCAAAGTCTCTCTCTAATTTTAGCACTCTTACACTCCAGCATGAATTGATCTCTGAGTCTTTCATCTAATTGTGCCCCAAATTTGCAATTCTTTGCTAAGTTTCTCAGGACAGTTATACATTGTTCCACACTCTCTCCACTTTCTTGCGACCTCTTACCAAACTTATATCTTTCCAAGATTGTACTCAATTTCTTTTCATAGTGTTTATTCAATTTGGCAACACATTTTTCATATTCGTTCATATCCCCTTCATCATCAGGTAAGTTTGGCAAGTCCTCATACTTTTCTTGTCCTGCTGGTCCCAAACAATGAAGTAACAGTGACTTATTTCTCTCCACAAACCACTGAAGCATAGTGCTCGAATGACTTCAACCATCTCTTCCATGGTAAATTAGGTTCTCCAGCTTCAAGCAGAAACATGGCTGGTGGTGGGACAGTGTGCATTGTCATATTGCCAGCTGCAGACTGATCACCTGCTCCTATGTTGTTAATGATTGCTGTAGGCTTTTATGAGTGTAGGTTGTTAACTATTATCATATATTCCCCATTATTGTATGTCCTTACTGCTCACTACTGCTTACTGTGTTGATACTGAGACGAGTAGGAGCAGATCACTCGATCTTCATTTACAAAATAAATGTATTTTTTTTTTTACATTCTAAATTAGCGCTGCCACCCGCTTAGCAGTTATAAATTAAAATCTTAAATCGTTCCATTTAGTTCTTTCAGGCGCTCAAAATCTATCCATGAAGTTTGGGCCTTGTTACTGCAATTACGATAGCTGCAACCGTTTTGTTTATGCAACTTAAAATGGCCGCCCGCAGGCACGTACGTCACGACGTTGCGGGTCCTTTTCTTTAAAGCGGAAAGCTTTACACTGCGAGTCCGCGATCAGCTCGGGGAAGCTTTACACAGATCAGCTCGGGGCAGTGTTTGTTTTCAATGCTGCTAAAGACGCTCGCGCGCATCCCCAACTGCAATCGTGAGTTAACTTAGTAATTATAACAAACACAGTGACTTGCTCGTTATCGATAGGCTTGCCCAATTCCCCAATTATGCATGGAGGGCTGGGGGCAGGGATTTTTCACGCTCACCTGCAGGCTTCAATTTCTTCTCTTCACTTCTCTTCACTACAACAGTTACTGTATCCCACCTTCGTCGCCACATGTAGTATAAATGAGGGGCAAGTGTTGTAATTAATAAAATATTTATTGTTACACTTATATATTAAGATATAGATATATAAAAGGGGATATGAGAGGAGTCTCTGAAGGAAGATGCTTCAGTCTCTCCAACCGTCTCTTCTCTGTGTTCTCCTCTCCACCTCCACATTCTCCTTCCAGAATCCCTCCAGATTCCACCCTCATGTAGCAGCAGATGTTACCATGCTACAGAGGCGACCTGGGGACCGGGAGTGAAGATCCGAGGGGCCGGGGTACCGCCCAATCCTCCCATCAGGACCAGCAAGGAGAACTGATTGATCGACTGGAGGGAGGAAAAGATGATGAACTGTGCCATCTACAGAATTGGAAGAAGATGAGGCGAACATCCCAGATCTTGTGAGTTCCATCAGTGAAAGATCAGAATGGCCATCGCTAGAGGGGGGGCTTGTGGGATGTTTTTACCCATGCATCCAAGCCCTACCATAAAAACTGTGCGTTACTGGCATTGAAAACATCATGATGGCCAGAACTCCCCAGAGAGTGCACAGGGAAAACATGAAGAATAGGCTGCCACCCTTTTTTGCCTATGTTGTGAGCACAGGAGGGCACTGCCTAAAACCACTATTGGGCTACACACACAGTAGCCTGAAACCATTGGGAATGGCAATACTTATTGCTAAAAGCAACCCAGAACTGTGGGGAATTCATTTTCTTAATGTCAAAAATGGATGCAGTACGGGTGATCACCACTATCAGAAAGCCGGCGTTTTAAAACCACCAGACTTTTGTGTAAAACTGAACAGATGAACCCAAACCAGGCCAAGGAAAGACTTGCTAAGAGGTGGATACAATGTAAAACTATATTCTGAAATGACTTGAAGGAAGTAATTATTTAATGTATATGTAAAAATTGTAAGTTTGATTTAAACTGGGAACTAAAGTCACATTTAGCTGAATTCTGCCTGACAACTACCACCGACAAGAGAAACCTGCTCAGCCACTCTTCCCAGGCCTAGCTGCATCTTGCTGCCCCTGCCAAATGGAGATGACACCTCTCTGATTGAATTAAGGGAGGGGTACCTGCAGACTGCAGGAGGTTGAACAAAGCCCTGTCCTGGGCTCAGGCAAATGTTATATTGGGGGGGTCGTAAAATGGCTTCCGCTTGGGGGAAACTGGGAGGGGCAGTGCATCTGCTAGCAAGCTGAGCTTGGGGGAAGTGGATAAACCAGTTATTCCACCATGTGATGTGGGAAGCCACACCCCTTTTTGACCAGGGCTTAATTTTAAAAAGGTAGATAACTCATAGTGCGGACTGGTCAAAATTATATAAATAATATCATTATTCTTGGGATTTTTCCGTGCACATTTTAAGAGGTGTTAGGATCCTGTGGTGTATTCTGGGGGGTTGCTAGCGGAAAATAGGGTCTTACTCCAAATGTCTGCATCTTAAAAATCTGACACTTCATCAATTAATGTCCATACTCCTTGCGCACATTTGTGTAATTTTTGGTAAATGCCCGATATTGGTAAACCGACCAAAAAGCACAAAATGTTGTCATTTCTGAATCCCAGCTCGCATGAACATGGGGCTTGAACAGAGACCTGTCTTAATTCATCTGTAATATGTACATGTAATGTCAACCACTTGTGTATCTGGGAAATATGTATTTGAATCAAATATAGATTTGTGGGCAAATTGACCAGGGGAGGATCCTCTGACCCATAAACAGACCTCATCATGATGACAATCCATTTCCTTCCCCCAATCATGGGAGAGGGGAGAATTGGGCCAATGACAAGTAGAGAGGGGCAGGCTCAGTTATGCCACGCACACAGCCACTTTCTAAACACATAAAAGCAGACAGTGCAGGACAGGTAGGGACATTCACTTTCCACTTTCTTGCAGGATGCTTTGCCGGGAGACTCCAGACTTCAAATCCATCAACCTCCAGAGACCAGAGATCCAGAGAGACCAGAGATCCAGAGAGACCAGAGATCCAGAGAGACCAGAACTGTGCAGTGCTGAGAGCAGAACCAGAGTCCAGACCACTGTTCAGAACCACCCGCCGGAAGTCCCGTCCAACATGACCAGAACTTGACGGCTTATTTCAAAAATATAGTGTGAGTACTCACTGTGTAAAACCAATTTCTTAGTTTAAAATAATCTAATCCAAACTATTTTAGCCTATTAGAACCGCCTCCTAGAATCGTGTCATTCTGTCATCTTTAAAACTGAAAACTGTCAACTGTCATTCTGAGCTTTAAAATTTCAAATCCGAAAAACTACCTTGACTAAATCGGCCGTATCTCCGGAACCGTTTGTGCTAGGAGCTGTCATCTTAAAGCTAAGATTCTAGGCTTTCCAACAAACCTAGAACCGACTTGCTACTCCTTATAGGGCCTCCGTAATTACGCTCGATGCACACGATTAAATTTGCCACGATTTGACATTTTGCGCAATTTCAGCCATGTGTAAAAATCAGCAGCTTCTTGCTTTCCTTTGCTAAAATTCGTTTTAACCTGCTGGTTACTCATAGAGCATTGCTAAAGTGAGCCTGAACTAATATAAACTAGCTATCACTCACCCTGAACCTCTACAGGGAATTAAAATCAATTTTAGCATCCTTTCACTTCATTGCCACCACATTCAAACCATTTTGGGCCTGTGTTTTAAAATCATACCTGTTTTTCTCTAAGCTTGCTAGGGGGCACTGCATTTTGTATTGCATTTTGTTGGGATTCTTGAAGACTTTGTGCTCTCCTTCCATTTCTTACATTGCATGGGGGGGGGGGGGTGAATTGCCAGAGAAAAAGTGATTTTATTACCTTTTGCTAAAATCATATCAAGTTATTTCCGTACTGCATTTTATTCCTCATTGCTTTTCCCTTGAAACCATAAAAGTATTTTCACTGCCTTATCCATCCTATACCAACTCCTCATTGATTGTAAAGAAGTGTGCTAGTGTCAGGTTACCCATTGTTGATCAACATTATATTCATAAGTGTGATATCAATTATTAATTTATTATAAAAGTGTGATATATTTATATATATTGTTTAATTTTTCAAATAAACCTTTTAAGTTTGCAAAACAAGCCTACTTCTTGGCTCTGTGGGGTCAAGGGGGATTCTAAGAGAGGGGTGTTATACAAGGGTTCATCATCCAGATTATAACTTGCCATAAAAATACATAAATAAGGGCTTCCCTTGGGTATCCCAGACATGGCACTGACTTAGTGGGATTGCTTGATTGGAGTTACTTGCATACCTATTTAAATTTCCAATTGAAAAATGACAAATGTCTACTTTTTACACAGTAATGCCATAGAAACACCATTAACGAAAATCTAGAAAGCATGCACATTTAATAGGCAGTTTTCTTTTTTGTAAGCGATTGACAGGAAGGTCAAGTAGATTGTCTGATTTAATTTTGTTTTCTACAATACAAAAGCTTGGTCCTGAATCCTCATTCTCTTTTCAGCGTATGATGAATGTGCACTCAGGGTAAACCAAATGTACATATGGTGATTTGTGTGCTTTTTAAAACTCTACATTCAAGTTAAATGCAGCTTTAATAATTCATTTGACTACTATATGATGATTCATCATGGGAGTAATACTTGACATTGAAATTTCATAGAAAATGTAATGAAATATAATATAAATTGTCATTAGTATAGCACCTTTATCAAATCAAAGCACTGTAGGTAAATGCCCTTAGAAGACCAAAGCCCAGGGTATGAGAATTTTGACAGAGAAGATTAGAATGTATGTGCCCATTTTGGCCAAAAATAGGAATTTGGATGAGGGTGGCTGAACCCTAGTTAGCTACCCATGATGAGCAGGCATGTGGATGGGTGCTGTGAGGTAGTAGTGCAGGTGTGTGTCAGTGAAGGCGACTCGTTTTGTGTCCAGCTAGACCACATTTCTGTCATGGGATTTAGCTGCATTCTGATGACAGAGGAGTTGTGCGTTGTGTCTTAGAGTGGTGTATGGTAGCAGATGTGTGGGAGCCAGTGGACGTGCCTGCGGCTAGAGTCCATCAAATGGAGTGCAATACATACCCTTGAGCTTCAGCTGATTCCTTGTTATTGTCAAAGTGGCACAGTATTATGTCCTGGGTCTGCTGGGATTTGTTCTCTACCTTTCTCTGTAGAAATCCTGAGGAAACCCTATGGTACGACCTAAGTGGGGTCAGGGTTCATCAGGTTGCAGGTGGGAAGAGGCAAGTCATGAGGACCTTCCGGGAGGTAAGGTGACACTCTAACAGAATAGAAAAGATGTACCAGTTGTGTATATTTTAAATTGGTTTGCTTGTTTCTATTTTTAATAAATAGACTTTTGGTTCAACCCTGTGTATTTATTCTCATGAAAGGGGAGGGAGGCTGTAGGAAATCAATACTGTTAAACTGCTTTATCCCAGGTACATAAAAATAACCTTGTTTAATAAATTAAATGTGTGACCACTGATTTGGGGTGGGTGGAAAATTTCCACGAGCTAGATGTTGTTAGATTAAAACATCCTACAAGCCCTGGCCAATGTACTGGTTTGAACCAATCAGAACCAATACGGAAGCTGGCATGTGGGCTCATAAAGAGCCTATGTGATCATAAAACCCATTTTAGGCATACCACATAGTTAAAATAAACAAAGGACACCCTAAAATACAAAAAAGTGAAGATCAGTCCTTAATAAAAAACATCGTTATCTGAATTGCTACCATTAAATTGTCTTGGGCTACATGTGGCAAAATAGATTGTATCCCCGGTGAAGCCAAAAATGTAATTACAGCTGCCACCAGCCTATGGCCCAAAACCGATTATGGGGATATTATTACCCTAGTACAAAAAATGGGGGCGCCTCAGAGCCTTATTGGTGACCAAGGGCCATATACCCTAAATAAAAAAAAAAGAGTTGTATTTTCTTTTGTATTATTATCGTATTTTGTATTAGACAAAAACAAACCTTCCACAAATACAAAACATTATAAAATCGATAAAATACACAGCACAAAATAAAATATACATAAAAGAAAATAATTAAAGTTAGAGAATTAAATTCAATTAAATCAGTGCATCAAAATGTATAGAAAGGTCCCTGAGGTATCTTCATAAGGATGCACCTAAAGAAACAATTTCTCCTTGTATATCAAGCACAACCGGAAAGTATCACCCATTTCTATAGGGTGTACTGAGAGAAAGTCGCTAAACCTAAGTGCTCTTGGGTATCTATTTGACGGGAAAAAAGGGTCACGTTTTTGAGGATCTCACAAAATCTGCAAGACACATCTGGTCCAAGCTTCCAGGCACCCACAAGTTCCAGGGTAGGGAATTGGTTCAAAACAAAAGTAGATGTACCAGGCCTCATTACATTGGACGAGGTTAATGTACTTAAATAACGTGCCCCGTCTCCTAAAATGGTTGGCATATACCGTGTAGGTGTTGCACAAACCCAAAGATTTCACAGTTTTCAACCAATCTGTATTCAAGAATGTAAACTTTGTTTTGCCAGCGATTCTAAGTAGTTCTTCCTCATTCGACTGTAGGTTTTCCTGAACCTTTAGCATGTTGTCTCTAAACCTGTTAATAGGGTGTAGGGCTCCAGAATTCATGATACTACACAAGTCAATATATAGGGAATTTTTTACGGGAGAGATGATTTTTGCATAAGTGGTCAACTGCCTTCATATTGCCAAAGAGCTAAGCGAGGACAACCCCAGTTCAGGGGGTATTATTACACTAGGAATTTCCCTAGGCAAACGCAGTGTTACCTTCCACATAACCCCCGAATGATGCGCAGGCTTGGGCCAATATCCAAAAAAGTTGTGTCCAAACCATGGAGGATCACCTGCTAAGATTTTGCCCGATAAAAGCAATGAAGTGTTCTGTTATGTTATGTTAAAAGACTTATGAAGCACAACTGTTACCCAAAGGTGTCCTTTGCGCTAAGAAGGCCCCTCGATGAAGAACGACTTGACAACCGGCAGAAGGAAAGACAGGAGAGAAAATAAGCAATACATTTAGTGGTTAAACAAAAAGGATTTCAGAGCTTTTCTGAAACCCAAATGATCATCCATGCTCCTGAGGCACAAAGGGAGAGAGTTCCACAAAGAAGGAGCAGCGACCGAAAAGGATCTGCCTCCAACAGTGGATTTGCGCAAACGTGGTACATGAAGCAAATATTGATTTGCGGAGCAAAGCTTCTAAGAGGGTCAGTATCTCCTCATTTTCTGGCAGGTAAGTCACTCTACTGCCATGAAAGGCCTGATGGGCCATGCAGAGTCAGTCGGGAGCCAGTGCAACTTCTGAAGCACAGCACAAGTCCGGGCAGATCTGGGAAGCCCCACGACCAAATAAACTGCCAAGTTTTGCACCACCTGCAACCAATGAATACAGGTTTTAAGAGAGGTAGAAACCACCAGTCCACGCCAGTCAACCAGCACACAAGGAATACTTTTTTTAAAGTTTGAAATGGGCAGCACTACATCTGGCCTTAACCTGGGGCGCAGCTGAAAGTGATGTAAACATTTTTAAGCCTACATTTTTTACATTGGAAAGTGGGGCAGGGTTCAGGCTCAGGAGGGAGGCCAAAAAGCCACTGACCAGGGAGAACACTCCAATGAGTCAACACCCAGGACCATGACATCCATCTAGACAGCAAAAGCCTGTTTTTTTGCATCCAACCTCCTATGTCGGACAGGCATTTTCTAAGATGAACCGCTGCCTGCAGTTGATCATGATCGACACGCAAATCAATTGTGTGTCATCGGCATCGGAGTAAACCCTGCAGCCATGTGCATGAATTTATTTGGCCAAAGGGAGCAAATAGCTATTAAACAGTAAAGGAGAAATGACCGTCCCTTGGGAACTCTGCAAGTAAGAGAAGAAGGGGCAGCAGAGAAAGGGGGCAAAGAAAGAGACCATGTCCTATGAGACAGAAAGGACTGGAACGCCACTGATTCCAATCTCCACCAGGCGTTGACACAGAAGAGCATGGTCAATAGTTTCAAACACCACAGAGAGGGCCAATAAAATAAGGACACATACTCTGACTTTACCTAGTATAAGGATGAGATCGTCGATGACAGCAACTAGACCTGATTCTGTCCCCATTATCGTCCAAAAGCCCGACTGGAATGGGTCAAGAATGGCGTGTGACTCCAAGTAATATCTCAGCTGAGGCATCACAATGGCTCCAAGAAGCTTCATCAGGAACTGTAACAGCGAAATTGACCCAAGGTTAAGCAGAATAGTTGAGTCTAAAGAAGGCTTTTTCACAAAGGAGAGACCACCGCAGATTTCAAAAAAGCAGAGATGAACCCATTCTGCAAGGAATGGTTCACTACCGCAGCAAGCTTCGGAGCTAGCCCTCTTCCAATCATTTTCAGGACCTGAAGAGGAGCAGGGTCCACAGGAGAAGCAGATTTAAGTGATTTCACAATCTGCAGAACTTGCTGCTCCCCAACAAGAGGAAAAGTAACACGTGAATTCTCTAAGTGTGGAAGAGGAGGCAACATGCGTAAGGGGGAGCAGACAAGGCTCCATCAAGCTCCAACATATTCATACAAATCTTCAAATTCTTTTGGGTAAAGAAATCAGCAAGTGAGTCCACTCATTACGAGTTCGGCCGGTAGCCATACCACTATTGGCGCCATGGCTGCCGCCGAAATCGCATCTGTGTCCGGGTCCTCGGAATGAGGACTTACCGGCCATTCCGAGTTCGGATGGCCCTGTAATTCCTCCCTCAAGGACCCGGACACGGTCCTTCCCCATTCCCATTTCAGCCCCCATAGGGCTGAATGGGAATGGGAGAGGGAGCAAACAACGGGCCATAACGAGATGGCCCGTTGTTTGCTCCCTCTTCCCCTCGCGGGACCCGGTAAGCAAGCCTGGTTTTCCCAGGTGTGCTTAACGTGTCCCGCGAGGGGACCTCGTAATGTGGCGGAACGGGTTGAAAGGCGCTGTCACCTTTTACGGCGCTGTTTAACCCGTTCCGCCAGGGTCGTAATGAGGCCCACAGGACTTTAGTAGTAGCGGAAGCAGGTTGAGAGAACTCCTGCATACAGCGAAGAGCTCGTTGGGTTGACTTTGTGCTTCACAAATACGGTTGGAAAAATACACCATTTTTGTTTCCCTAATGGCCTCATGGTCGACAGGCTGCTGAGCTTTCAAAGGTAGTTTATCAGGCTCGGAGTATCCCACGCGCCACTGGCGTTCAGCGTTTGAGAGAGAGCAACTGCTCCGTTAGCCAGAGGGCAGACAGCCTTGCAGACTTTTTTAGCTGCTTCGTAAAAGCTACTTCCTCGATTGATAGATTGAAAGCAGAATACAGTGCTGATGAGTGACCAGCCAGAGACTTGCCACTAACAGCATCAAAATGGCCACTGATACATACAGGTGGTTAAGGTAGCTCGGATCACATGACTCGAAAGCCGAAAGGAGGAACACAAAGGCCCTGTGGTACTCCTTGAACAGGAATGAAGAAAGTAAAAGGAATAGGAAAATGATCGGACCAGACAAATGGATTATCAGGGTGAGTAATAATGTAATTACCCTCTGCACAAATCAAGTCTGAATTGTGAACTGTGAGAATGAGTGGTGCCCGACACTGCTTGAAATAGCTGTAATAAATCAGAGAGAAATGTGAGTAATGAAGAATACTTGCACAATTTACTATAAATCCTTTTTAACTGGGCAATTAGTGGAGTAGATTTGGATTACAATGTGTTCCTCACACCAATCTTGGACAGAGGGCCTCATTACGAGGTTGCTGGTCCAGTAACAATGGCACTAGTATGCTTGCCAGTACCGTTGTTACCAGACCAACAAACTCCGAGTTGTGCCGCGGGTGCCTTTCATCCCGCCAGGTCTGCCCTGGGGGAATGAAAGGCACCCGCGTGCACAGCATGCTTGTAGGACCGGCACCGTTATGAAAGGTGCCGGTGCTACAGGCATCCCCATCCCCATTGAGCCCTATGGGGCTGAAATGGGAATGGGGATCTACCAGCCCCGGCGAAAGGACAATTACCGGGCGGTGTTGGAATACCCCGTAATTGCCCATTTGCGGGTGACAGACTGTCATGCCGGTATGGAGGTAGCCTTGCCGCTCTTACCGGCAAGGCTACCTCCAACCTCGTAATGAGTGTTTGTCAGATTGTAGCCCAAGTATCCAATCAAGGGAGACAATCCTAATCTCTGATCACCCACTGTCCAGACCATTGTCTTCGGTTTGGTTTTTGTGGTAAAAATTACAACATTTCATTTAGTACCATTCACCAGGAGATTGTTCTTAATGGTGCAGCTGGTGAAAAGAGTTTGCTTTCTTTGCAACCCATTGTGGGTTTTCTCAAAGAAAACTATATTGTCTGCAAAGGCGAGCCAGTTAAATTTCAAATGAGCCATCTTGGTGGGATTAGTTGTGTCCATACACCATAAACCATCAATGTCCTATTTGTATGCATTGAAAAGGGAAGGGGCCAGGACGCAGCCTTACTTTAGAGCCATAGAGGTCTGGATAGAATGTGACAGCATGCCATCCTTAGTCAATCTACCTTTGATGGTAGTTTTAGTATGGCGTAGTGCTAGTAAATTCACCAGAACAACAGGTATGTGCCTGGCCAATAGTTTTTCCCACAAGATCTTCCGGTTGACTCTGTCAAAGGCATTATTCAAGTCAATTGGGCCATATTTTTATTATTGTTTTATTGTGCATGCGTTTAGTTACAAAACATTACGCACATTAATAATTATTACAAATATAACAAAAGAAAAGCAAGTAAAAACAGAAAACATTTACAATTCGCCATAAAACTGACCAACAAAAGGTCCTTCTTAAAATCTACAAAGTAGTCACATTTATCACACCAAATAAAACGTATAATCCATTTTTTTATGTAACATTTAGTCCTCAAGCTTAGCCATCTAGTGTATCCTTCATTATTCGCTTCCAGATGTAAAAAGCTGCTGCATGTATTACCACTGATAGCGCCCCATTGGTGGCCATTGAGGCCATATAGGTTGTGCCAATTGACCTTTTTTTTAAAAAAGAGCTTCAATGTTTGCCATGGCAGTGTTCCCTTCTCACTTTCTACACTCCTTCTCGTCCTCTCCGTTCTGTGGATCCCTTCCTTCTCTCTGCTCCTTCTCCACCCTGTGCCCCTTCCCGCTTCCACTCCTTCCAACTTCTCGCTCCTTTCCATTGGAACCGCCTACCTCTCCCTGTCTGCTCTATTACCTCCTACCCCTCATTTCGTACTTCTCTAAAATCCTATCTCTTCCATTCACACCCCCTAGTTCTTTTGCTTCCTCTCTCACCACTGAAACCTCCTCCCCCTTCGCCTCTTACCCCCCTCTCTCACGTTGGTCCCCCTCCACTTGCGATTAATCTCATCAATAATGTAAATTGTTCCTTGTACTGTTTTCTGGTTTGATTCAATGTCATGCTTTGCTTGTTGTATTTGCTTGTTCCTCATGTAAAGCACTTTGGATTAAAGCGCTATATAAATCTAAATAAATACAAATACAGTGCCATTGAGTGAAGTACCCATTGAAGACCAAAACCAACCAGGAAGTGAGACCTTAGTCCTAGTTGAGGAGCTTGACTGTTAAGATCTCTCAGAAGTAAAGATGCAAAGAGCTTACTCATCACTCTAGAAGGGCCATTCACCTGTAGTTTGCAGGAATAGAAGGGTCTCCTTTTTTGTAAATAGTGATAATGATGGATTAAGACCATGAAAGCGGGACACTGGGCCTCATTACGACCCAGGCGGTAAGTTACCGCCTGGGTCGTACCTTTACCACCATGGCGTAAACTACGTTTACGCCATGGTGGTTGGCGGACTTACCGCCCCATTCCGCGGTTGGCGGGGCGGTAAGTCCCCAATCCCCATTTACCCTTCCCCATTCCCATTTTTGCCCCATAGGGCATAATGGGAGTGGGGAAGGCGTTAATTACGCCACCGTAAATTACGGTGGCGTAATTAACAACAAGGTCCCTTAGCGCCATGGATTTTAACACCTGCTAAAAGCAGGTGTTAAATCCTCCATGGCGCTAAGGGACCTCGGAATCAGGCGGTAAGGGGCGGCGCTGTTTACGCCGCCGTAAAACCCTTACCGCCTGGGTCGTAATGAGGCCCACTGTAAGTAGCCCAAATCTCTTTAAATAGTGTCCCCAAAAAACATTACCTTAACTGAGGTAATAGTAGCCAGGGACAAACCATCAGGGTCAGGGGCTTTTGATGTCTTAGCCTTCAAAATGGCCCATCATGATGTCATCCTGGGGACATTCACAGTTTCCAGTTGTATCAGGACGCCCAGTCCTTCCCTCAGACAGAAGGTTTGTAGAAGTTGTTGTATACATATATGGTCTCAAAATGTTCATTCCAAGTGGACCCAGGTATCGGAGAAACAGTGCTAGGCTCCAACTTGCCTAATGTGGAATTGGCTAGAGACCAATATTGAGACTAATTAGCTTTTTTGAGTGTTTTCCAAGGCATACTGATTATCCTTGTTGTATAATTAGATTGTCAGATATTTAATGTAATTTGTGTAGCCTTGTACTATTTTCTTATTATTAAGTGCACACGCCCCTGTAAAAGGAGCGTCCTCTTGAGCCAATACTTTGAGTTGTTTCGTTTTCCGTTGCTTGGCCCATACCATCCTGCCATCGTAGCTGTCGTTACATTTTTTGAACCCGAAAGGTTGCCCCTTCTTGGAAAGCACCTTTAAAAACTGTAAAATGATTAAGTTATAGCTTTCAACTGACCGGAATTTGTCAACACCGCAGAAATTACCCATAGGAGGTTTAGAAATGTGTGTACATTTAGGGCAATTTGGTGGGGAGAATAATTAGAGATATTATCTTTGCTGTTATCACCAATAAAACCAACCTCATATGACCAAAGGCCTGGACAATGACTACATGACCCTTTTCAGAATTGAATCATTTATCCAAGCCAGCGCCCACTGCTAAACAAAGGTTTGTCTCCCCACCAAGATCCTAATCATTCGGGAACCTAAGAGTGGCTCCCAAGCCAAATCATGTGCCAGGCGGCAGGCTAAAAAAACAATCAACAATAAGAGAGGGTGCGCAGAGGACCTTCGGTCCCAACACCAAAACTCCTGAACCTACTGAAACTCCACATTTAGGGCAAGCCGACGCGTTCCATTTTACAGAGAGACCATCCCTATCTGGGGCGATCATGGCTAAATTCGAATCAAAGCTATGAAGGTACACCACAAAACTCAAACTAAGGGAAAGAATGAGGTGGCCAATGAGCCCAATGTTGGCAAAAACTATTGGCAAACAAAGTCTTCTCAAGCCCAGTGAAACATACACATGATCTATCCATGATGAATGCGGGCCCCTGGACCAGCGATGTGTTTGAGCATCCGATAGGCTTAAATCTGGAGTACAGATGGTCAGATCCCAGTTCTGCATAATGGTATCCCAAATAACACCCTTGTTTCTGTTGGACAAAGGGACGTGCTGTTTTACCAGACAGACTTTCAAACAAGCACCCTCAACAAAATCAACATTAAAATAGCCACCAATGATATTGTTATGGAGGGACCCTTCTTCCAACCGATCTGTAATGAGTACTTACAATGCAGAAAGCAATGAATTGTAAGTTGTCTTATGCGGGTTCCAATATAAGTTAATAATACTCAGATCGGTTACCACGTTTTCTAAGTGCCGCTCCACAGCAAGAATATCATTGTTAGTAGAATAGATTTCAGGAGAACGTGCATGTAGGTTTAAGTCAATAGCAACTGCCAATCCCCCCAGACCTTGCCCCCATGCAGACTCACTGTGGCTTAAAAGCAGGCAGAAAAGTTGTCACTTCACCTGGGCTAATGAATTCAAATAACTCAAAGCCCAAGGACCTCAAAGCGACACGCTATTGCCAAACAAGCCTGGCTACAATGTTTGAATAAACGTAGATATCTAGGCGTATGGACCCATACTGTGGAAAAGCGACATAGGGTCTCATTATAAGTGACTGGGTCTGTTAATAACGGTGGCGGTAACAAGTTGCTGACACCTGTACCAGACCGGGTGACTCTGTGTTTGTCGGTAGGGGCTGTGAACTACCGGAAGGACTGACCTGCCGAGATTTCAGACCCCTACCGGCATGTTTTTCACTGAAGCACCGGCACTGTCACTAACGGCGCCGGTGCTCAGGGCAAGTTTGTTGTGGAAGGATTAGGATTTTCCTGTATGTGACTGAATCTTCATTTGGTAAGTAGCGCAACATTTCCAGTGAAGATTTTTGCTTGTTGTTGTTAGCATTTGGCAAATTCTTTTAATTCCTTTTTTTGCTGAACGCTTTTCTTTTTAGCTTTCTTGCTTGGTTTTTGTCGTGGTCACAGTGGGAAGAGGAGATATTCTGGCTCAACGAAGGATTGTTCCTCAACACCCAGTGCAGGGCTGTCTCTAGGGAACTCAAACCACTGAGCCTAACATGACAGTGCAGCAAATGGGTAGGGTTGTTAGGCAGTGACCGGCTCACGTCCATGTTGTTTTACAAGATTATCAATGTTTCCAAGTCCAAATGTAGATCATCTTGGCCAGAAAAGGTGGTAATATGCTTTTCTGTTTGGTCAGTTGAGGACAAGATTTTTCATTCAGCTTCAGTTATCTTTTTACCATTTTTCTGAACAATAATCTTAATATTGTCATTGAATCATAACAAAGATTTGAGAACTAGATGCAGGGCCGAGATGGAATTCCGGCCCCAGTGAATCGAGATTTGGTAACATGTTGGATTCCCTCCTCAATTTTGTGTTTCTGGGTGTAAGATAGTCCTTGTTATGAGTAGTTTTCTGGAATGCTTATTGGGTAAAAAGTGATGGGAGTGAGGAGCGTTGAAGTGGCACTGACCCAGTACCTTCGATCACCACATTACCATTCGTAGGTGACATGTCGCAAAGGTGCAAACAAAGCAGCAGGAAGGATTCGTCCAGAACAATAGAGTCAGCTTGAGTAGAGACGCCCCATTGCGGTATTCGATGACACCTGAACGGGGCTGAACCACATAGAGAAAGTTGCCGTTATGAGGACCATAGGAAGTGCAATAATAGGAACTGCAGGAACATTGATCAGAATGGGCGACGTACCAGACACGATTTCAACAGGTTGGCAAATGTTGGTTATTTTTGCCTGTTTTTACTTAGAGGACCCACCACCGAAACAACTGGTTCCACACTCGATGGGCTCACCAGGCCAAGATTATGACCTGTGCTAGCTGTCGAGTCAAGATCAAGAGGACTCATCACACCAATCACACCATTGCTTCATAGGTTTAACTCAAAGCAAGAGGTCACCATAACCAGCCCAAAAGAAAGGGAAAAAAGAGTGGCATTTTTACCAATTTTACAAGGAGAGATAGCCCAACACGTGGGGTAGTTGGAAAAGGCTATGGGTCAATGAGTCTCACAAATGTGAAAAGGGAGTCGACGTACTGGTAGCTCATGTTGATTCAGTGTTTGTAAAGTTGTCCTTCACTCCTCTGTACCTCGTACACCGTGGACCACCGCAGAACATACTTTCGGCACACTTCCATGCACAATCCACACTGTAAGTGGATTTTAGAGCCCAAACTCTTTGCTCTGTCTGCCAGTGCAATAATGGAAATGGAAGGCAGAATCCTAAGCAATCCGTAGACCAACGTCAGCTAGCAACTGTGTCCAAAAAGTTTCACCACTGCAGACCACACTTTCGCACTAAGGGATGAAATGGCAGAGGGAGTTCTGGAGAAGGTCCTTTGACCACAAAAAATAAATCAGTGGTCCAAAAAAAAAGGCAGGGTCGAGTGGAATAAGCTAAATGTTCAGGGGCCCTAGAAAGTGGTTCTAGATTAGAATCCCCAAACATAGGAATTCAACACAGTGCTTTTGATAACAGTGTCAAGCACTGCAGTGTATGGAGATGACTATTGTAAACGGCTTTATACTGAGCTGGCACCCCATACTGCCAGTGGATTATGCAGTCTGCCCTTAGCTGTCTTCCTCCATTTCAAGAAGGACATAACTAAGGACTAAGGACATATGCCAATCACTGGATTCGTACATTTTCCTATGCCCTCACCAACTCTGACTCCCTCTTACCTTTCTACATTGTAGCTTCCCTGTCTATTTCCTGCTAGGTTAAGTTTCACAAAACATAGAACTCCATACATACTTCTATATTAGAAAACCTGGTTGATAACAGGTACAAATATCGCCATGTAAACAAATGCAGCTTCATTCACCAATCGGTAACTATTTAGAGCTTGCGCCTCTGTAGAGGAGGAGCCGAATGCCTCTACAGGAAGCCCCGCCCGATGCTACCGGTATGCTGGAAACCAGAACTTTCGACATGCACAACAGCAGTAACTGTGACTATTCCGAAGAGAGTCTCCAAAACAAGATATCCACTGAGAAAACCCTATCTGATGTATTCCCGGAGAACTGATGGAATATGAAATTAAGAGGAAAAGAAGCTGGTGACGTCACAAGGGGTGAGCATGATGCACTGAGAAGAATGATTGAAGAAGAAGATGGATAGACCTTTTAAAATCTGATGACGAAGTAACGAATTGAGTAAACTTCCATTTACAGAGTGACGAACGCTGCAGAAAAAGCAAGCCGTTTTATAACTGTACAGATGCTGTAATGCAAGTAGACGAAGTAATCACAGGACTGGTAATACGTAGTGAAATAGACAGCAGGAAGTGCCGCCATTGTATAGAATCTGGATGTTTGATGTCACAATTTAAGTAAGCTCAAACCCATGGAGAAAGAAGGATGTATAGCTATCGTGTGTTGCAGTAAAGAATTAGCTGGAGCTCGAAGCAAGACAAAGAAGGCTGTCTGGCCTGATGTCAAAAGTATGAAGCAGCCTAAACTGGTTAGCAGTCCTTGAAGAACAGTGAATGTGAGACGTCTAGGCATCCCTTGTTCAGTTGCAAAGAGAGAACATCACCAGTGCCAAGTTTCTTTATTTAAGACAATTAAATGCTTTAAAATGGGCTGATTCATGGTCTCCTGTCACGTGTGTCCAGGATGGAAATAGAAGTGACCATAGAGTCCTGAACCTCGATTAGAACATGCTCACACTCCCTTATATTCCCAGGAGCAAGAAGCAACTACAAGGCCGAGTTTAAAGACAGTCTGAATGGCAGAAGGCATGAGCGATGAGAGATATGGGGCTAATTGGGTGGAGAGACACAGTCAAGCCCACCCACTGACACCTGGGGACCAGCTTACGTGCTGCTAATGAATCGAATGTTCTGGAAGGGTACAAGCATGCCAATCAATTGTAGAAGGCCATATAACGAAGGGCCTGTAGTTTGAGAGCCAATGATGTACGTGTATCTAAAAATTGTCAAAGATGGCTTGCACTAGGGGTGGGCATTAGTTGTCCACCTGACTGTAGAGTCCCAATCCCTATATAGAAATTATACTTAGATGTTCCCCTTAAGCCAACCACACTCACCCATAGGTTTTTCTTCTTTGCCATGCAGTGTGACATCATGTATGATGAATTTTTGCTATATAAGAATGCTTTTTTTATGAAATGCATTGAGACTATGTTTTAGACAATCGAAAATAAAGCAGTCTTACGAGACATTTAGCCATCTTCCTGAGTCGGTCGTATTATCTGGTATAAGAGTTATTCTGCATTCCATTCATCCTATGATGTGATACCTCAATTAAAGGACTATAAGGGGTCACCTCCATGTGTGTACTGGCCATTTGGTGAGTGATAGCAGGTAATTCTGATCACAACATTGCAACCCGCTGTACGTGACTACATGCTTACAAATTAACATATTATATATAACACATGGCTTTTCCGGGTCCTTCATGTGAGGCGCTGGGGGTTACGCGCCTGGGGAGCCAGTCTGGCAGCTCTGACCCCCTGCGCGCGTCCGGGCAAGTCATTTAATCTCCTTGTGTCTCTGTCACGCGGGAGCAAATTGAGATCACTCGAGAGGGCGGTTTTCTTTCCCAAACGCTCCCCCATGGAAATCATCATTGCGTCTGTAGATTTTATAGAAGTGGACAGCCGAATTCCATCTCCAGCGCGCGACATTTAATAAAACCTCTACATGAATAAACAATCGTCTTGTACTGTCATTATAATTTCATTGGATGTAGGAAAAGCAATTTTCCAAGAGTATTATGGCGAAAGGAGCTTTTCCTGGACTTAGTGTCCCTGGGGCTTGAGAAACGACTGACTTAATTAAGTATCCCGAGCGCTTTAAGACCGGCTCTGCTCCCTTTGTTATCTGCATCCCGGCCATTATAGCGGTTCTGCAATTTAACATGCCTTTTGTCTTTCAGAGGCTACGGTGTTGAATTATTTAGCAAGCAATTTGCATTTTTATATGGGGAAAAAATCGCATTTGGTAACATGGATTGCCAGTTTGAGTGACCCTGGCACGGGGAAGGGCCAGGCTGGAGGCGCGCAGAATGTGTACACAGATTTCTGTGACAAAGACTTGTAAGCATTCCTTTATCGATGCGTCCAAGCCAACGGATGTTGATTGACGATGACAAAGGTGCGAGTGGGTGACTGACAGAGGGACTCACAGTAGCCCGACCTCCCTGTCAAATACACACTCATCAGAATAATAGAGTGATGAAACCGAGTGTGCGTTCTCCCTTCACAGGAGCTGTGCAGGCAAACCCTGTCGTGCCCCTCTCCTTCCCTGCCACCCGATACAGCTGTACCCCTCCTTTGTGCCCCTCTGTATCCCCCATGTACGCCTGTTCTGTTGTTCCCTCTGAAAAGCGCTATCTTATGCATCTGTAATGTAGTACACCTCTGTAAAGCGCTCCGTTATGAGTCTGTATTGGTTTATACCTCTGTAAAGCGCTGTTTTTGGTTTATACCTCTGTAAAGCGCTCCGTCGCTTCTCGCAGCTAGGTCCTGGCTGAATAAATACCATAGTAATATTTATGATAATAAAACTGCATTTCTCAACGGCTATGCCGTATTATTAAAAAATGCAGGGAGATTTTGCAGTAGCATTCTGGGCCGTATTTAAGTTTCTATTTTCCGTGCAATAATGCATTGCTGGCTTACATACTTGAGCAGGGGGAATTTCTGCAACAGTGCAAATGGCAGGGGCAATGTGTGCTGTCCTGCTGTTTTTATGATCGGATGGGGGCTAGTTTACATATGAATGCACGCCTTTTATCCTCCATGTCCAGCGCATGTTCAACTTGTCAGATAGCTCAGTGAAATAAGCTTTCACTGTTGAGACCGATAGAAACACGTGTGTGCAGGTGCGTTATAAATGACTCATCATAGCATATCATAGTGTGTCTGCCGTTGTCAGGGTTTCAATTCTCAAATAAAATGGCCAAGATTGGGAAACTTTGCAATGCCCTCATCCCCTCTCCACCCGCACAATTTGTATTTGTATTTATTTGTAAGCCTCTGCTCTCCTCCCATGATCAGCTGATGTCCTCCTCTGGACATGGCTATCACTTCTCTGCAGGTGATACTCATCTTCTTCGTCTCTACTTCTACTTCGGATCCCTCTGGTCACGTCACGGTTCTCCACTCTGAGATCCGCGATTGGATGGCACTTGACTGTTCAATGCAGAGCACCTAGACGACCAAAGTAATCTGTCCCACCCTTTGCCCACACGGCCTTCCACCTATAATCATCCATCACATTTCTAGCTGACCCGCTTTCCCTCCCCCAAGTGATGCAACTATAGGATTCTTTTAGGTAGGGTCCTCACCTTGTTAATCATTGCATCTCTTCATCGGCCTGGAAAATACTGCCGTAATATGAGTGAAATCCACACCCCCTCACTTAAAACTCTACCAAAACCCTCCTACTGACCCCTGACTCAGTTGCCTTGATGGCTTTGCCAAGCCTTGTCGTGGTGCTCCCCTCTACCCATTCTCCACAAACATCTTCCATGCTTCCCTACCTCCAACCACCTCCTACTGAGCTTCACCCTCAACCCAAAGACGTACCTGCTGCTTCTTCCCTCCACACAGCCTCTGCTACAGTATGTGCCATAATCTCTCTGTTCCAATCCACCTATGCGTCCTTTCACTTTCACCTCTTCTTCCTCATTGTCCCACACTACTGATACCCCCTTCCCCACATGATAGAAAGTCTTCTCCCATCAAATCGTTTAAATCCACACCAACACCCTACTTCCTCAACCTAGCGGAAGCACTATCCACTTGCTCTTACATTACGCAGCCGCAGCACCTGACTCCAGTGTGTAAATCACCAAGGGCACACCCAGTACTTTCTGACACTATCTGTTATGTGTGACGTCCTCTGGAAAAGCCTCCCTGCATCTCTCCGTCTTGAGCCGATTTCCTTAAATTCTGGAAACTCCTCAAGACTTTCCTCTTCGACTCCTCCGTCTCTCTCCCTCTCCCCTGCTAACCACCTCTTTCTGCTCTCTCGCTCTCTCTCCTCTTCTCAGTTTCGCTGACTAGCTGCCTGGTGTACCTTCAGAGCCTCACAGGTCCCAAGCTTTCCTCGCAAGTCTCCTGCACTTGCCCCCAAGCCTTGCGCTTGCCACATCACAACTGAACTTCAGTTACGACCCATGAGAGTGGTATCTTTCTGCACTTAACCCATGTTCTGACGGGACTGCGCGCACTTGCTCGCTATCTCCCCCCCCACACACTTCCTATTCTGTTCACCTGCATGATCTGAATGTACCACACCTAGTAAGATCGCTTGTCTTGTCTTCCCTATGTTTTCCCCTCCCTTGCTTGGTTGTGCTTTGAAGCACTTGTGTATAAGCGCACAATAAATAGACAATCAATCAATGCTTCGATTTCTGTACATTCCCCAACATCTAAGGGTCCTTTGCTCAATACCTACCACTCTTATGTATGGCAAATGATTCAGGACTGCTCTGCTTTTATTTTAGTCTTGCAATTTGCATAAATGCAGCTTGCTGCTGCTATACACAAAACAATTATGACTATTATTATTATTATTATTATTATTATTATTATTATTATTATTATTATTATTTAGCCCTGGAGTTACAAAGTTAAAGGTTCTTAACAGCCCATATAGCCCGCAATGGTGGGCCTATCAGCAATCAGGCAATGTTAATTTAGCACTAAGTTAAATGGGATTTCATATTGACGCATTCGAAGCACACCAAGCTTTTGCAGGGGAAAGAAAAGTCAAATCAAGAAGGCCGTCATGGAAAGGCAAACGATAGCTGCTTCTGAATTGATGGAGTCCCCTTTCCGTTTCCAGGATTGCAATGCAGGTGTCAGGGAGGACAGGAGGAACCAAACAGGCAGGCCGAGGCAAGCAGCAAAGCAGTACGAGAAGCAATGGAGAAAATAGCAGCTAAAGGCAACAGGAAGAGTACCGCAACATGGAAGGCAGCTGGAAGCTCTCGGACAATACCAGAGCATATTGACTGTTTCCCAAGCCACTTGATCAGTTAAGAGATACCGGCAGGTGCTAATTATTATTATCATCATAATCATCACCGGAAAATTGGGGCGGGTTTAGATGATTTCTTGGGATGCCTTTAGGTGATGCATCACTATTATTGACAATAATGGCACAGTGTGTACGTAAGTAAGCATTGAGTTTTATACAGTGAAAAGCTTCCTAGGAAGCCGCACCCATTCTGGCTTGGGGAGATTATCCAGATTATCGGTCCATGAGATGTTTCTTGAAGAAACGGCACTCACTATATGTTCTCAGTTGTGTCTACTTGACGCCACAGATAAGTCGAAACTATTGAGGTGCAGTGGGACATGCAGCCTGTGTGGAGTATTGTTATGTTTTTTTTAAACACCAATTTCCTGTCCATTGCCAAGTAAATGGGGTGTTGGTGGTACGTCTGACTGCTTACATGGTCTTTACTAAACCTTTGCTGGTTAATTTGTACTTGAACCCTGCCAGGAGCAAAATTGGGTTGTTTCAATATCATTTGATGGCCCTCTTTGAAAACGGTTGGCTACTGGCCAGCACTACTCAATTTTGCTGGGGGATTTCAAAGCAGATTGTGAGGCCGAGGCTACATTTAATGCTAATGAAACTATACCTAAAGCATCCCAAATACATTTCACTAGAGGCATGGTCTGGGACAACTTTCTATAAAACTGGGAATTTTCAAGAGTTGATGTTGATGACCCTTCCTGCCCTTTTACTTACACCTGGCATAGGGGAAATTGTTCCTCAAAAATGTACTTCATTTTTACTACTGATGACCTCGGGACTATTAGAGTGCCTCTTAAACATCATGATCCTGGTTTAGGTGATCATCTAATTCTTTTTTTTGAGCTCGGACTGATTCGTCCTGCCAAAGAGATGGTACCTGATCTCTCCTGTCTGACATCAGACGGGGGGGATCAATTATTAAGTGGAATAAGATATGGGGTGTGAATTTAACACATTTCTCTCTCAGGAGGTTATGAATGCTAATCTCCTGTCAAATCCTGAACTTTCTGCTGAGGACTACACAGAGGAGCTATATTACAATATTATGACTTGTCTTAAACTCATTGGCTTCAGATCCTCGGGTCCTCATAACATGATTGCAGTCCACTCTTTTGATATGAGAGTACATGATTCTAAAAGAACTATGTGTAGGAATTTGACTGAACTTAAGAAGTCAGGATTACAGGGAAATGATTACCTGATTCATAAGAAGGAGATCTGCCAAATTCACAAGAATTTTTTGAAGTCACAAAAAATGATGTGTATAACAGGGACAATCAACGTATGCTTCATGATTTGGGCAAGAAATACGGAGGGCAATTTGGACCATGATCAATAAATGTGTTGGTAGGCTGGGGGTTTCTGTTGAGTCCACTGTAGCTGAGGACAAATGGGGTGAATTTTGTGCAAATAAGTATTTATTACCTCAGGGATATTCGAATATAAAGGATCCTACAGTGGGCCCTGTCATCTATGGGAAGTGTCCATGCGAGGGTGAAGATATCTTCTGGGTGATTTCTAGACTTACTCCATCTTCGGCTGCTGGACCTGATGGTATCCCTCCCTTTGTATTGAAAAATGACCCTCTCGTGTCGGCTAGGATCCTAAATCTCTATGTGGTACTATCTATGAGACCTACATTTTCCTACTACATGGACTCTGTCGATCATCATACCAATTTTTAAAAAAGGAGACCGGCTGATTCATTCCGACTATAAGCCTATTACCCTGATATATGCCATAAGTAAGGTTTTCGCAATACTGTTATTGAGAGACCTTAATCTTGTGATCTCGCAACATTTGCTCTTCTCGAAATCCCAAGTGGGCTTCAGAAAAAGCACAGGGACTACACAAAAAGCGACTGTTGGGTTTAATTACTACATGCTGCGAAACATAATTCAAAGGGTTCTAAGTACATGGCATCATTGAACATGACTAATGCTTTCGACTGTTTTGTAAGAAACAAGTTATGGGCAAAGTTAATTAAACTAAATGTTCCCTAGAAAATTGTCAAGCTCCTGGCAATGTTTCATAAAAATACAACGTTAAAGGTGCGACTGACTCATGAAGGCTCAGTCTGTAGTTCAGTTTCTACCACACTGGTCTAAAGCAAGGATGTATTTTTACCCCTAAATTGTTTAATTTATACGTGAGCGATATTGATCTTCTGTGGCAGACAACTACTATACATTCAGCTAGATTAGGACAACTTGAATGGCTGGCTTTTGCCAATGATTTTATATTATTCGATAGAACAGCAGTTGGTCTGCAGCACAAACTAAAATGTTTTATTAATATGCTTGTATAAATAACTTAGAAGCAAATGGGGCTACATCAAAGTTTTACATTTTTACAAGCCTACAACTATGTTCTGGGTTCTGGGTACATTCATCCTGGAGAGGGTCTACAGCCTGAGATATCTGGGATATTGTCTGTCTAATATTGTGTCGTTTTCTATGTGGAAGAAGTTATTGGATGAGAAAATATGACCATTGACTGCTCAAATGAAATGTCTAATGTCCAGAATATGCTAATTCCCTATTATCCCAATCATCCGATATCCGACAATGAAAATCGAACCTGTGATATTGTATTAACTAGACATGTGTTTGATCGATGTTAGTAAAAGGCCACATGTTACCCAGGGGAAATTATGGAAGGAAACTCTGGGTCTCTCGTTAGCCATTCCAAATTCAATTGTTCACCATGATTTGTGAGATTTGGTTGGCGTCAGTTGAGTAATTATGCTAAGTTTCTACAACCTCCAAGAAATTCTTTGTACATGGACCTTGATGCTAGAGGGGTATAATGTTGTTTCGCTAAATAGCTACAAAAGGAAAATGCAAGATTTGCTGAAGGCAATTGGCTCTACAGAGGAGGAACTATCAAATCATCTGAGGTGTGTAAAAACCAAACTTTTTTGACAGGATTGTTTGACCACAATGGAATTAAATGGTACCTATCCTCTTATACTGAATATGCTCATTTTGCACATAAATATAATTATTTTGCCTTGTATCTTATCCATTTACCGTGTAAGAAAGCCTGGTCTCTTTTTATGCGATTCAGACTAAATCCGTTTTCCGACCAAGGAACAAATGAAACGCTGGAAAACAGATGTTGCACAAAGCACTTCAATTACCGGTCGATTTTGCACAATTGATGATTCTTGTGAAACTCTCTGCCACTTGGTTATGGATTGTCAATTTTTTGATGGCATGAGAAATAGGCATTTTGAAAAATAACTCGAATGCTTTAATTCTGATTTCTCGAGAAATTTGTTTTGGTCTAGATTAATGTGCGGGGGAAAATGTTTCACTAACTATTATTATTTTTTTTTTTTTATTTGTATATGGTAAAAAACCTTTACAAATTTGGTACATAATTTATCATATAATAAAAACAATTTGAAAAGAATCACACATTAATCAGTAAGTTTCCTATAAATTGCTGTTACACATATAAAACAATAATTTAGAACAATTAATATCCTTTAAAGCTTATATGCATTCTATTCCCCTTCTCTTTTTACATATCACAATTTAGTTCATTTAATTTAATATCAATATTTGTTAAAATCTGTGTTAGTCTAATAATAAATTTGGTACTATTGCCATTCATACATTTTTGCCATAGTACTTCACGAGATAGAATTATACCAGAATCCAAAAAATTAGCAAACCTGTCTTGACGTAGATCTTCAAAAAATGTACAATATATTACTAGATGTTTTAGAGTCTCCAAAACCTTCGAATTATTGCAGAATCGACATGAGCCAGACATGAACTTTTCATCACATTTCCCCCATTGATATAACTTTTCATTGGTATGATACAAGTTAAGTTTGAAGCGAAGATATAACCTTCGAGCAACAGAGGATGGAAATTGTGCAATATATTTCAACCTCTCCCCCCACTTTCTTCTATACTGGGCATATTCATAATAAGAACTATAACACCCTATTCTGTCTGCCTGACAGCACCAATAAAATAAGTGCAATTTTCGTTTACAACTTGGTAGTCCCAATATTAAGTCTTCTTTTAGAATTCCCAGTATTGACATTAGATCATTCATTTTTTTCGCATAATCATTTATTGATCTCACATTCCCTATTTCAAGCAAATTTTTTAGGTCTTCATAAAGAGAATTGCTCGGAGGGTCAAGTATTTTAGCATAATTGTTCAACAATCGCAGGTTTCTTTTGGCAGATAGTGGTAAGAGGCCTAATTCATGTCGAACGATGTCATTCGGTATAGCGAGAGGCAAGCCAAGTACCCTTTTCCATATTGTCCCTTGAACTGTATCCAATATATCATCGACCTCATATAGGCATATGTCAATTAGGTAAATAATTATTGGTTCAATTTTTAGGAGATAGAACTGTATAATAGGCAAAAGTGAAAATTCACAATATTTTGCCATAATTATACGCATTTGAGATATCAATGGTTTGGTTCTAGTGTGTATTTTTTCTCGCCACCAGGATTTGGAAAAATCATCAGTCAAAGGATAACCCAGATATTTGATCTCAGATGCTATTTCGATATATCTTCCATCAATCGACCAATTATAAGAGCACTGTTTTTTTTTCCCATCACATAATACAATAATCGATGATTTAGAATGATTTACTCTTAAATTATGAGAGACAGCAAAGTTATTAAACGCATTAATCTTATTTTGTAGACCAAAGGGGGTTTTGTCTAAGATTAAGATATCATCCGCAAAGCCAATATAATTGATTTTAAGACATCCTAGCTTAATCGGGTAGATAATTTCATTAGCCCAACAATCCTCTACATCACATATATATAGGTTAAATAAGACAGCCGCCAGTGTGCAGCCCTGTTTCAACCCAATTTTAGATGGAATAGGTTCAGTAAGAGCACCCTCCTTATTTAATCGTACTCTATAACTGGTATTCGAATGCAGTAGGATAATGAGCGCTACCAAATGACGTGGAAAACCCATCGCTAGCATCTTAACCCATAGTAAATCACGCAATACTGTGTCAAATGCAGAGCTTAAATCTAACGCTGCAATATAGACAGCTCCTAAATGATGGTGTTTTGAGTTCAGTTGAATATGGGATAATAGGGTGGCATTTAATGAGCAACCCATACGACATCTGAACCCAGTTTGATATTTTGACAATATGGAATTCTTAATCATGAATTCCTGGAGTTCTTCAAGAATTAGCAAACAGAAGACCTTAGAAGAGGAGTCTGATAAGGCAATAGGTCTGAAATTAAGAGGGTCATCTATAGGACCTTTTTTATGAATAGGAATGATAATGGCCGAACACCATGATTTTGGTATTTTTTGTAAGAGGAAAATGGCATCGAATCTATACTTTAGTATTGTTGCCCATAGGTCATTATCAGATCTATAAAGACATGCAGGAATGCCATCAGGGCCAGTAGCCTGTGAAGGATTTAGTTTCATGATAGCCCTGGATATGTCATCGTGTCTCCATGGTGAAGTTATGAGTATGTCCTTAACCATGTCCAGTGTGGGATAGGGTAGGAATTGATTTGGCATATCATATTTAGTTCGAATGAAGTGAATCCATGCATCTGCTGATATTCCATTTTCCATTGGGCCATCATTGCAGGCATTCAATGTCCTCAATATTGACCATATTTTCCGTGTGTCACTCTTGAGCAGATTATGCATCATATTCCGGTTGTCTTCTAGATATAGTTTTATTTTTAAATTTTTCACCGCAATTTTATATTTATAAAGGATATTATTTTTTAGATAATAATAATCGTGCGGTTCAAGTACCAATTTCGCGAGTTGTCGAATCTTGTAATTCTTATCCTTCTTTAAACGAAACATTTCAATATTGAAGACATGTAAATGATGTTTTTGATGCACGATCACATTTTTTTTCCGTGACATGGAAGAAAGATGATATTCAATCCTTTCAGCCAATAATGTATCAACACTGCTTGGATCAAGACATAAATCATTCACAACCCTGTTCATCACCGGGTCAGTTTTCATTCTCATTGTCAACTGATGACAGATAGATGGATTCCATCTTACAGAAAGGCCCACACGATCATTTTCAACTAACGTCAATATCTTACTGGCTTCATAGAACCAGCTGTCTATGTTCACTTTCAAAGAAATTGCATAGTGATCACTAAAACCCAATTTTTTTATATTAACTCGGTCATGGGAATTCTGTAGAGACGAGGATTGGAAAAAATGATCAATGTGTGAACCCAAACCTCCTCGTGACCATGTGTGTACAGGACCTTTTTCATCAATGGGGACTACCTGAATGTCCCAGTTTTGGAAAAAGTCAACCCATTGTTTACCATTCTTTATAGTTTGATCGGTATTTAATAGATTCTGCCCCTTATACTTATCATCATATAGACAGGAAGAATTAAAGTCACCGCCAACCACAACTCCCAAATGTGTATGGCGAGAAAATGCATCTACTAGAATTGCATTAAGTATCTCGCAAGCTGCAATAAACGTTGTCTTGCTCCTATTCCAGTATAGACACAAAATTAGAAAAGAATTTTTGCTTAGTGTGTCTAGAGTTAATTCAACAGCTAATACAGAGTCATCCCTGTATGTACATTTCGTAATAAATCTACAAGCATTGTGGACAAGGATTGCCAGCCCTCCTGATGGTCGGCCCTTCTCCCCTCTTATCGCAGGGTGAGTATAGCAATCATATCCTTGCAAATTAAAATGGTTCACGTGCATAGTTTCCTGGAGTAGTATAACAGCAGGATAAACTTTAGCATCCACTGTACCCCACCATCTATTAAAGTTGGCTAATCCACAACTATTCCAGGAAAAGCATACAAATGGTTGGTCATGCTGCGTAGAACTAGGAAGGTGCAGCCAGAGCGGGTGCAGTCATCATTGTACTCTGGTTATTGTACCCCGACAGGGTTGCAGCCATAGCCAATATCTGTTTTACCAACTCTTCATTAATGTACGCTGATTGTTTCTGCTCCATGTTTTGATTTATTGTAATGATAGCGACCGGTTTTTCCAGAAAGCTTTTTGCCTCTGATTCAGAATGTAGAAGGAAGGGAGTTAAACCTACATATGCAAAATTTTCTCTTTGCTCCCAGACCAGCTTCATAATCAGCCTAGAGTAAAAACCGCAGGTCATTCTATCATTCTGGATAGTAGGCAATCTAACCCAGTCAATATCCCCTGAACAAATTGTTCTCAGACAAGGGATAGTGTGGAAGGCTTTCAAAAGAAAAGAGCGATTCAAGTTAGGTCTGATATTTATTTTTGAATCGTTTTCCCAACCCAATATAAAGGGTGGATCTTTAATGAAATCAAAGTTATGACTGATGTCATTTTGTTTGTCATTTAAGTCAGTTGTTACATCATCTATTGGCGGGACCTGTATATTTGTAGGTGATCCGGAGACATGAACATTATGTTTCACAATATTAATAGATGATACCTCATTGATGATGGGTAGTGCATTCATGTTATGCATTAGCCGTTTTGATTTTGCTGGATCATTTCCCAACACACCCATCATCCATGGCTCATCATCTAGAGATGTAGTGATTGTATCTGCTTCCACTGTCTTCAATTCAGTTTCACTTGTTTGTTGTGTAGACTTTTTACTTTTATTGTAGGAAGTTTGTTTATGAGAAATAGGGTAAAACTGAGAAAGGGACAGCTGCGACCCCCTAGCCAGAGTATCGGGTTGGATCGTATTATTAGATGTTAAATTTATGCAGGCCTTTTTCCCTCCTTTTCCATTGATAGTCTTACTATCATTCTTTTTGGGCCCTATTTCATTGGTTATCTTATTCAATTCCTGGTTAGTGTTAGGACGGTTTAGATCCAATAGAGTCTTTGATTCGTCATCCAACTGAGAGAGGTCAATAATCACCTCGTTCTCTAGTAGATCAGGCGAAATTGACGCTGCCCTTGCATGTTTTTTTGTCAGTGCCAGTGCTTTGGCCCTCCTTTTCATTGCCCTCCCAGCTGATCGCTTTTCTTTGCGGGTTAAAACGATCTTATGCTTAGGTAGGGCATCATTTTCTTTTATAATGGTTTGAATAGACGAGTTATTGTCTAAACACTCTTCGGAAAGATCAATCAGATCAGTCAAAGGAGAAGGACTAATCAGGTCAGTCAGAGGGGAGGGACTATTTAGTTCGATAACATTGTCACTCTCCTCCTCTGCACAGATAGAGATCTGTCTTGATGAAGATATAAGGTTAGAATTAACCTTCAATTGCTCCAGATGACATTCAATCCTTTGAACAGAATTTAGTACTTTAGATATCTCTTCATCATTCCCATCAGTCTGTGTGTGAGTGGAGTGTTGTGTAGTTGGAGTCACCACACTGGCAAAGGATCGTATTTGTTTTTGTGGAATACCATAGATCCCGTCAAATTGGTTAGCACTATCAATCATGATCTTCCTAGTATTATGTCTTTCTGATAGGTTGGCTATAGCATCACATGCAAACAGGAGACCCTCAATTCTGTTAATTTTGTTAGTGAGTTCTTCGATTGCTGTTCTCATGATGCCTATCTCATAATGCGAACGCTCATGCCCTTTGTCAAGTAGATCTAAAATTTTCGCCAATACCGGGAAATCAGGACTTAGTGATGGAACATTTAGGGTAATATTCTCTGGGCGAGCCTCGTTGTCAGAGATTTCCTTATCTCTATCATTCATGCTTGATTGGAATTCTTGAATGTCTATGATCATACGTTCATTGAGTGCAATTTGAGCACTCATTGTATTTGGAGAACTTACCATGGGTTTGATGAGTGATGCATCTGAGATATAATCAGTTTCCCATACCAATTTGGACTTTTCAACATCCAAAACTTCACAATTATAATTTGGTAGACTATTATTAATATTTTTTTTTTTTTCTTTTTTTTTTGGCAGAAGTGGTCAACATAAATACGTCCTCCCGTCCAACCAATCGTTGGTTGGCTGGCGTGGAAGGGCCAAGTGAGAGTCGTATACGTTTACCTAGTTCTGCCTCAATTATTGGGCCCATCAATGAGCAATCAACTATATCTTCATTAATAATTGCATTAGCATGACTATGCATATTATTTTCGCAAGTTTGTGGCAGAGTAGATTGTGAGGTGCCCATTTGGTCACTATTATTTAGGTCCTTTAGCTTGAATTTCTTGTTTGTTGAGGTACTGACTTGATTGGGACAGTGTGTCGGGATGGGCATGTGACATTTAGAATTAATACCCATTTCTTCCAGGATCCCCGATCTTATATCTAAAGATGGAATAGCAGAGGTAACATCTATCTGTTCTTCAACATCCTGTCTCGTAACCATTGAAGGCGTGGTGGGGGTCTCAAGTAATGGTACAACAGATAGTGCAAACTTGGTCTCAGTATTGCTGGACATTGCTCTGGTTTGAAGGTCGTTCAATTTCCTACCACTTCTTAAACCATTCACCATTTCTAAGCAAGCATAAAAATACTGATGTATTACTTATATGCAAACAGGACATGTATACGATGACCATAAAATTGAAAGGCAATACTTTTAGCAACCTCACAAATTAGTCATGTGCTTTAATATGAAGATGTTGGTGAGCCCGTAGCGAAATGCACACGGGTTTTGTTTATTAAATGGGAAAGAAAGGGGGCTCCTTACTTCCGCCGCTCCGCCGAACAGCCCAACAGCCACACTTCCGGAGCACTTCGGATGCGCGCGCGAGATGCGCGTGCACCAGTGCTTTTGAGGAAGAGGCTGTGGGAGGAGGGCTGACAGGAGGCGGGGCAATCAAGGAGGGGCTAAGAAAATGGAGAGAGAATAGGGAATTGATTACACCCTCGTAGTTCAGCGGGACACAGCAAAACTCGCAGCAAAACCAACGGTTTTGCAAGTTAGCAGCAGTCACCTAAGTGAGTTCCAGTCACTCGTTTCGCGGCAGTGCAAGCTTCCTCTTGCCGACGCCGTGAAGTTTCCGGAGTCCAACCGCTAGAATCACCAGTTCCAAAAGTTCGAGGGCTCCCAGCCCAACAGCCACACTTCCGGAGCACTTCGTATGCGCGCGCGAGATGCGCGTGCACCAGTGCTTTTGAGGAAGAGGCTGTGGGAGGAGGGCTGACAGGAGGCGGGGCAATCAAGGAGGGGCTAAGAAAATGGAGAGAGAATAGGGAATTGATTACACCCTCGTAGTTCAGCGGGACACAGCAAAACTCGCAGCAAAACCAACGGTTTTGCAAGTTAGCAGCAGTCACCTAAGTGAGTTCCAGTCACTCGTTTCGCGGCAGTGCAAGCTTCCTCTTGCCGACGCCGTGAAGTTTCCGGAGTCCAACCGCTAGAATCACCAGTTCCAAAAGTTCGAGGGCTCCCAGCCCAACAGCCACACTTCCGGAGCACTTCGGATGCGCGCGCGAGATGCGCGTGCACCAGTGCTTTTGAGGAAGAGGCTGTGGGAGGAGGGCTGACAGGAGGCGGGGCAATCAAGGAGGGGCTAAGTGAGTTCCAGTCACTCGTTTCGCGGCAGTGCAAGCTTCCTCTTGCCGACGCCGTGAAGTTTCCGGAGTCCAACCGCTAGAATCACCAGTTCCAAAAGTTCGAGGGCTCCCAGCCCAACAGCCACACTTCCGGAGCACTTCGGATGCGCTAACTATTCACTAACTATTGCACTGTATCACTTTTTGGAGGAACTTTAAGAGAAGTTGAAATGGTTTTATAAAATGTTTCCTTGTATATGAAAGATATTTAATTTAAAAAGTGTATTTTATGTTTTGTTTTTGTGTAAGGTTTAATGTTAACCAATTCACAATTAAAAAATATCTAATTGTGTTCTATTATGGCACTGTCGTTGCTGTTGTTAAGCAGTCTACAGAAAGGAAATGGCATAATTACAGTTGTAAATCAGCACCCAGCGTAATACAGATTTCTTAACCGATCTTGCTTTGTGCCACATTATGTTTAAGCAAAGATTTCCTACCACTACTTTAAACTTAAAAACCTCCAGTGTTCATTTAATGGACACACTGCTTTATGTTTAATGAAATGCTTGTTTAACAGGTAATGCAT